>NW_027361706.1:33392500-33827877 GCF_039654945.1 Dendrobates tinctorius | reverse complement strand
GCTGAGTATGTTGGAGGTCCCCGATCCAGCGATTATCCCACATTATGGCACCGGGGTTCTGGCGTTTGGATTTTCTGCAGTAATCGAACTGATGTCAGAACCTTTCTGGGTCCTTGCACAAGCTCATCTCTTTGTCAGGCTGAAGGTAAGAAAGTGAAGGTGATTCTTACTTGGCATTTACACTAGAAAGTCTTTTTCATCCATGTCTGTGTCTTGTGTTGCTCTGTAGGGATTGTCCGGCCTTAGGTTACAAGTCTGCAGTTACTCTATGTGACTGCAGACTTGTGAATCCTCACATTGCGCGTACTGCCCACTGTGAGGAGTCTCCAGTGCCGGGCACATGACAGTAAGTATGTGATTTGCATACATGCGGTCTCATGCCGACTAGACGTGCTTGGCCTTGCTCCATTTAAGCGTATGAGCCAGATCAGACACGTCTAGTTGGAATGTAGCGGGTAGTATGTAAATCACGTACTTGCTGCTACGTGCCCACCGCTCCTACAGTAGGTTCATTGTGGCGTTGGAGCCTCCATCATTTTCACAAGAAAACAAGGATAGCAGCAAGACGAACGCCATAACGGATGGGATAAGAAAGCGGAACTCCAAACACTAGTGTGAATCATGTCTAAGGCCAACGTCAGCCGAACTCTTTAGCCAGCAGCGATCGTCAGCACCACCACATAGTATACAGATACTAAGTGAGCAATGCTGGCTCTACGTGTGATCAGCCTGCAGGTAACGTTGGATGTCTCTCATCATATTACCGACTTAGCTGCCATCACACCATTTCCATTGCCTTCTCCTTTATTCTCGCCCATTGTTGTATTTCTTTGGTACATCTGATCCCTGGTTGTTGTTCGCGTCCCGTTCTGTATCTTCATCTCCACCACTTGTCTCTTAGGTGATTGTGGAGAGTCTGGCGATAATTGTCCGCTGTTCGGTCACCGTCACTTTGGTGCTTCTCTGGCCTCAGTGGAGGCTCCTCATCTTTGCGCTGGCTCAGGTAAGAGGTCTGCTTTTATCTTCCATATTTGTAAATATATACTAAATGGAGGCCCGATGCTATCACATCGGGAGGGCGGTAATGTCACGATGGGGACAGGCTTTGCAGCATTGAGAATCTCCCCCCCCCATGTGCTCACCCACCTATCCACTCTGTACTTCCCCATGTGCTGACATCTCCCATCTGTTCTCTCTTCTTTGACCTGTCTGCCCCATGTGCTATCCCCCTTGTCTGCTGTCTCACTCCTTCCTGTTCTGTGTTCTCCCCTCATGTGCTGTCCCGTTTGAGCTGTATCGCCCCTGTGCTCTGTCTCTCTCACCCCTGTGTCTGACCGTGTACACAACATACCACAGCTCCTGGGCAGGGGAGGAAGCAAAAGGCAATACTGACATTACAGCAGGAGATCACAGAGGATACATTTTGTGAGGTAAAATATTGTTTAAAAACGTTCAGTGAAATATTTTACCTCACAAAATGGATCGTCTGTGATCCCCTGCTGTAATGTCAGTATAGTCTTTTGCTTCCTCCCCTGCCCAGTAGATGAGGTATGCTTCGTACACGGTCAGACACAGACAATTTTTAAAATGAACTTTCGTTTGTGTGAAAACCACTTTAATGTGGCCGGCTTCCTCTGCCTATAGACACGTCGTGCATCTGCCGCCAGGATCAGCCAAATGATTCACTGCGCGGAATTCACGCAGGGGCAGTGCAACGGTGTTCCACTGGTGGTACTGCGCAGGAGGCTATGTGAGTGTGTGAGTGTGAGTGTGGTGCGTACGGCGTATAGAGTGTGTGTGTGGTGCGACGGTGTTCCGCTGGTGGTACTGCACAAAAGGCTGCGTGAGTGTGAGTGTGTGCTGCGTACAGCGTAGAGTGTGTGTGTGGTGCGACGGTGTTCCGCTGGTGGTATCGCGCAATAGGTTGGTACCAGCAGCAGTTTCCATACTGGGACATCACTTCGGTGTCCCAATATGGCGGTCGGTGAACTTCCTCCTCTTGGAATTCAGAACAGGAAATGAAAACATTACAAGGCAATTATATAGATAGATATTTTTTACTTCTGCATTTCCAGCTGCTTATATATTATCCCCATATTCCGCAGCTCTGTACGGAGATTGCTGTCGCACACGTCCGTCCTGGTCTTACACTGTTGGTGTCTTAAATCTTTTTTTATTAGTATATAAAGGGTGTCGATATCTTTTGGATGGAACTGTATTCATGTACTGTGTCTAAATATTAAAGCGAGTCTGTCCCCCATAACTTCCCAAATACATTTTATAAGAACTAAATCGTGATATGGGGGATTCCTCTATAAGAATCCTGCATGTTGGAGTCTTCCACCTCTCCTGATGGACAGTGCTCGCTTCCAAGAGCAAGTGCTGCCTAAAGTCAGCTGGTGTACTGCCACCGCCTGTGCCCGGCCGCGGTCTCCCCCCAGCTCCTCTGCTGATGCCGCTTACTACACTGATACCCCTGGAAAGGCAGCGAGTGGCGCCAGCAGAGACATGCCAGGGAGGAGAACATGCCTGACCCGTGTGCTTGCGTGTGCGCAGGTGTCTGTGCATGCCTGGGCATAGGCAATGTCAGTGCACATCTCAGATGAAGCAGGGGAAACACCCAACATGGCAAAATGAGGGTCATAATGGTGGACCGGAACCCCCTTATTTGCATACGTATTGTACTGTGCTCTGCACGATGTATCACATCACAATCCAGTAGAGGATTCTTGAAGATGAAGGAGACATAGTGGAAGGAAACACGGGAGTGTAGATCTACGGCTCAGATTGCTGCTACCTTTACAGTGGGCTCATGCGCTTACCGCGGTCCCTTAGGCCTGTTTCACACTTCAGTTTTTACTTGTCAGTTAAAATCTGCCAAAATGGTGGAAAGCGGATCCGTTGGTAAGTGAAGTTAACGGATGCCAGCGGACCGTTTTTTTGACGGATCCGTTGACTGAATAATTTTAAAAGAACCGCAGTCCGGGGGGGGGGGGAGAGAGAGATTTGTACCGTTCGCCAGAAATGATTTCAGCGGCTGAGATTCCTCCCGGCATGCGCAGTACAAAAATGCGGATCCTTCAGCCAAAAAAACATTACAAGCTCCGTCCGGGCTTGTGGGCGGACGCAACAAAATTGGCGGATCCACAAAAAAACGGATCCGACGGATGGCCATCCGTCAAGATCCGCCAGTAATGCAAGTCAATGGGAAAAAAAAAACGGATTCGCCAAACAAAATGACGGATCCGTTTTTTTTGGAAAACGGCGGATCTTGACTGATGGAAAAAAACTGAAGTGTGAAACAGGCCTTAGGGGATGCCTGAACTTTGTTTCCATGCAGTTTGACTGTCTCCCTTGTCTCTGATGCTCCCTGTAAAACCATGCTTTATGGATGTGATGTGTGATTAGTGGGGTCTTGGCTGCATTTCCTGTAGACTATAATATGCGGACACTTCTTTATTTGGAGTGTGGCAATGGGATCCCAGTCAGCAACCAAACAGATCAAATATTTATGACCATTTATGACATTTAAAGGGAACCTGTCACCTCGTTTTGCCGCTATAAGTTGCGGCCACTGCCTTTCAGGGCTTTTCTACAGCATTCTATAATGCTGTAGATAAGCTCCCGGTCCAACCTGAAAGATAAGAAAAATAAGTGTTATTATACTTATCCGGAGGCTGTCCGGTCTGATGGGCGTCGCAGGTCCGGCGCCTCCCATCTTCATGCAATGTCGTCATCCTGCTTGCTTCGTGCCTCGATCCTGCCAGGCGTACTGATCTGCCCTGTTGAGGGCAGAGCCAAGTACTGCAGTGCGCAGACGCCGGGAAAGGTCAGAGAGGCCCAGCGCCTGCGCACTGCAGGGATTTCCTCTGCCCTCAACAGGGCAGATCAGTACGGATGCGCAGTAGCGCGGCACAAAGCAAGAAGGAGGACGACATCGCATGAAGATGGGAGGCGCCGGACCTGCGACACCCGTCGGTCCGGGTGAGTATAATAAAACTTTTTCTTATGTTTCAGGTCAGGCCGAGGGTTATCTACAGCACTATAGAATGCTGTAGATAAGCCCCGAAAGGCAGTGGCCGCATCTTATAGCGGTAAAATGAGGTGATGGGTTCCCTTTGAAGACCACTTTCCCTCTCTGTTTTATAGAAACCAGTGCAAACTAGTTTTTCATTTTGCAAAAGAGTGCTCTGGTAAGTGCCATCGTAGAGTGCAGGCTACCCTATAAGTCAGTACCATTTAACATGACCAGGGATAATAATAATCTTTATATAGCGTCAACATATTCGCAGCGCTTTACAGTTTAACAGTTCCAAAACACAAGTCATAAGTAACAAAGTTAACCATACAATAATGAAAGCAAAATAAGACGACCCTGCTCGTGAGAGCTTACAATCTACAATGAGGTGGGGGAGATACAAAGTACAGGTGTGTATTTACAATGATGTATTTACAATGAATGTCCAGCCATCTTGAGGGAGTGAGGGATGGATGGAGATAGTGAATGGGCTACACACGCACACTTACACATAGAATGACTTTGATTAGTAAACGTGATGGGCTGCTCTGAACAAATGTGTTTTGAGGGAACGCTTGAAACTATGCAAATTGTGGATAGTCCTAATTTCTTGGGGTAGAGCATTCCAGAGGATTGGCGCAGCACAGGAGAAATCTTGGAGTCGGGAGTGGGAGGTACGGATTAGTGCAGAGGTTAGTCGAAAGTCGTTTGCAGAGCGCAGCGGTCGGTTAGGCCGATAGACAGAAATGAGGGAGTAGATGTAGGGGGGTGCTGCACTGTGGAGAGCTTTGTGGGTGAGAACAAGTACTTTGAATTGGATCCTATAATGAATGGGCAGCCAATGTAAGGACTAGCAAAGAGCGGATGTGTCCGAATACCGATTAGCCCAATGGACGATCCTGGCCACTGCATTAAGTATGGACTGGAGAGGTGATAGTCAAGTAACGGGGATGCCAATTAATAGAGCGTTGCAGTAATCCAGGCAGGAGTGGATCAATAGTACAGTGAGGGTTTTTGTTGTTTCCATGGTGAGAAAGGGGCGGATTCTAGAGATATTCTTTAGGTGTGAGCGGCAAGAGCGGGCAAGAGATTGTATATGGGATGTGAAGGAGAGATTGGTGTCAAAGATTACACCCAGACAGCGCGCCTGCTGCCGGGGTGTTATTGTGGTGCCACCTACAGAGAGGGAAATGTCCGATTTATGAAGGTTAGTAGACGGCGGGAGCAGAAGAAGTTCAGTTTTGGAGAGGTTGAGTTTCAGATAGAGAGCGGACATGATGTTGGAGACTGCGGACAGACAGTCACTGGCGTTCTTTAGTACTGCGGGGGTAAGGTCGGGGAATGACGTATATAGTTGTGTGTCATCAGCATAAAGATGGTACTGAAAGCCAAATCTGCTGATGGTCTGTCCTTTGGCCGTGTAGAGAGAGAAGAGAAGGGGGGCCAAGGACTGAGCCCTGAGGTACCCCGACAGCGAGAGGAAGAGGAGATGACATGGAGCCAGAGAACAAAACACTGAGTGAGTGGTCAGAAAGATAGGAAGAGAACCAGTAGAGAGCGGTGTCCTTAATGCCTAGTGACTGGAGCCTAGAGAGTAGAAGATGGTGGTCAACAGTGTCGAAAGCTGCAGAAAGGTCAAGAAGAATGAGCAGAGAGTGGTCACCGTTACGTTTTGCTGTCAGAAGGTCATTGGTCACTTTGATGAGTGCAGTTTCAGTCGAATGTAGGGGGCGGTAGCTGGACTGTGAAGGGTTTAGGAGGGAGTGAGTGGAGAGGTAATGGGTAAGGCGAGAGTAACCTAGGCGCTCCAAAAGTTTAGAGATGAAGGGGAGATTGGAGACTGGTCTGTAGTTGTTTGTGCAGGATGGGTCAAAAGCAGGTTTCTTTAGTAATGGAGTAACAATGGTGTGTTTGAAGGAGGATGGGAAAATGCCCGAGGAGAGGGAGAGATTAAAGATTGCAGTTAGGTGAGTTTTGACGACTGGAGAGAGAGACTGGAGGAGATGTGAGGGAATGGGGTCGGTAGTGCATGTGGTCGGACGAGAAGAAGAGAGGAGTCTGGAGATTTCCTCTTCTGTGATGGGATCAAATGTAGAAAGTGAGCCAGGGGAGATGCAGGAAGGGATGGGAGTCACAGCACTTGGTGGTTGGGAGCAGATTTCCTGATGGATATTAACTATTTTCTCTGTAAAGTGGGAGGCCAGGTCGTCAGCACAAATGTCTGTGATAGGGGCTTGTGCTTTTGGCCTGAGGAGGGAGTGAAAAGTGTCAAAAAGTTTCTTGGGGTTGTTGGCTAGTGAGGAGATCAGGGTGGTGAAGTTGGTCTGTTTGGCGAGGTGAAGGGCAGTGTTATAGGTTCTTAACATAAATTTGAAGTGGATGAAGTCTTCTGGTGTGCGGGTTTTTCTCCATAGGCGTTCAGCATTCCTAGAGCATCGCTGGAGAAGTTGAGTTTGCGATGTGAGCCAGGGCTGTTTTACTCTGTGCTTGGAGATTCTGAGGGTGAGGGAAGCTACTTGGTCTAGGGTGCTTCTAAGAGTGTCATTGTAGTGATGAACAGCCAGATCAGGACAGGAAAAAGAGGAGATTGGGGACAGTGATGAGTGTAGGGAGTCTGAAAGTGTCTGAGGGTTTATGGCTTGCAGATTTCTGACTGTGTGGTAGGTAGGAGTGAGCTGGGGTGGGCGAGAATTTGTGAGCGTGAAGGAGAGAATGTTGTGGTCAGAGAGTGGAAGCGGTGAGTTATTTAGGTGGGAGATTGAACAGAGCCGGACAAAGACCAGATCAAGGGTGTTACCGTCCTTGTGTGTCTCAGAGGTTGAAAGCTGCGAGAGGCCTAGAGAGGTGCTTAGTGATAGAAGCTGGGATGCAATTGTGAAACTAGGACTGTTAATGGGGATGTTGAAGTCTCTCAGGATAAGAGTTGGTAGTTCTGAGGACATGAAGTGCGGCAGCCAGGCTGAAAAGTGGTCAAGGAAGTGAGTGGCTGAGCCTGGGGGCTGGTATATGACCGCTACTCTGAGGGAGAGGGGACGGAAGAGCCTGATGGTGTGGACCTCAAAAGAAGGGAAGGAGAGTGATGGAACTGGGGGGATGACCTGGAAAGTGGATAGTGGGGACAGGAGTATGCCGACTCCGCCACCATGTCTGTTTGTGGGTCTCGGGGGGAATGAGAGAATTGTAAGCCACCATAGGAAATGGCAGCAGGAGAGACAGTGTCAGAATCCTGAATCCAGGTTTCAGTGAGGGCCAACAGGTTAAGAGAGTTGTTCAGAAAGTAGTTGTGCAGGAAAGGAAGCTTGTTACATACAGACCGTGGATTCCAGAGGGCACAATTAAAAGATGGAGATGAGGGAGTGCAAGTAATATTAATAAGATTAATATCGTTTTGATATGAGGTAGGGTAGAGGTAGAGGTTGGGGTGTTGTGGACCAGGGTTGGGGGAGATGTCACCTGAAATCTGTAGGAGTAGGAAGATAAGGAGCAAATAGTTGTTGGAATTGTAAGTAGTTTTTTTCTGCGATGTGTTTGGGCAAGATGGGCTGAGGTTTCTCAGGAAGGTGAGGAGTGCATGGGAGCTGTACATGGGAGAGGGAAGTATAAAGGGGCTGATGTGTATGAGTCGTGATGGAGGGGGGATGGGGTGGTGAATGTGGATGGCAAGGGAGCACAGAAGGATAGAAGTAAAGCACATGGATAAAGGGGAGAGAAAAGTGTGGGTTACCTGATTCCTGCCCTGATTAACGGCCATGGATACCTGCCCTTTTGCTTGATGCTTAGCTTCTGGGATGCTTTGCTTCTGGGATGCTTGCGTGCTGCACCCCACACTGCGTGCGTCCCCTTAGGAACTACTAAATATATAGGCCACACTACAGGGTCAGGAGAGAGGGACTGTGGGAGCTGGTTTGGGATAATTTGGCAGCTGGGGCTAGCACACCAGGGGGTGGTTAGATGATCAAAGGCAGGAGACCAGGTTGCATTTATTTGCTATAGCACCTTTCACCTGATAAGCTCTAGAGAGGCCACAGTCACGGATATAAAGCAGTAAGAAATACAGTGCAACAAATGAATTATACCAAAGCTTTAGCAGGCACATTAAAATATGCCGCAAAAATTGTAAAGCAGAAAAAGACAGACAGCAAGCAGAAGTATGGACTTGTACCATTTGGATATATTGCAGCAGAAATGACAGCCAGCAGAGGTGGGGAGTTGAACCATTCAGGCTGCATGCTATAACAGTGAATGGAGTGAATACACGCAGGGTGGATCAGTTCAGAAGTTGAATGATTTGATTACCATTTGTACAGGGATGACTCTGCTGTACACTGATGATGGGAAAACACCCCGAAACAGGCTGCTGGAGATGAATTCTGGCTCGTTGTTTATCCCAGGTCATGTTACAAGATTCGGACATTGTCTAATAGGATAAATACTTCTCCTGGGTTGTACTTGCAGGAGAAGCTCTTTCGCTCTGTTAGAGAACTTATTTACATACTGATCTCCCATGGAGCATTGCTGTTAGCGTGCATTTACACTAGCTGATTATGGTGATCAAGTTTCCTCACAATCGTGGAGTGGCTGCCGATCACCTGACAAATGAGCAAAATGGTCGTTCATCTGGTGAAATGATTATTAAGCTGCTCTTAAAACCCATCTTTCTCAGCAGCACATCATCAGAACATGTGCTGCCGAGTACAAAGACAGTCTGTTCTCACAAAACAATCCTTCGGAAGCACAGTTGCTTGTATAAAGAGGCTATCAAACAGCAGATTGGTGTATATAAAGCTGATTGGCAATAGGCGTTCAGTGTTAACCCACCCAGTGGTCCCGTACTTGGCTGATCTCTTCCAGGGGAGCCATTACTGAGCCCACATTATAGAGTCCTGGCCTTGTAACTTGCGCTTTGTCTCCCCTAGGTCTTGTACACCAGCCTGCTCTCTCTATGTTACATCGTCTACTTCGCAAAGTTTCTTGGTTCTCGGGAGGCAGAGAAGAAATCGTTTCCTCTTCACAGCATGATGGAATTTTTACCCCGACGCTCTGTATCTCAGGTAATATGGTGTTTGGCGCATCCTTTTAGTTGTCATTCCCATCATTATTCATTTTAATTTCTTTAAATGACCAGATTCATTTACTCGGGGGGCAGAGAAGGCTGTCTTGGTGGTTTTAGAATTTGACCGTCTACCATGTTCACAAGTTCGGGTTTTGAGATGCAATTTTGAGACCAAAACTGGATTAAAAAATAGGACCATCTCGATTTTCATTTTAGATCTCCTCTATTTATCATCCTCTCCTGGCTTTGGCTTCAGAAACTGCATCAAGAAAACCTGAATGTAGAAACTCCATGGCAGCTGTCGTATGGACAGTCAGTCACGTGATTGCTGCTATCTTAGGTCTCCTTTGGACAGGCATATTTTTGGTCCAGGTGCACTAAGGACCACACAAGGACAGTACATGGACTGTTGGTAGCCTGTATGCTGGGAAATATCCCAACAAGCTGTATTCTGGTCATTTTATGTAATAACGGGCAGCTGCTGCATTCAACCCCCATGTTGATGAGTGCACGGAGCTGCACATGAAGCCAATCGTGGCCAAAATTGTTGGTGTAACTAGCTGTGACGACTTCTGGAGTGGACCCTCTGGGTCGTGGCACCAACCCACCTAGGGCGAGCTCACCTAGTGGGGACCACCCCCTATACAGGGAGTGTCAGGGACAAGCCCAAGGGGGTGAGGTGCCACGACTGCTGGAACCAGGTGGCCGGCTCACAGGAGACACGAGTGAGTGTGTCTAGCAACAGGGAAAGTGCAGAGTACAAGAGTATGCAAGGCGTGGACACAGGGACACGCAGGGTATAGGACAATACACGGCGAGTGTACGAGGGCACGGAGAGTACAGGACAGTACAAGGCTTGTACACAGGAGTGCGTTAGATACAGGATAGTGCAAGGCGGGTACACGAGAGCACGTATTGCGTGCACAGACAAGCACGCCCGGGGGAAGCAAAGCAGGGTGCGTGCGAGGGAGCACGCCAGACTACAGAGTTAGACAAAGCGTGCGCAGAGAGCACGCCGGAGTGCAAGGTTAGGCAGAGGGAGTTCTGAGAAGCACGAAAAGAACAAGGCAGGAGCTGAGTGTGTGCAAAGGAGTATGGCAGAGCACAGAGCAGAGTGTAGATAAAAAGCATGTGCTAGGAAGCACGGCAAGGCAGAGTAGAGTACAGGCACGGAGCACGAGGCAGCGTACAGGCACGGAGCACGAGGCAGCGTACAGGCACGGAGCACGAGGCAGAGTACAGGCACGGAGCACAAGGCAGAGGACCTGAATACAACGCACAGCCAGGTAAGGACCAAGCAGACCAAGCCCGGAAGCACAACAATAATCAGGCACCTCCCATAGGAAGAGGTAGCCTGATATATGGCATGAGTGCTAGGACTTTCGGGTCGGGTCCTCCAGTACCATAGAGAGGGCAAGGCTGCAGCTAGAACCTAAAAATGCGCACTAGCAACGTTGTGCAGGCATGTAACTGAGTATGAGAGGTGCACGTGCGCACCCGACGGGACCCGTGGAGCGGCCGCATGCTGAAAGTGGTGACGTCGGGCGCAGGGTTCCGGCCCCAGGTGAGAGCGGCGTGACACTAGCCCAAAAATTACAAGTACTGTGTGAACTTGGCCTTGGACCTCATTCACACGTTGGTGTTTTAATCCAAATGCACCGATCAACAGATCAGGGAACTTGTAGAACTTGTGGAGCAGTAGGTCAGATGCAACACTCTGCAGCTTCATTGGGAATTAATGGAGCTGCTGTCAAGCTGTGCACTGCTGCCTCAGTGTAATGGGAATAAAAGTGCCCCTTTCTGCTTATCAGTGCCGATCCCAGTGGTCAGACCCCTGCTGATCAAGTTACCCCCTATCTTCCAAATAAGTGATAACTTGTCACCAGAATGCCCCTCTAACTTCTTGTCTGCTTTTTATTGCATAAATTGCAAGTTTGCATTGTGCCTTCACTAATATTACCCTCTCTCAGTAGCCCCCAATCATGTCTATGGGGCTACAGAAACGGCTTCTCACTTCCGTGCTTGACCTGGTTTCACCTTCTGTGGCCAGCACTTGGATGTCGGTGTATAATCAGGAGGCCTTTAGGAAATGATGGAGGAAGAAAATTAGACACAAAAGCAATAAAGCACAATGTGTTTCTGATGCTTTTTTGTGCTCTTTTTCCCAGAACACAGGTTTTTTACCTTTTCAGTTCCATTAAGAAAATGCCCCTGGAACGCATCACATTGTTTCAACATGGCTTTATAGCTCAATCTTACCTTTATGTGCCAATATTGTCAGAGGAGCCTGCAAGCGGCAACACGTTTTCACTGTGCTGTGTAGAATGGTGCATGATCAGCAGTGCCTTTTAATTATTATTGGAAGATAAGGGGTGTAATGACAATTCTCAGCTCTGCTGTACTGCAGGAAGCCTAGATAAGGCAGAATAACATGGCCGCGTGCAGTAACCGGAGCTGATTTTCTGATTGTATCTCTAACAGGACTTTTTGGATTGGAAGCAGGCCTGGCTAGCCTGGAGCTTCTTCAAGCAGTCGTTTCTGAAACAGATTCTTACAGAAGGTTAGTTTGTAGCCATCGCATCAGTAAATTATGGGTTGACGAGAGTTTTTTTTCCTGTTTATCATTCTGTGTGGTTTTATTAGGAGGAAAAGCAAAAATGACGCTGTTAGCCATTCTCTAACCTTGTATGGACTTCTTCTTCACGTTTCCTGTATCTAAGAACTTTAAGAAAAGGGAAACAATCCTAAGGTTTAACCTATAGCTGTTAGATTTTAATATAATATATGATATTTGTTTTGTTTTTTAGGTGAGCGCTATGTGATGACTTTTCTCAGTGTCCTGTCATTTGGAGATCAGGGTAAGTTGCAAACTTTCTTACACCACTGTTTTCTGTGTATTACACTGTGACGATGTGTGTGACAGAGCATGAAGGGACACCAGGCCGAAGATCAATCTAACGGGATTTATTGAGACAGGGAGCACAGAATATAAAATATCAGTAGCGTCTCTTAGAGTCCACTATGAGTCCACACCAAGAGGGAAACAGTTTCGGTGGCTCCACCCAGTAATCCGACGCCAGGGAAAAGACAAAATAATCCTGGGATGAGTTCAATGGATCCAAGAGATGAGGGACATCACACCATTCCACGTGGCAGCTTTTAACTCTCCCCACACGGGCACCAGGATCTCTCCTCAGCATAAGGTCCTAGCACCTGGCTTGTCAACACCCAACTCCACTCAGCCAACACATGAGGCTATTGTCCTGGGATCAGCCCATCCATTGGGGGAAGTCTCCCACCTACTTTTGACTATGTGGCTAACTTAAGAAGTTTCCAGAAGCTACAGCTTGTATTGGATAAGTCCTATGCTGAGGAGAACAAAGACAGACTCCCCCACTGGTTGATGACTCAGGCCTGATTACATTGCAGTCCAGGGACTCTGGTCGGGGGAGGGACACGCTGTTACATACACATCTTTTTCAAATGGAGATATAAATAAATATATTGTAGTGGGAAATAATAGCTTTTCCAGTCTTTCTGAGATGCATTTAGGCAATCGTGGTCAGCCTGTATAAAGAGGCTATTAAACGATCACCGCTGACTATCTTTTAAGAGGTTGTCCACTACTTTTTACATTGATGACTTATCTATCCTTAGGATAGATTATCAATGTCTGATCGGCTGCCACCCCCATCGTTCAGCTGTTGTCAGTGTCCGCCAGCCGGAAGTACTCACGGAGCTGGCCGTTTCCTGATAGTGGCTGCCACAGGGTATTACAAATTTGCCTTCTATTGATTTGAATAGGAGGCAGATGTGCAGTACCAAGCCCTGAACGCTACCAA
Organism: Dendrobates tinctorius; assembly: GCF_039654945.1. Lineage (NCBI taxonomy): Eukaryota > Metazoa > Chordata > Amphibia > Anura > Dendrobatidae > Dendrobates > Dendrobates tinctorius. The sequence continues at coordinate 33,814,964 of NW_027361706.1, read as the reverse complement.
TAGATGGAGCAGCTAAGAAAGTGAGTACTTGCGGCCACATCCGGCACCGATAACAGCTGATCAGCGGTGGCGTCAGGTGTAGGACCCCGGCCAATCAGACATGGATGACCTATCCTACGGATAAGTATCAATGTAAAAGAAGTGGACAATCTCTTTAAAAGATAGAAACTGCATCATGTACCCATCGCTCAGGTCCTACACTAGAAGTAGCAGTCTTTCTGATAATCATGTAAATTATTTGAAGTTAGCAGATGGCAGCAGCTTTACTAAATACACCAGAATTCTGGCTGAATTTCTGCCAAAAGTGTTGATACCCTCGAAATTGTTCCTGAAAATGAAGCATTTACCCTAGGAATTATTACAATTACACAAGTTTTATTATATATGTTTATTTACTTTGTGTGTATTGGAACAACACAAAAAAAACAGAGGAAAGAAAGACAAATTGGACAGTTTCACACACAACCCCAAAAATGGTCCGGACAAAATTGTTGGCACCTTTCCAAAATTGTGGCTTTTATTTCATGCATGTGATGCTCGTTCAAACTCACCTGTGGCAAGTAACGGGTGTGGGCAATAGTGAAATCACACCTGAAACCAGATAAAAAGGGCGAAGTTAACCCAATCTTTGCATTGTGTGTCTGTTTGTGCCCTACTAAGCATGGAGAGCAGAAAGAGGAGAGGGGAACCGTCTGAGGACTTTGGAATCAAAATTGCTGAACAATATTAACAATCTTAAACTTACAAGTCCATCTCCATAAATCTTGATGTTCCTTTGTCCACGGTGTACGACATAATTAGAATTGAGCGGATTGGGGGGGCGTGGCCTAGCAGCATGTGAGGAGGACGTGGGTCTGCTGAGCTCCCACACACAGCTACTGATTACTGCCATTATATCCCCACAGCACGGTCAGTAACTAATGTGTGCATTCCTGAGACCTGCGGGTGCCGCTGAACAGAAATATTCAGCCTCTAGCCCTAAATCATGCGAAAAAAAGGTCAGAGAAGAGTGACTAATGAGCTGGGGCATGGGTCCCAAGATGGCGCTGCTAACACAGTGCGTGCTCTGGAGGAAGCGGCTGCAGACAGTGAGGCCAGGAACAGGGAGGTGGCAGCCCGGCTGAGACGCTTTGCCAGAGTGGAGGAGGCAGAGCGCGAGTCCCTCCAGGAGACAGATGAAGAGCTGGAGTCTGCAGGTGAAGGTATGGATCCGGAGGTGGGAGAGAGGGGAGAGGAGGAGGCCACAGGCTCTGGAGGTCGGGAGAAGCAGGACGCTGCAGCCAGCTGGGGAGAACTAGTGGAGCAAAACAAAAGCCAGCTCCAAGCACTGCAGCTGCAAATGCCAACTGAACCTACTATCAAAGATGTGCTGACAGCAGTTATGCAGTGTGGGTCTGCTATTTCTTCTGTGCTCACTCAGCTGGGTTATTTACAAGAATCCATGCAAAATGTGAGGCATGAACTGCACACCATTAAAGACAGAACCGGGCAACTTGAGAAACGAGTCAGAGTTGTGGAGGGTACTGTGTCTAAGTCAGCGCAGCATCATAAAGAACTTAAAAGAGATATGGTTGCTGTGTGGGCCAAAACTGATGACCTAGAGAACAGGTCTAGACGGAACAACGTCCGCATTGTTGGCATGCCTGAACGTTATGAAGGCAAAAATCCTACTGTTTTATCGAAGCCTGGATTAAGGAGAAAATAGGAACTGATAATCTAACTCATTTATATGCTGTGGAACGTGCTCACAGGGTTCCTACCCGCCCTCCTCCTCCTGGTTACCAACCGAGGCCTATCTTGGCTAAAATTCTCCACTATAGGGACAGGGATAATATCCTTAGATACTCAAGGGAACATCCTGACCTTTCTATTGATGGCTCCAGAGTTTCTTTTTACCCTGACTTCTCGCCAGAAGTCTAAAGAATGAGAGCTAAATTTATGGACATCAAAAAACGTCTAAGGGCCATAGGTATCCAATATTCTATGATTTTCCCGGCCAAGCTGCGGGTCGAGGCCCGGAACAAAATTCACTTTTTTCTGGATGCTAAAGTTGCTATGGACTGGCTGGATCTGAATGAACAGCAGCTGAGGAAAGATGAGGAAGACCGGGAATGCGGCTGGTGATGTATTTGCTACTTTGGACACTTCTGCACTGTCTGGTATCTTGACTTCCGGTTCTGTTGCAGGAAACTGCTCGACATGTTGTCATTTTGCTATAGATGGTTGCCATGTGCTGTGGGGACTCATCCTGTTATGTGTGGGCAGCAGTTAGGAAGTGAAACGCCCGTTGACTGATGTGGAAGGGAATAACATCGCCCTTGTTTGAAATACCCTTGGCACTGCCGAGGGACATGTTGCCTTATAGCAGCAAAGTTATATATAAAATTCATACCATGTTGAGGGACTTTCCGGGGGTCCCTTATATGTTGGTGGGGGACTTTAATAATGTTTTGGACTCCCACTGGGATAGAGGGAATCATGCACCCCTGAAATCGGGAGGTAATTGTACGCCTTTTGGAGTTTTGTTACATGAGCTAGCCCTGACTGACTTATGGAGAAGTCGTAATCCTGATGTCTACCAATATTCATGCTTCTCCTCTACCTTTGTCTCAGTGTCACGCATTGATTTGGCTATGGGTGATGATTTGATGCTGAGAAAAATTTTAGACGTTAATTATTTGCCGAGAACAGTGTCGGATCACTCGCCCATGTCCATTACAATCAAGGGGGGGGATAATAGATTGAAAACTAAACCGTTATGGCGACTTAATCCGTTTTGGCTGCAGCTAGTGGATAAGAATGATAGCTTTAGCTTTGAGATACAGGAACATCTCAGGTTTAATTTGGGTTCAGCATCTAGTTTGACTGTTTGGGAGACTCTGAAGGCATACCTGCGGGGCATGTATATACGTGAGATTTCAAAGCTTAAATCTAATTCCAGAGCAGAATCCCAGATTATACTTCATGAGCTGGAGGATGCGGAAAAGACTCTATCCATGCGATTCACTCTCGCCAGTCAGAAAAGGCTAAAAGAGGCACAGTTGAAGGTGACTAAAATGACGCTAGAAACTGCGAAACGAAAACGTATGTTTCAGTCAGTTCAATATTTTGAAAATGCGGAGAGTGTTGGTCATTTGCTCTCGGTTATAACTTCAGCACAGGGGGGGTCCTCGTTTATAGCCAGCCTTCGGGAGCCATTTACGACCAGAGAGTGGTCGTAAATGGCTGCACATCCAGTTGGAAGAATGTCTCAAGTGGGGTACCACAGGGCTCTGTCCTGGGCCCTGTATTGTTCAACATCTTTATCAACGATTTAGATGAAGGAATTGAGGGTAAACTGATTAAATTTGCTGATGACACAAAGCTAGGAGGGATAGCTAATACTAGAGAAGAGAGAGAGAGGATTCAAAAAGATATAAATAAACTGGAGAAGTGGGCAGCAACTAACAGAATGGTTTTTAACAGGGAAAAATGCAAAGTACTACATCTGGGCAATAAAAATGAAAAAAGCATATACAGAATGGGAGGAATAGGCCTAAGCAACAGCACATGTGAAAAAGACTTGGGTATACTAATAGATCACAAACTGAATATGAGTCAACAGTGTGATGCAGCAGCAAAAAAGGCAAATGCAATTCTAGGATGTATTAACAGAAGCATACAGTCTAGATCACGTGAAGTCATTATTTCCCTCTACTCCTCTTTGGTCAGACCTCATCTGGAATATTGTGTCCAGTTTTGGGCACCACATTTTAAAAAAGACATCAACAAACTGGAGCAAGTTCAGAAAAGAGCAACCAGAATGGTGACCGGTCTGCAAACCCTGTCTTATGAGGAAAGGTTGCAGGATTTGGGATTGTTTAGTTTGCAAAAGAGAAGACTGAGAGGAGACTTAATAGCTGTCTACAAATATCTAAAGGGCTGTCACATTGTAGAAGGATCTACTTTATTCTCATTTGCACAAGGAAAGACTAGAAGCAATGGGATGAAACTGAATGGGAGGAGACACAGATTAGATATTAGAAAAAACTTTGACAGAGTGATCAATGAGTGGAACAAGCTGCCACGAGGTGGTGAGTTCTCCTTCAATGGAAGTCTTCAAACAGAGGCTGGACAGACATCTGACTGGGATGATTTAGCGAATCCTGCTTTGAGCAGGGGGTTGGACCAGATGGCCCAGGAGGTCCCTTCCAACTCTATGATTCTATGATTCTATGTGGGTGGGCAACTTTTCATTGACACACCGGGTATTTTGAGAATTTTGGAGACTTTTTATACCGAGTTATACTCCTCACACACCAGGGCCTCGACTGAAGACCTTGACAACTTTTTGGGGCCCGCTAAACTCCCACGTCTGACTGACGAGGTGAGACGTATGCTTGATGAGCCGCTGGACTTGGGGGAGCTTGAAGAGGCTTTGGGATCTATGTCCAATGGTAAGGCGCCGGGGGTGGATGGCTTACCGGTTGAGGTGTACAAAAAGTATAAATCTGTACTACTCCCTACTTTGTTGGCTGTATTCAATGATAGTCTCAGTTCTGGAGCTCTCCCATCTTCTATGCGGGAAGCTATTATTACTGTGCTGCCAAAAAAGGACAAAGACCCGACACTCCCGGCGTCATATAGACCCATTTCCCTCCTGACGGTGGACATTAAGCTCCTGGCGAAGGTTTTGGCCACTCGACTTTCGAAGGTGGTGGAATCGTTAGTACATTCGGATCAGACGTGTTTCATGCCTCGTAAGTCTACGGCCATAAATATTAGGCGACTGTATTTGAACATGCAGGTGAAGGCGGATAATGCGGGGGGAGGGTGGTCCTGTCTCTGGATGCCGCCAAGGCATTTGACAGTGTAGAGTGGACCTACCTCTGGGCTACACTTCGCTGTATAGGGTTTGGTCCGGGATTTATTAGCTGGATCAGGCTCCTATATTCCGAACCAAAAGCACCAATACGAGCAAATGGATCACTGTCTGACCCTTTTCCTCTTTATAGAGGTACGAGGCAGGGCTGCCCTCTGTCCCCGTTACTCTTTGCTTTAGCGATAGAGCCTCTGGCCTCCAGAATAAGATATGATAAGGGCATCGAGGGGTTTAGATACGGAGGACAGGAGGAGAAGGTAGCACTCTATGCTGATGACTTGCTTATGTTCTTGGCTGACCCTGATAGATCATTACATAATGTGATGCTGCTCCTTAATTCTTTTGGCGCTGTCTCGGGACTAGTTATTAACTGGGAAAAATCTGCGATTCTCCCTTTAGATCCGATCCCAATCAACGTCACACAGGTGCCGGTTGTAACGACTTTCAAATATCTGGGTATTATAATATCTAATAAACTAATGGATTTTGAATATTTGAATCTCTCGCCACTGATGGCCAGGATTAAGGGAAAGGTTAAGGCCTGGGCTAAGTTGCATCTTTCTGTGGTGGGGAGAGTGAACTTACTGAAAATGGTGATCATGCCGCAGCTTCTGTATGTTCTTCACAACTCCCCAGTCTGGCTCCCTCAAAATAGGTTTTACAAAATTAATGCGATATTTAGAGAACTTATTTGGTTAAAAAAGGGTGCAAGGATCAAATTGGAACATTTACAAAAATCTAAAGAGGAGGGGGGGCTGGCGCTGCCCAATCCATGGCTCTACTTTCTCTCCTCTCAATGTCAGCACATGGCAGGGGGAATGGAGGGCTTCCCAGCGGAGACAGCGGGGGCCAGTTGATTTTCCGGTTTCTTGTGGGTCAGGGGTCGCTGTTATCCAACTTAGAGGCGGGCAGATTTAGACCTTGGGCATCTAGATATCCTACGGTCCTTCTCATGATTAAAGTGTGGGATAAAATTAAACAGTTAAGAGGAATCACGGGTTTCACAAAATACTCCCCTATTTGGGATAACCTGTATTTGCCGCAAATGAGGTCGCTTAAAGGTTTTGCGCAATGGAGGCCAATAGGTATCTGGTGGCTGTAGCAATTAGTGGAGGATGGGGTTTTTAAGTCCTTTGACACACTGAGACGGGATTTTCCGCTCCAACACTCTATGTTCTTCCAGTATCTGCAGTTGCGGCATGCCTACACAGTGCAGGACCAAATGAATAGCATATCTATACACCAGGATGCTATTGTCAGCAGGCTCGGGCTGCAGGCATCCACTAGGGGTTTAATCTCGTTTGTGTACGGTGGACTTCTTTCAATGGTTTTGGTGAAGCATCCGATAGGAGCGCTGGCGAAGTGGGAGCAACAGTTGGGCGCCATTTCAGGGGATCAATGGGAATCTATTCTGCAGATGGTCCCCAGGCTGTCTCTTAGTGAACCCAATCGTTTGTCCCAATTGTATATTCTTTATAGAGTTTATAGAACCCCTAAATGGTTATTTGATATGGGGATGAGGAGGGATTCGCAGTGCCCTAAATGTACGCTCGAGAATGCTGGATGGTGATACAGTTGTTTTTCACTTGTTAGTTTTTATTCACATTTTCATTATAACAATCTGATTAAAAAAAAAAAAAGAATTGAGCGAATTGGTTTGGCTTCGGTTGCCGAATCTGAATTTGCCATATTCATGCCATATGGGTACCCTATTTGTGCCGAATGAATGTCTTATGATCGGTTCCGAACATATTCGGTAATTTCTACTCCCATTGACTCTAATGACGTTCGGCTGTGTTTGACAAATATTGCAAAACCAATATTCCCTGCCGATCGTATTCGGAGCCGAATTTGAACAAATTTGCTCAATTCTAAACATAATCAAGAAGTTTACAACCCATGGCACCGTAGCTAATCTCCCTGGACATGGACAGCAGGGAAACACCAAGGTTACTTACCGGTAGCCGGTTTTTCCGGAGCCCATGACGGCACACATGAGAGAGGACAGGAACCCTACTGAAGATAAAAGGGGCGGTACCTCTCCCTCGCTTCAGTTGGTTTACAGAGCATGAGAGGCCCCCCCGGGTTAGTACACATGGTAAAACTATCACCACATTATATCTAACTAAAAAAACACCCAAACTATAGTGCACACCAAAAGGAGTGAAAAGGGGGGGAATATACAGGTGCCGTCATGGGCTCCGGAAAAACCGGCTACCGGTAAGTAACCATGGTGTTTTCCCGTCTCCCATGACGGCACACATGAGAGACTTTTGTAGAATAAAACACCTTAGGGAGGGACCACCGCTTGCAGCACCCTTCTACCAAAGGTTAGGTCAGTAGAGGAAGATAGATCAAGTCGGTAGTGCTTAAAAAAGGTTGAAGGTGAGGACCAGGTAGCGGCTTTACAAATCTGCTCAATCGATACCTCAGCCTTCTCTGCCCAGGAGGTAGCCACGGCTCTGGTGGAGTGAGCCTTGATGCCTTCTGGAACCGGAGCGCCACTTGCGGAGTAGGATAACATAATGGCCTCCCTGATCCATCTGGCAATGGTACTCTTAGCTACCCCGTGCCCTTTTCTACTACCCTGAAAGGCTACAAAAAGGGACTGATCTTTCCTCCACTGACTAGTCATTGAGATATATTGTACTATGGCTCTTCTTACATCTAATGTATGGAATTTTTGCTCCCCCGGGTTTCTAGGATTGTTACAGAAAGATGGCAAGGAGATCTCCTGAGTCCTATGAAACTTTTGGACTACCTTGGGGAGATAGGCCGGGTCCGGTCTTAGAACCACTCTGTCATCCAAGATCTGCGTATATGGAGGACATATAGAGCTTGTAGATCGCTCACTCTTCGGACTGATGTTAAGGCTACCAGTAAGACAGTTTTAAGTGTAAGTAGCTTTGGTGACAGCTCTAGTAGTGGTTCAAAGGGATCTTTGGTTAAGGCCTCTAAGACTAGGTTGAGGTCCCAGGGTGGTATCTTTGGAATAATGACTGGCCTTGACCTGCCACTGGATTTTATGAATCGGGACACCCACCTATTGGCTGCTAAGTTGCAGTTATATAGGGCCCCCAAAGCTGAGACTTGAACTTTGAGTGTGTTAGTGGCTAACCCCAGTTGCAGCCCCGACTGTAAGAATTCTAGGATAGGTCCCACTGGCGCTACATCCCCTAAAGGTTCCCCCAGGAAGTCTAGGAACTTTTTCCACGTTCTACAGTAGATTTGGGATGTTATAGGTTTCCTACTTTTCAACAGGGTGGAGACTAACCCTGGAGAGAATCCCTGGCGACTCAGTAGCACCCTCTCAAATTCCAGGCTGCTAGATGGAAGCTGCTGTGAGTTCATTTTCCCCTTCGTCACTGAGGTCTGGTGAACTCCCTATTCTGGTAAAGGAAGGTAATGAGCCTGATTATCAGGCACCTGAGCCTAATGAGGATGACTGGCTGAGTGGAGTCACGGACTGGATATAAGGCTGCCGACGCCCTTCTGCCCTGCGGGTGATTTCTCTGTGGACTTCTAGGACACCAGTCTGATTCCTGCTCCTCTAAAGCTAAGTTTTCTGCTTTGCCTGTTAGCTTTTGTGTTTTGTTTTTGTTTTTCTTGCTTTTCTGGATTCTGCCATTCCCTGCTGGGGTGAGCTGAATCTCCTTTTGCCTGTAGCTCTGTCTTCAGAATATTCCTGAGTACTGACATAGCTTTTTTGAAGCCTAGCGTCTTCAGGGCCTTTTTCACTGTCAGTCTGTTGGCTCTTATTTTCATAGGGTTTTTCACGGATTGCAGACAGCAGCCTTCCTGTCCTTTTCTATCTAGTTAGCTTGGGCCCCGTCCTTGCTCAGTCTATCTTTCTGCCTGTGTTAGTGTTTTCATCTTGCTTCACCGTCATTATATGTTGGGGGCTGCCTATTGCTTTGGGGTCTGCTCTGGGGCAGTTTAGATTTCCCCTTTCTTTCTTTAGGCCTATTTAATTCTCCGGCTGTGATCGAGGGGTCTAGGGCATCGTAGGAACCCCCCACGGCTACTGCTAGTTGTGTTGATATGTTCAGGGGTCTGCAATCCGATAGCTGCCAACTTCTCTGGTTTTCTGGACTTAGCTAGCATTTCTGTTTTTGCCTCCTACGGTGACTCAATCATAACAGGAAGCCCTTCACCTGAGAGTGGACCACTGGTCCCTGGGAAAGCAGGTCTGGAATCTCCGGTAATATGCATGGATCTGTCACCGACATGAGTCTCAGAAGGGAGAACCAAGGCCTCCTCGGCCAAAACAGAGCTATAACCATTATTCTCGCTCGATCCTCCCTGATTTTCCTGACCACTACTGGGATCATTGTTATCAGGGAAAATGCATAGGCCAGGATGAACTTCCAGGGTATTTGTAGGGCATCTACTGCGAAGGGGTTTCCCCTTGGATTTAGTGAGCAGAACTTAATGACCTTCCGGTTGTGTGTGGTAGCGAACAGGTCTATTTCTGGTTTGCCCCAGGCCTGAACTATTTGTTGGAAGACTTGGGGGTTTAGGGACCATTCCCCTTGTCTTAGGTGCCTGCGACTCAGGAAGTCTGCCTGTATATTTTCTACCCCCTTTATATACAGTGCTGTGATGGATAACAGATGTTGTTCTGTTAGCTGGAAGAGTAGATCCAATATTTGCATGAGTCCCCGAGATCTCGTTCCCCCTGGTGATTGATGTAGTCTACTACTGTCTGATTGTCCATCATGACCCGGGTGTAGCGGCCCCGAAGTAAGGGAAGGAAATGTTTCACGGCTTTTTCCACTGCCCATAGTTCTTTTACATTTGAACTCTGATCGTTTTCTAGTGAGGACCAGGTCCCCTGTATTGAGTGGGATCTCAGGTGTGCTCCCCATCCTGTGGCACTCGCGTCTGTTGTAATGATGTCCTCGACTAGTTTTTGACACGGGACACCGGCTGTTAGATTCTTTTCTACAGTCCACCAGAGCAGGGAATCTCTTACAGCCACTGAGAGACATAGTTTGCCTTCTAAATGCCCTTTTAATTGTTTCTGTGCAGACAGAACTTCCCACTGTAGTTGTCTTAAGTGGTACTGCGCCCATGCTACTGTGGGTATGCATGATATCAGCGAGCCTAAAAGGGACATTGCGTTCCTCAGTGTCATATTTGGTTTTTGTATTGCTGTGCGAGCTAGGCCCCTTATCTTGGTCACTTTGTTCTCTGGCAGGAGGCAGCGTTGTCGCTCGGAGTCCAATATCAACCCTAGGAAGGATTGCTCTTTTACTGGGGTTAACTTTGACTTGGGGATGTTTACTATCCATCCTAGTCCTACTAGAGTTGCTATTACTTCTTTCACTTGATATGCACAGTGGGACTCTGATCTCCCTATTACAAGAAAGTCATCTAGGTATGGGACGATCACTATGTCCCTGGAATGAAGAAAAGACATTACTTCCGCCATCACTTTGGTGAATACTCTGGGGGCTGTAGACAGGCCAAACGGAAGGGCTGCATATTGGTAGTGTTTCACATGCCCCTGGACCTAGAGCGCTACTCTTAAATATTTTTGATACTCCCGATGAATTGGGATGTGATAGTAGGCATCTTTTAAGTGTATCACTGCCATGAGGCAATGCTGGAACAGGATCTTTGTGGCCGTGTTGATTGATTCCATTTTGAAGGAGCAATTGTCTACCCACTGATTGAGTCTCCTCAGGTTGACAATGGTTCTCCAAGAGCCGTCTGGTTTTTGTATTAAGAAGAGGGGGGTGTAGAACCCCCTTCCTTCTTCTTGCACTGGGACTTCCTGTAGGACTTGTTTTTCCACTAGTCCCAAGACTTCCGTCTCCAGTGCCAGCTGTTGCTCTTGGGCTTTCCTTCGGGGTGTCATTATGAAGGTACGCCTGGGCGGACAGATGAATTTTATTTTTAACCTGTCCTTTATTATGTTTAGGACCCATGTAATGGGGGAGATATTCGCCCAGGCGGAAAGGAAGAGAGAAAGCCTTCCCCCTACCTCCGGCCTGATGTCATTGGGGAGATTTTTTGGAGGAAGTGGAGGGCCCTTTAAACATATAGCCTGATCCTCTTCTTTCTTTAAAGTCCCAGTTTTTTCTATCTCCCGGGGGACGACCCCTGTTAAATCTCCTCCGAAAGGGCTGCGTTTGAGGTTCTCCTGGAAATCGGGGAAAGCTTTTCTTCCTATCCCCTGCATGTTCCAAAATCTCTTCTATTTTTTTTCCGAAGAGGAATTGGCCATCACATTGAATGGAACATAACCTATGTTTTGATGGAAAATCTCCGGGACACCCTTTAAGCCACAGGGCTCGTCTTGCCGCATTTGACAGGCTTGCTGCTCTAGCTGTCAATCTTGCGGAGTCTGCTGAGGAATCCGCTAGGAAAGCCACTGCTCCGTGTACCAGTGTCAGTTAGACAGAATTTCGTCCCTAGGAACTCTATCCCTGATCTGGTCTTCTATTTGTTGTAGCCAGACCATGAGGGCACGAGCGGTACAGGTACCAGCTATCGCTGGCTTTAATGCACCTGCTGAAGCTTCCCAGATATGCTTTAGGAAACCATCTGCTTTTTTTATCAAGCGGGTCTTTCAACATGCCAGAGTCCTCTAATGGTAGAGATACCTTTTTTGAGGATTTGGCTACAGCCCCATCAATTTTTGGGACTTTTTCCCAGGTCTCTGAATCCTTTTGTTCAAAAGGGTACCTCCTTTTTGATGTAGAAGGCAAGCTCCCTGACCTCTCCGTTTTTTTCCATTCCCTGTTAATTAGGGCCTTTATTTTCTCATTTACAGGGAAGGTGCGTTTTTTCCTTTCCTCCAGTCCTCCAAACATCATATCCTCTAACGATTTAGGAGTCTTTTCCTCCTTCAGGCCCATCGTAGCCCTAATAGCTTTGACCAGCTTTTCCACATCTTCTGTTGGGATTCATGGACGGCCGCCTATATCGCTGTCCGAGGAGGATTCTGAGGACTGAGTAGAGGAAGAGGAGGTGGACGGGGACAAGGATCTTTCCCGCCCCTTCTGCCCTGGCGAGGCCTCTGAATCAGAATCCTGTCTATGACCTCTTTTATCCTTCTTTTTAAGGGCTGCTTTTAGGGAACCTTTCACCTCATGTTGTATTAGCGCCTTAAGGGTAGTTACCAAATCAGGGGTTTCCTCCTGTATAGTTTTATTTATACAGTCAGCGCAGAGGTCTTTCTGCCACTGATCTGCCAGCGGGTGTTTGCATAGGGCGCATTCTCTATTTTTGGTTTTGCTGCTGGCCTTCCTCGACCCCTAGTGATCAAACAGAGAAAAATGGAACCCCGTTACCATAAGGGTGACATTCACGTAGATCACTCACCACCGCTGACAATCTGGGGTAACCATCTCGGAGGCTCCTCAGATGCACTCGTGACGTTTCTTCTGGACGTCTCAGAGTCATGCCGGTCGCTTGTACGACTGCCGCTCCCACCACTCGAGCGGCTGCTCCTGGTATGCTGGCGGCTCAGCCTGGCATCTGGCGAGAGCTCTTGCTGCTGCTGACGCTGTTGTCGCTGCTGCTTGCGCTGCTGCTGCTGCTCGTCTTGCCCCATTTCCATCATGAAGCTTTGGCATGAGTGCGTCTTCTGTGGTCATCTCCCTTATGTAAGGGAGATCCACTGCACTCTCCGCCTCCTCCGGTTACCCCCACAGCCCCTCCCCCCCGCCACGCCATTTCCCCTGCGTATGTTCCTAAAATATGTGTGGTTTATAAGTGTGCCATGCCTGACGATTATTAGGATTTAACGTACCAACTTTGAATCCCCTATGTGCAGGAGAATAATTTGGTGACATAGAAAACTGCTCAAAACACTACAGGTGCTCCTCCCATTACAGCACTGGAGTGATATTGTATAGTGGAGGTTCCCCTTTGCCGCTATGAATTAATCCCTGAGCAAGCGTAGTCTGTTGGATGGGCGTGCTTATGTGGCCCGATACAGGTGGGCGGGTCCTACATAGAAGGTCTGTCCTATCACGGGCGCTGAGTGATTTATGAGTGCGCACCCTATGTGGCTCCGGGTGCAGTGTGGTTTGTAAGCGCGCGCACTTTGTGGAGTCCCGGGCATATGTGGATGAGATATCTATGGCCTATTATAGGTGGTAGGATTTCGCCCGCCATGATATCCTGTGACATGTGCAGTAGGTCATGGGAAGGTAATTTTGTAGGCGGTGTGCTGACAAACAGGAAATGGTGGGGTCTTGATTGGAGAACCTCTAGCGTCTGTATTGCTGAGCAGGCGCAGTAGGGGAGATGGGGACAGGAAGTGGTGAATGAGATCAAGTTGGTCTACTCTGGAAATGTATGTTTATGACGTGGGAACTATAAAAAACCACGGGTAACCACATTCCTATTGATACCTGCAACCAGGCGCCATATCTTATGCTCAGTATGAGCATTAAAACTACTATATGCCTCCTGAGGAACTCCCTGGATGGGAGAGAAACGCGTCGAGGCGGGGCGAGATGAAATAGAAATCAGCAATAAGCTAAGTGTATCTGATGAATATATTGACTGATCTGTAGTTTTTGGGCAGTGTGCAATAAGAGGGTGTGTGGCAATAATAGCACCAATTGAGTATGTGTATGGTTATAGGGGAGTGATGGTGAATTTATTTTTGATTTTTGGTGCTTTTTGGTGCCTCTACAACTAATAACCCCTATGTGTACTATTGGTGCCTTTAAGATTAATAACCCCTATGCACAAAAAGGAATGTCTTCTTGAATTGAGACATTTCTAGCCCTATTTTTGCTGTGACCCTTTTTCAGGTATTATGATATGAATTTGATTTGCCAAACAGTCCATTAGCATTTGGTCTCCTTGTCTCTGTGATCTAATTGGTATCGTATTGGATATACATGGTCAGTGAGGGATAGTCGACGTGGTGCGGGGCTACCAATTTAAAGTAGGGTGAAAAAGCCCCGCTGGTAGGCAGGGAATGATGTAAATAGGGAATTTAGGCAAAATTCCAAGTTCCGTTTCCCACAAATTTAAGTAAGTCTGCTTATTGGTTACTGGTTGTATACCCCTCACCCTGGGTCTTGTAGTATTTATTGGTCTTTGATGATTTAGGACTGTTGGAAGTATCTGTAAAAACCTGTAACTGTTTGGCGACCATATCCTTGTGTATTTTAATTGTTATACCCTGATGTTGTTGCCCTGAAGAGTAGCACTTAATAGGGTGAATAGGGATAGCCTTCGTGGAGCGGGGGCGCCATTTCGCTTCAAGAGGGTGCCAACCTCCGCTGTTAGGCAGGGGGAAGAAAAAATAGGCCTGTGATTTCCCCTACTCTATTCTTGTATGTGACTAGGGTCACAACTTTGATCAGCAATTAAATTTGTGTGGTGTTCATGTATGTCTATGGTTTTAGTATATTTCAATAAAGCAATTGTAATTTTAGAATTATTTTTTGTTTATGAGCTGGTATACGACTAATTCACTTTTTGATTCAAGTCCTTTGAGTAAAAATCAGAAGTTCATTTTTCATCAACAGGTGCCAAATGCAGATGCAGAAGCAACACCTTGCCCTCAAAAAATGTGGAACTTAATCTCAATTTGATCCAGTATTTTATTGAACGCTCATTGTCTCATAGACCATGGGCTGACTATTCGGCCGCATGGCTTCAGTGGATTAATTTTTCTAAGATTTATAATATTAATCTAAGGGTTTCCAGTTTAGCCTCTGGCTTGATGTTTTTAGAGTTTCTATTTAACAAAGGTTTGTCTTACTCTGTCCTAGCTAAGTCTGCTGCGGGAGCTTCATTTTTCTTGAAGTTTCTGGGTAACCCTCCCCTAACTAGCTTTTTCCAATAAAGCAGTTTTTAAAGGGCTTTAAGAGGTCTAACTTTAAGCCCGATTCACAACGCCCTATTTCTTTTTCTTTGCTAAAAGACTTGTATATCCCTCACTGATATATGCTCAAACTCTGATGAGGTCTTACTATTTTATGCATCATTTTTGCGATGTTTTTTGGAGCTCTTCGTATTGGCGAGCTGATGTCTACCAAAAAATCTGATCCATCAGGTATTTTGATATACGATGTAAAGTTGCATGGGGATAAAATGTTCTTATTCATTAAAAAATGGAAAATAGAACAGATTGGTAGGGGCGATAGGTTGCAAATCGATGCTTTTCCTGATCAGGCTATTTGCCCAGTTTTTAATACGAAGAATTGGCTGCCTAGAAGACCTAAAATTATTGGTCCCTTATTTATGCACATGAACGGCTCTCCTGCTACGATTTACCAATTCAACTTCATTTTAAAAAGGTGTTTGCGGTTTTCACGTAAAGATCATTTAAACATTACTTCTCACTCTTTTAAAATCGGTGCTGCTACGGAAGCAGCAAGGTCTGGCCTTGGTGATTCTAGTTCCCCCACTCTTGTTGGGTCCTGAACCAGTTGTGAAAGGTCTCTCATAGTTGTCAAAAACCTATTACCTTTGCTGGAACTGCAGGTTCCTGCTCCCCAATGTATTTCAGGGTACTTGAAGTCCCCCATAATAATGACTTCTCCTTGAGTCGCTGCTTCATCTATTTGCTTTATGAGGATATTCTCCAAAGCTTCCATTATTTTTGGAGACTTATAACAAACCCCTAACAGTAATTTATTATTTTTCCCTCTCGCCTTATCTCCACCCACAGGGACTCTACATTTTCATTAGATTCACATATATTATCACGCAGAATTGGTGTTAACCCCTTAACCACCCAAAGGGTGGTTTGCACGTTAATGACTGGGCCAATATTTACAATTCTGACCACTGTCCCTTTATGAGGTAATAACTCTCGAACGCTTCAACGGATCTTGGAGATTCTGAAATTGTTTTCTCTTGACATATTGTACTTCACTTTAGTGGTAAAATTTCTTCAATATAACTTGCATTTATTTATGAAAAAAATGGAAGTATGGCAAAAATTTTGAAAGTTATGTAATTTTCAAACTTTGAATTTTTATGCCCTTAAAACAGAGAAATATGTCGCGCAAAATAGTTACTAAATAATATTTCCCACATGTCTACTTTACATCAGCACAATTTTGGAACAAAATTTTTTTTTTGTTAGGAAGTTATAAGGGTAAGAAGTTGACCAGCGATTTCTCATTTTTACAACAAAATTTACAAAACCATTTTTTTAGGGACCACCTCACATTTGAAGTCACTTTGAGGGGTCTATATGGCAGAAAATACCCAAGTGACACCATTCTAAAGCAACGTGGAAGGAGAAAATGAACATTTAAATTTTTATTCAAAAAATGATCTTTTAGTCCACAAATTTTTATTTTCCCAAGGGTAACAGGAGAAATTGGACCCCAAACGTTGTTCTCCAATTTGCCCTGTGTACGCTGATACTCCATATGTGGGGGAGAACCACTGTTTGGGCACACGGCAGGGCTCGGAAGGGAAAGAGCGCCGTTTGACTTTTTCAACCTAAAATTGGCTGGAATTGAGATCGGACGCCATTTCGCATTTGACGAGCCCCTGATGTGCCTAAACAGTGGAAACCCCCCCACAAGTGACCCCATTTTGGAAACTGGACCCCCTAACGAACTTATCTAGATGTTTGGTGAGCACTTTGAACCCCCAAGTGTTTCACTACAGCTTATAATGCCCGGGCTTGAAAAAAAAAATATTTTTTTTTCCAGAAAACTGATCTTTTAGTCCCCAATTTTTATTTTCCCAAAGGTAACAGGAGAAATTGGACCCCAAAAGTTGTTCTCCAATTTGTCCTGATTACTCTAGTACCCCATATATGGGGAAAAAACTGTTGGGCACACGTCGGGGCTCAAAAGGGAAGTAGTGACATTTTGGAATCAGACTTTGGTGGAATGGTCTGTGGGCATCATGTTGGGTTGGCAGAGTCCCTGATGTACCTGTTACGCCGTCTCTGCGTACTCACCCGGCCACCGCTCCCATGCCGCAGCCTCACGCCGCCCGACATCCACGGAGGTCGCCTCTGGCAGGTGCGTGGCCGGCGGCATCCCTGTATGCAATGCGCATGCGCCATACGCCACGCCTCCCTCCTGCTTCCTGTGCTCCGGCTATGCCCTGTTCTCGGAAGCACCTCCCTGACCAATGGCAGACCAGACAGGAGCATATCTGGCTGCTTCCCCCTGAGGGAGGTGCCTGATTGTTGTGTTTCCTAGCACACGGGGCCTCGCTTCGTGTGCTCTCTGCTCCTGCAGTTCCGTTCTCGTCTGCTCCCCGCAGCAGCCTCTCAGTCCTGCTACCCGTGTTCCTTGCTGTCTTCCGCAGTCCTGCCTCTGGTGTTCCTGTTCCATCCTACTCCAGTCCTGCCATCCTACTCCAGTCCTGCCTCCGGTGTTCCTGTTCCATCCTACTCCAGTCCTGCCTCCAGTGTTCCTGTTCCATCCTGCTCCAGTCCTGCTGTCCTACTCCAGTCCTGCCTCCAGTGTTCCTGTTCCATCCTGCTCCAGTCCTGCCATCCTACTACAGTCCTGCCTCCAGTGTTCCTGTTCCATCCTACTCCAGTCCTGCCATCCTACTGCAGTCCTGCCTCCGGTGTTCCTGTTACATCCTACTCCAGTCCTGCCTCTAGTGTTCCTGTTCCATCATGCTCCAGTCCTACCGTCCTACTCCAGTCCTGCTTCCGGTGTCCCAGTTCCATCCAGCTTCAGTCCTTCCGTTCTCCTCTAATCCTTTCTCCTGTGTTCCTACTCCTGTCATCCCTCCTCGTCCCAGTCTACAGTCTCACTCCATTCCTGCCTCCTGGTTCCAGCTCTGCTCTGTCATCTATACTTCAGTCCCACAGTTCTACTCCGGTCCATCCTGAGCCGCCTCTCTCGGTACCGGCTACCGTGGTACTCAAACCCCTGGGCCTGCTCCTAACCGTCCCTGTATAGGGGTTGGTTGCACCTGGCAGCTCGCCTGGGGCCTCACGGTGCCACGGTCCAGAGGGTCCACTCCTGGAGTTTCCGGCTCCAGACTACCCACGCTAACAGTACCTAAACAGTAAAAAACAACACAAGTGACATCATTTTGGATACTAGACCCCCAAGGAACTTATCTAGATGTGCCCCCTTTAGAACTAATCTGTTTCCTGTAAAGTAAATTAGTAGTGCATGGAGGTGTGGTACAATTTGAAGCAATCCTTCATACACAGGCCAGGTTTTTCAGGGCAGGTGTCGCATTGATAAATGGTGTCCTTGCGTATTTCCCTTTTGTAACACACTCGGCACTTTTTTGTGGCTTACTTTTTCTTCCAGTTGGTGGGACCACCCCCGGAAGATGTTGACCTGGTACGATACGAGCACCTTCAGTTCCAGAAGTACTGGGGCCCACTCCTTCCGGAGTGCCAAATATCAGGGCCTTAACCACCACCACCTGGAACTGAAGGTACGACATATCGGTGTGGCGTGCACATCATAACAGCAAGAAAGCGTTGAGCATTGCCATTTGTCCGATGTGCACGGCCAGCTTTTTGTACCACAAACTGGCCTTTCTTAGAGCATTGCAACACCGAAGAACACAAGAGTATATTCCAAAATAATTTTATTAAAAAAAATTTTAAAATCCAAAAAATACTGAATAAAGATGCAGAGTACACTTGCACAAGTGGAACACACTGATTGATTAGTATATCAAATGAAATGACTATTAGGTATAACCACTGCATGTTTAAGACCTAGTTTTAAATAATATATAAAATTTCATATAGTTCCTGGTCAAAACAGATCAAAGTCTGTACTATATATAATGCAGCACATGGCACAAAGCCATTCATAAACTCCCGACCAAAATAATTAAATGCAAAATATCAATACTTACAATGACAATCAAAGTGTTCCACCTCGCCCCAAAGCACGTTTCGTTGTCTACTTCATCAGGAGTGCATTGGGGAGAGGTGGAACACTTTGACTGTCATTGTAAGTATTGCTCTTTTGCATTAAATTATTTTGATTGGGAATTTATGAATGGCTTTGTGCCATCTGCTGCATTATATATAGTACAGACTTTGTTCTGTTTTGACCAGGAACTAGCGTATATACTCGAGTATAAACCAACCGAGTATAAGCCGACCCCCCTAATTTTGCCACAAAAAGCAGGGAAAATCTATTGACTCGAGTATAAGCCTAGGGTGGAAAATGCAGCAGCTACTGGTAAATTTCAAAAATAAAAATAGATACCAATAAAAGTAAAATTAATTGAGACATCAGTAGGATAAATGTTTTTGAATAGCCATATTGAGTCAGGAGCCCCATATAATGCTCCATACAGTTCATGATGGACCCCATAAGTTGCTCCGTACAAAATACACCCCATATAATGCTGCACAAAGGTTAATAATGGCCCCATAAGATGCTCCCTAGAATAATATGCCCCATATGCTGCTCCATAAAGGTTATGGCCCCATAAGATGCTCCATAGATTATGCCTCATATGCTTCCCCATAAGATGCTCCATAGATTATGCCCCCATATGCTGCCCCCATAAAATGCTCCATAGATTATGCTCCCATATGCTGCCCCATAATATGCTCCATAGATTATGCCCCCATAAGATGTCCATAGATTATGCCACCATAAGATGCTCCATAGATTATGCCCCCATATGCTGCTCCACCGATTATGCCCCCATATGCTGCTCCATATATTATGCCCCCATATGCTGCCCCCACAAGATGCTCCATATATCATGCCCCCATATGTTGTCCCCATATGCTGCTCCACATATCATGCCCCCATATGCTGCTTCATATATCATGCCCCCATAAGATGCTCCATATTTTATGCCCCCATATGCTGCTCCATGGATTATGCCCTCATATGCTGCTCCATATATTATGCCCCCATATGTTGTCCCCATATGCTGCTCCACATATCATGCCTCCATATGCTGCTCCATATATCATGTCCCCATAAGATGCTCCATACATTATGCCCCCATATTCTGCTCCATGGATTATGCCCCCATATTCTGCTCCATGGATTATGCCCCCATATGCTGCTCCATATATTATGCCCCCATATGTTGTCCCAGTATGCTGCTCCACATATGCTGCTCCATATATCATGCCCCCATATGCTGCTCCATATATCATGCCCCCATATGCTGCCCCCATAAGATGCTCCCTGCATTATGCCCCCATATGCTGCCGCAAACAAAAATAAAAAAAGACATACTCACCTCTCTGTCGCTGGGTGCCAGGTGCCGGTGTCGCTGCTGCCTCAGGACCCGGCACCTGAGACATTCACCTGTCCTGCGTCCATCGCTGATCGCCGGCCGCCGCTGTCTGCCACGTCATCTGTCAGTGACGTTCAGGCAGCAGAGGGCAGGGCACGCAATAACCATGTCACCGCCCCCCTGCTGTCTGAATGTCACAGACAAGAGGACACATCAGACAGCAGCAAACACCGATGGACCGGGGACAGGTGAATATAACCTTACTTAGCCCGTCCTGGCTCGGTCTCTGCAGTCCTATTCATCCACTGTCTTCCTTCCTGCCTTCAGCGGTCATGTGGTACTGCTCATTAAACTCATAAATATGTGCATATTCATGAGTTTAATGAGCGGTACCATGTGACCGCTGAAGGCAGGAAGGAAGACAGTGGAGAAGCGGGGGGCTGCAGAGACAGAGCCAGGACAGGGTAAGTATGATCTGTGACACCCCCGCTCCCCCTCCCCCGCTGACTCCCAGGTATATGACTTGAATATAAGCCGAGAGGGGGACTTTCAGCACAAAAAAATGGGCTGAAAATCTCGGCTTATATTCGATTATATACGGTATATTAAATTTTATATATGATTTAAAACTAGGTCTTAAACATGCAGTGGTTATACCTAATAGTCATTTGATATACTGATCAATCAGTGTGTTTCACTTGTTGTGCAAGTATACTCTGCATCTTTATTCAGTATTTTTTGGATTTTAAAATTTTGTTTAATAAAATTATTTTGGAATATACTCTTGTGTTCTTCGGTGTTGCTATATTGGTTGAGTTTTCCCAGTACAGTTATGGTTCAGGCATTTGTGTAACTTTCTGAGAGAATTGTACGGTTGGAGGAGTTGATCAGAGAGATCAACGCCCCCCATGTTTTTTGTTGTACCCCACTGCACAGGTCGGTTTGCTGACCTGTCTAGAGGTACCCCGTACAGTGCTGAGGGTGCTGCCATCACCATGTATGGTGGTCAAGAGAAGGACATCCCTCCTGTCCTTGTACTTGACCACCAGCAGGTGGTCGCTACATTGGGCTCTGCTCTCACCTTTTCTGAGCAACTGCCCAAGTAGCGCCTTTGGGAGGCCTCTCTGATTTTTGCGGACAGTACCGCAGGCTGCGGTACCTCGCGCAGAGAGGGATTTGTAGAGTGGGACGCTGGTATAAAAGTTATCAGTGTAGAGGTGATAACTAGTGCTGGTCGAGTACTTTAATGCTCGGGTGCTCGTTGTTTGGGTCGAGCAAATTGGAATACTCGGGTACTCGGACAGAACGAGCCCAATATAAGTCTATGGGAGACGCGAGCATTTTTACCACGATCCCCCCGGGGGTCCTTTTAAGGTCTAAAAACATCTGAAAATGATGGAAACACTACACAAATGACACAGGGATATTATGGGGATCGCTCCTGGAAGCATTCCTGACTCCTAGTTCACAGCTTTAAACAATTTTTTCAGAGTTTCATGCCATTTTTACCGGTGCACCAAAAAACATACCAAAACGAAACCAAAACGGATTTTGCTGGGAAATATGTTAAGGAACATCCTTTCCAGGTTAATGACTTGCATATAAGGCAAAATAATTAACCCCAGACCAAACTGTCCCCCCCACTTGGGCTATGTTCAGACGCAGCGTTTTTGAAGCGTTTTTCAACTTTAACATTGCTTTCAACCAATACTAATGCATTCACTGGAAAATGTCATTGTAACATTTAACAACCCTAGCTGGCCATGTGTTGTGTGACACATAAGGAGGCACATCTTTCATTTCAGAAGGAGGGTCTGTTAAAGTCACATAGGCTATTTTTAGAGGGGCACCAGGTGGCATTAATCTGCTTAAAGGGGCATTATTAAACAGTGGGTCTCATATACTGTTATTGCCTATGCAGTGAGTGGCTGGGCTGCCAAGAATTACAATGCACCCCAATACCCCTTTCGCGAGAAGTGCAGGAGGGCCTCCTGAAAAAATGTTGCATTGAATGGATGTTCTGCCCTGATATCAAGTCATATACACCCCAATATGCCTTTGAACCCAGATACCGGAAGGCCACAGGAAAACCCTCTTCACAGTCTTCAGTTGGTCCTGCCATACAGTTTCCTTATGCACTGAATGCAAGAGCCGCCTTGACCCACATTTGCATGCACCCCAATCCCCCCTTGGACATAACATGGAGGAGGGCCTCCTAAAAAAAATGTTCCATTACAAAGGAGTGGGTTTCCTAAACTCGTAATGCCCATACACTAAGTGTATGGGCTGACAAACATTTACCCATAGGGGTACATTTTTTTAAAATATACTATGGGCATCATAGACACCCTTGCTAAAAATTGGACTGCCTGTAGCAGCACAGAAAACGTTAACCCTGGTCATCTAGTGGCAGAGAAGGAGGAGCTATTGATGAAGGCCTCATTAAAAACTAGGCCCAATGTTAAGGAGGAGTCTTCTAGACTTGTAACGCCCATACACGCAGTGCATGGGCTGATAAACATTTCCCCATGGGGCTATATTTTTTAAAAATATACTATTGGCATCATAGACACCCTTGCCAAAAATTGGACTGCCTGTAGCAGCACAGAATACGTTTACTCTGGTCATCTAGTGGTGGAGAATGAGGAGACATAATGATAAATCATACTAAAATAAAACAAATTAAAAATGTGAATCCACCTATGAAATAACAAAAGGGAGGGACGAACACAGGTTCATAGATATGAAGCCAGAATGTGTCCAACGAGATATGTTTCTCCCTAGCAACAGCTCAGAGACAGGCATATAAAGTAAAATATAATAGTATTTGGATATTTTTCTATTGTAGAGATATACACTAGGTCCTAAGAGGATGGTCCAGAGATAGTAAAATTGGAAAATATAAGAATAAATGGGAATAATATACGTACATCTCATTTTTATGAAAGTTCTCCCTGGGGGAGTAACATTTGTTTGGGTTTCAAATTAATAACGGGAATCATAAAAACACCCTTGCCAAAAATTGAGGGACTTTTGCATCACGGAATGCATTCACTCTGGTGTTCTATTGGTTGTGGATGATGAGGATGAGGATAAGGAGGAGGATAACACCAAACAGACCAAATCAGGAAGCAGATACCTATGAGTGGTTGTGAAGAGGTGCATGAGAATACACCTCCACAAAAAAGACAATGTATTTGAGGTTATGTTTCTCTGTTTTCATTCGGTGATGTACAGAAGTCTTGCCCGATCCAGCCCTTGTTCATTTTTATAGAGTCAGCCTGTCAGCATTGTCAGTTGACAGGCGGATGCGCTTATGTGTTATAATTCCACCAGCGGCACTAAAAACCTGCTCTGACAGAATGCTAGCAGCAGGGCAGGCGAGGACCTCAAAAGCGCAAAGAGCCAGTTCATGCCACGTGTCCAGCTTGGATACCCAATAATTAAAAGGCACAGAGGAATCCCAGAGGACGTTTTTATGATCTGCAAGGTACTCCCTCACCATCTTCCGAAACACTGCACTTCTTGTGACACCACCCCTTGCCTCTGTGGCGGCACGATGGGAGGGTCTGAGAAAACAGTCCCAGAACTTTGCCACTGTTCCCCTGCCTGAGCTGGATTGTACTGTATTTCTGTCTCTCTCGCTTGGACTCCTTGGCTGTACACAAAACTCTGAAGTCTGCTGCCTGCGTTCTCACATGGGAACTTTTACAGTAATTCCACTACAAGGGCCCTCTGGTACATCAACATTTTTGTACACCTCTCTGCCTCTGGAAGAAGAGATTGAAAGTTTTCTTTGTAGCGTGGGTTTAGAAGTGTCACCAACCAGTAATGAGTGTCCCCGAAAATTTTTATAATGCGAGGGTCACGGGAAACGAAGCGCAACAAAGTCAGCCATGCATGCTAGACTGCCAACAGGCAAGACTTCCATGTCCTCACCAACAGGATGACTGACCATGCTGTCCTCCTCATCCTCCTCCTCCCTGTCCTCAGGCCATCCCTGCTGAACAGACGGTATGACAGCTGTGCTTGTAATACCGTCTATAGCACATGAAAGTAGCTCCTGTTCTTCCTCCTTCTCATTGTCTACCAATCCACATTGCGATGACATGAGGCTGGGCTGAGTGTAATCACACTGTATGGTTCCTTGCTCCATGTCCTCGTGCTCTGCCTGCAATGCATCATCTTTAATTGTGAGCAGAGAGGTTTTCAGAATGCTGAGAAGCGGGACGCTAATGATGGCATCATCGCCGCTCACCATCTTGGTGCAGTACTCAAAGTTCTGGAGGATGGTACATATGTCTAACATCCATGTCCACTCCTGAGGTCTTATGTGTGGAGTCGCAACTGAATATCGATGGCCTTGTTGATGCTGGTAGTCAACAACTGCCCTCTTCTGCTCACAATTCCTTTCCAACATATGCAGTGTAGAGTTCCAACACGTGGGGACATCACACAGCAGTCAGTGAGCAAGAAGATGCAAACTGTGCTGAAGCCCGGCAAGTGCGGCTGAAGCTGTAGCCGACTTTCTAAAATGGGCAGACAGATGGCATCCTTTCACTAGCAGATCTGGCAGCTCCGGGTAGCTTTTGAGAAAATGATGAACCACGAGGTTAAGCACATGAGCCAGGCAAGGTACGTGTGTGAGCTCACCTTGCCTCAGAGCTGCCACCAGGTTCTGGCCATTGTCACATACTACCATGCCTGGCTGTAGGTTCAGTGGTGTCAGCCAAATATCTGACTGCTCTTTCAGCGCTGTCCACAACTCTTCTGCATTGTGCGGTATGTCACCTATGCAAATTAGCTTCAGCACAGTCTGTTGCCGCTTGGCTGAGGCAGTGCTGCAGTGCTTCCAGCTTCTAACTGATGTGTTCATTTCAGAGATGGAGGCTGAAAAAGAGGAGGAGTAGGAGGTGCAGGAGCTGTAGACTGTGGGGGCAACCCTGATAGACGTAGGGCCCGCAATCCTCGGCGTGGGGAGGATGTCTTCCATCTCAAGGTCCGACAGGGTCCAAGCTTCCACTATATTAACCCAGTGTGCCGTCAGTGAGATGTACCATCCCTGCACACAGGCACTTGTCCACGTTTCCATGGTTAGGTGGACTTTCCCAGTAACAGCATTGTTGAGGGCACAGGTAATGTTGTGGGACACATGCTGGTGTAATGCCTGAATGGCACAACGGGAGAAATAGTGGCGACTGGGGACCGAGTACCTTGGGTCTGCCGCCGCCATCAGGTTGTGGAAAACTTCAGTCTCAACAAGCCTAAAAGGCAACATTTCGAGCTCAAGCAGACGAGAAATGTGAGAATTAAGTACTGTGGCCTGTGAGGCATTGGCTGCGTATTTCCGCTTGCGTTCCAATGACTGGGGTATAGATAACTGAAGGCTGGGCTGGGACAAGGATGTGGACAGGCTTGATGATGGTGCTGGTTGACTGTGGGCAACAACAGCTGCAGGGCCCGAGGCATCTTCACAGGCATGGTGAACTGGGGATTGGATTGGACGCAAAACAGTGGAAGAAGCTGTGTTGTCACCTGCAGACAGTGTTCCTGGAGCCTGGGGTTCGGCCTACAAAGTCGGGTGCTTTGCTGCCAAATTTATTAATTTCTTGCTCATGCAAGCTTTGGGAGATTCCCGCCTCTCTCTTGTGGTACATGCACATAAAGAGCCATTTTGCCCAGCGTGCCCATACCGGGCAGCGCCTTTCTGAATCCTGCTCATGTAGGTATTGTTCACATGATCAGGTTTAAATACATTAGATAGGACTGCTCCGAGAAGGGTACACCGTAACGTGGTAGAGTGGCTTCGTATACATTTTTTGCAAAAAACGTAACATCTAAATACCCTGTATTTATAATCTTTTACTAGCACTTGCTGCTTAATGTTACATATGTTTTACAACAGAGTATTCATGCACATTTGTCATACTGTGTTTTTTCTGTGTCTCAGTCTTTGGGTGGTGTGAACATTGTCTTACTGACCTGTTCATTTTTGTGCATGTCCCATGTGTTTTAAATTTATTAATTTCTTGCTCATGCAAGCTTTGGGAGATTCCCGCCTCTCTCTTGTGGTACATGCACATAAATAGCCATTTTGCCCAGCTTGCCCATAC
Source organism: Dendrobates tinctorius (assembly GCF_039654945.1). Lineage (NCBI taxonomy): Eukaryota > Metazoa > Chordata > Amphibia > Anura > Dendrobatidae > Dendrobates > Dendrobates tinctorius. Next base: position 33,788,840 of record NW_027361706.1, on the reverse strand, counting down.
CGGGCAGCGCCATTCTGAATCCTGCTCATATAGGTATTGTTCACATGATCAGGTTTAAATACATTAGATAGGACTGCTCCGAGAAGGGTATACCGTGACGTGGTGGAGTGTGTTGTGAGTTCATTTTCCCCTTCATCACTGAGGCCCGAGGAACTCCCTCTTCTGGTAAGGAGAGGTAGTGAGTCTGATTATCAGACACCTGAGATTAATGATGATGACTGGCTGAGTGGAGTCACAGACTGGATATAAGGCTGCCTACGCCCATTCTCCCTGCGGGTGATTTCTCTGTGGTATCCTTGGAGTCCAGTCTGAATTCCTGCTCTGCTAAAGCTAAGTTTTCTTCCTTGCTTCTTGCATTTGTGCCTTGCTTTGTTTTTTCTGGATTTCAGCCAATCCCTTCTGGGGTGAGCTGAACTCCTTAGCTCTGTCTCCTGAAAATACCAGAGTGCTGATTTAGTTTTGAAGCTTAGTTGCTTCAGGGTCTTTTTCCATTTCAGCTTGCTGGCCTATGTTTTTGATAGGGTTTTTTGCCGATTGCAGACAGCAGCTTTCCTTTCCTTTCCTGTTTAGATTAGATTGGGCACCAACGTTTGCTAAGCGTATATTTCTATCTGTGTCAGTGTTTTTTCATCTTGCTTCACCGTCATTATATGTTGGGGGCTGCCTTTTACTTTGGGGTCTGCTCTGGGGCAGTTTAGATTTCCCTTTCTATCTTTAGGCTATATAGTTCTCCGGCTGTGTTCGAGGGGTCTAGGGCACCGTAGGTACCCCCCACGGCTACTGCTAGTTGTGTTGATAGGTTCAGGGGTCTGCAATCGGATAGTTGCCAACTTCTCTGGTTTTCTGGACGTAGCTTCTATTTTTGTGTCTGCTTCCTACGGTCACTCAATCATAACAGGAGTGGCTTCTTATATATTTTTTGCAAAAAACGTAACAACAGCTGCAGGGCCCAAGGCATCTTCACAGGCATGGTGAACTGGGGATTGGCTTGGACGCAAAACAGTGGAAGAAGCTGTTTTGTCACCTGCAGACAGTGTTCCTGGAGCCTGGGGTTTGGTCCACAAAGTCAGGTGCTTTGCTGCCACGTGCCTAATCATGCTGCTGGTGGTCAGGCTGGTAGTTTTGATACCCCTGCTGATGCGGGCATGACAAGTGCTGCAAATGGCCTGTTTGGAGTTATCAGCAGAGTCTTTAAAAAATAACCAGACTCGGAAAGATCTAACAGAAGGAATGGCAACTTCCGTCTTGTTGGTGTTACGGGTAACGGATGCACACCTTCTGTCTGCGGCCACCACACTGCTTCTTCCTGCCTGTTGGTGTGATATGCCTCCTTCCCCAGGCGTGCTGCTGTCCTCGCTCTGCATGTCCTCCTGGAAGGTTGGGTCAGTCACTATGTCATCCACCACCTCGTCTTCCACATCCGCAATCTGCTCCTCCTCCTGACTTTCCGGCAACTGTGTCTCATCATTGTTCACCTCAGGTGACCGTGGCTGCTCAAAGATTTGTGCATCGCTATATGGTGTATCATCTTGCCCCACTTCAAGTGGAGCGGGCGAGAGGAACGAATCTAAAAATGGATAACTGAACAGCTATTTGGAGTATCCGAGTGTGGTATCAGTTAACTCAGGGCACTCGGCATGGTGGCAGGAAGGAGGATCAGGGTGAGTAATATCTGGTCCACACTCACGGCTACTCAGACTTGACCATGTGGAAGACATGGTGGTGGTGGCTAAGTGACTGGAAGCATTATCCGCTATCCAACCAACAACCGTTTCACACTGCTCTGGATTCAATAGTGGTGTGGTGCGGTCCCCTAGAAACTGGGACAGGAAAGTCGAGCATGAAGATGTGGGTCTTTGCTGTGGCCCATTTTCAGCTTGGCCACGGCCTCGTCCTCTGCATTCACCATCAGCATCACATCCACTTCCTTGTCCCTTGCCCATTTTAAACGGACTACTGAAATATTTGAAAAGCTCAATACAAATGGATTTCTTTGGAGAAAAATTGGATGTGATAAGTATGCCTGCAAACCAAAGAATTTTCCACCACAGATACACCAGGCCTCAGCCTGAGATAACAGACTATTATTTTTTTGGGGGGGTTTGTGTTATTTTTAGAAAACACTACATAATGAGTAGAACAAGGCAAGCAGACAGAACTATGCAACGTATGCCTGCGAAGCAAAGATTTTTGCACCACAGAAAAAACAGGCCTCAGCCTGAGATAACAGACTGTACAAATTTTTTTTTATTTTTTGGATATAAAAGACTGCTGGATATAACGACTGACAGCCAGGCCAAAAAAAGGAAACCGACGTAAACTGGCCAAACTTTGAGCACACACAGATATGAGCTGCACGGAGATACCACAGCAAAAAATGTGTGGCCTGTATGGTTTTTTTTGCATAAATACTGCTTTATTTAACCAAAACTGACAGCCAGGCAAAAAAGAGAAAAAAGCCTTAAACTGGCCAAACTTTCAGCATGCAGAGATATGATATATGCAATGATCTATATATACACATACAGTGCCTGCAGGCCTTGCACTGATGTGTATACAGTCACGTACACTACCCTGCCTGCCTAACACTGGAACCTATATACTCAGGATTTAGTCCTTAGAAGGACTGTTGGTTTGCTCAGCCTATCTTTCTATCTGTGTCAGTGTTTTTTCATCTTGCTTCACCGTCATTATATGTTGGGGGCTGCCTTTTACTTTGGGGTCTGCTCTGGGGCAGTTTAGATTTCCCTTTCTATCTTTAGGCTATATAGTTCTCCGGCTGTGTTCGAGGGGTCTAGGGCACCGTAGGAACCCCCCACGGCTACTGCTAGTTGTGTTGATAGGTTCAGGGGTCTGCAATCGGATAGTTGCCAACTCCTCTGGTTTTCTGAACGTAGCTTCTATTTTTGTGTCTGCCTCCTACGGTCACTCAATCATAACAGAATCACCCGCCTGACCGCAGATCCTAAGGTACTCAATAGCAGGAAAGAATTGCAAAAAAAAAAAAAAGTGTGTATATTTCTTCCTCTATATCTCTGAGGCCGTAGGGGGATTTTTTTTTTCTCTCAATGGAGATAAAGCAATTGTCTGATCATGTGGAGCAGCTCGCTGCGGAAGTGCGGGGAATTTCCGCCTACCTTGCTCATTCACATGCTGCTGAACCAAAGATTCCTACACCTGATGTATTTTGTGGTGATCGGTCTAAATTTTTGAATTTCAAAAATAATTGTAAATTATTTTTTGCCTTGAAGCCTAACTCATCAGGGAGCTCCGCGCAGCAGGTTAAAATTGTCATCTCTTTGCTGCGTGGCGATACCCAGGATTGGGCGTTTTCTTTGAAACCAGATGATCCTATTCTGACTAATGTGAACGCATTTTTTCAAGCCTTGGGCTTGTATGACGAACCTAATGCCATTGATCAGGCTGAAAAGACCCTGCTGGCATTGAATCAGGGTCGAGATTCTGCAGAATTGTACTGTCAAAAATTCCGAAAGTGGGCGGTACTTACTACTTGGAATGATAATGCCTTGGCTGCTCTCTTTCGGAAGGGTTTGTCAGAAGCCGTAAAAGATACTATGGTGGGACTTCCTGTTCCCTCTGGTCTTGACGATTCTATGTCATTAGCCATTCAGGTTGATCGGCGTTTGCGCGAACGCAAAACTGCACGAGAGGTGTTGCCACCTGTAGAACAAATGACTGAACCTATTCAATGTGATAGAGTTTTCTCCAGAGAGCAGTGTCAGGAGTTCAGAAGGCGTAATAAGTTGTGTTTTTTCTGTGGAGATGCCTCGCATATTATTTCTGTCTGTCCTAAACGAGAGAAACGCTTTGGACACACGTTTTCTGTTGGTGGTGTTCAACCTAAGTTTCTTCTGGCTATTACTCTGATCTGCTCCCTGTCCACATTTTCCGCCAAGGCTTTTGTGGATTCGGGAGCAGCTCTAAACCTAATGGACTTGGATTTTGCTAAACGTTGTGGATTTCCTATGACAACTCTGCGGACGCCTATCCCTTTGAGGGGGATTGATGCTACTCCTTTGGCTAAAGATAAACCTCAGTTTTGGACCCAGGTGGTGATGCGGGTCGCCCCAGACCATCAGGAAAATTGCAGATTTTTGGTGTTGCATAATCTGCATGATACCATTGTTCTGGGGTTTCCCTGGTTACAAATTCATAATCCAGTTTTGGATTGGAAATCTGTGTCTGTGGTGAGTTGGGGTTGTCGGTGTGCCTTTAGTGAGGCTCCGGTGTTTTCCACCTCTCCTCAGTCACATGATGTTCCTGATTATTTGGCGGACTTTTATGATGTATTTAGTGAGAATGAGTCTGCGCCTCTGCCTCCTCATAGGAGTTATGACTGTGCAATTGAACTGATCCCGGGGTGTAAATTCCCCAAGGGTCGGCTCTTCAATTTATCTGTACCCGAGCACGAGGCTATGCGATCCTATATTAAGGAGGCGTTGGAGAAGGGCCATATTAAACCATCCTCGTCACCCTTAGGTGCTGGTTTTTTTTTGTAGCCAAAAAGGATGGATCATTAAGACCTTGTATTGATTATCGTGCCCTCAACAAGATTACTGTTAAATATCAGTATCCGTTACCCCTGATTTCGGATCTATTCTCTAGAGTTAAAGGTGCTTGCTGGTTTACCAAGCTTGACCTCAGGGGGCGTATAATCTTATTCGCATTAAGCATGGGGATGAATGGAAGACGGCGTTTAATACTCCGGAGGGACATTTTGAGTACCTGGTGATGCCTTTTGGGCTCACTAATGCCCCTTCTGTCTTCCAGTGCTTCATGAACGATATTTTCTGAGATTTTGTGGATAAATTTTTGATTATCTATCTGGATGATATTTTGATCTTCTCCAAGGATTGGGATTCTCATGTGGAACATGTTTGGACTGTGTTCCGGATCTTGAGGGAGAATTCCCTGTATGTCAAGGGATCTAAATGCCTTTTTGGGGTACAGAGGATTTCATTTTTGGGATTTATTTTGTCTCCGTCAACTATTGAAATGGATCCAGCCAAGGTACAGGCCAGTTATGATTGGGTTCAGCCCACTTCTTTGAAGGCCCTCCAGAAGTTTTTGGGTTTTGCTAATTTTTATCGGAAATTTATAGCAAAATTTTCTAGTATTGCCAAGCCATTGACTGATTTGACTAAGAAGGGTGCTGATGTGTTAAATTGGTCTCCGGAGGCTGTTTCTTCCTTTCAGGAGTTGAAGCGAAGATTCACCTCCGCCCCGGTTTTGCGGCAACCTGATGTCTCACTTCCGTTCCAGGTAGAGGTGGATGCTTCTGAGATTGGTGCAGGAGCTGTTTTGTCCCAAAAGGATCCTGTAACATCTAAAATGAATCCCTGCGCTTTCTTTTCCCGAAAGTTCTCTCCATCTGAACGTAACTATGATGTGGGGAATCGGGAACTGTTGGCCATGAAATAGGCATTTGAGGAGTGGAGACATTGGTTGGAGGGAGCTAAGCATCAAGTCGTGGTCCTCACCGACCACAAGAATTTGATTTATCTAGAGTCGGCTAAGCGCTTGAACCCTAGACAGGCTAGGTGGGCCTTGTTTTTTACACGTTTTGATTATGTGGTTTCTTTTCTTCCTGGAACTAAGAATGTCAAGGCAGACGCACTCTCTAGGAGTTTCTTTGCTGATTCTCCTGTGGTGACCAAACCTGCTACCATCTTAGGCGAAGGGGTAGTTCTTTCTGCCATCTCGCCCGATTTGAGACGTGCTCTGGAAGAATTCCAGAGAGACAAGCCTGAGCGTTGTCCCAGTGGAAAGTTGTATGTTCCTGACCAGTGGAAGAAGAGAGTGATGTCTGAAGTTCATTGCTCTGCTTTGGCTGGTCATCCAGGTATTTTTGGTACTAGAGATCTTGTGAGTCGGTCTTTTTGGTGGCCCTCCTTGTCTCGTGATGTCAGGAATTTTGTGTAGTCCTGTGGGACGTGCTCCCGGTCTAAATCATGCTCCCGCTCTAGTGGGTTGTTGACGCCTTTGCCTGTCCCCAAGAGGCCATGGACCCATATTTCAATGGATTTCATCTCTGATATGCCTGTCTCTCAAAGGATGACGGTTATTTGGGTGATTTGTGATAGGTTCTCTAAGATGGTTCATCTTGTACCACTCCCTAAGTTGCCGTCTTCCTCTGAGTTGGTGCCCCTGTTTTTGCAACAGGTGGTTCGCTTGCACGGGATTCCTGAGAACATTGTGTCTGACAGAGGAGTTCAGTTTGTGTCTAGATTTTGGAGAACATTCTGTTCCAAGCTGGGAATTCAGTTGTCCTTCTCCTCTGCCTTTCACCCTCAGACCAATGGGCAGACAGAGAGAACAAACCAGACCTTGGAGTCATATTTGAGATGTTTTATTTCCGCTGATCAGGATGATTGGGTTTCATTTTTACCCTTGGCCGAATTTGCTTTAAATAACAAAGCTAGTTCTGCCACTTTGATGTCACCTTTTTTTTGTAACTTTGGATTTCACCCTCGATTTTCTTCAGGGCAGGTGGAGCCGTCTGCCTGCCCAGGTGTTGACACTGTGGTGGAGAGAATGCACCAGATCTGGGACCAAGTGGTGGATAAGTTATCTCTCTCCCAGGAAAAGGCCCAGCGGTTTTCCAACCGACATAGGTCCATTGGTCCCCAGTTTAAGGTTGGTGATATGGTGTGGTTATTATCAAAAAATATTGCTATGAAGGTGGCTTCTCCTAAGTTTAAGCCTAGATTTATTGGACCTTACAAGATTTTGGAGATTATTAATCCGGTCTCTTTTCGTTTGGCTCTTCCTGTCACATTTAAAATCCATAATGTGTTTCATAAGTCTTTGTTGAAGAGGTTTGTTGAACCTGTTGTTCCGGGAGTGGCACCTCCAGACCCTGTATTGGTTGAAGGTAACATTGAATATGAGGTAGAGAAAGTACTGGATTCTCGTCTGGCTAGACGGAGACTCCAGTATTTGGTTAAGTGGAAGGGTTATGGTCAGGAGGATAATTCCTGGGTCTCTGCCTCTGATGTTCATGCCAAAAGATTGGTGCGTGCCTTTCATCAGGCACACCCTGATCGCCCTGGTGGCGTGGTTGAGGGTTCGGTGACCCCTCCTCAAGGGGGAGGTACTGTTGTGAGTTCATTTTCCCCTTCATCACTGAGGCCCGAGGAACTCCCTCTTCTGGTAAGGAGAGGTAGTGTGTCTGATTATCAGACACCTGAGATTAATGATGATGACTGGCTGAGTGGAGTCACAGACTGGATATAAGGCTGCCTATGCCCATTCTCCCTGCGGGTGATTTCTCTGTGGTATCCTTGGAGTCCAGTCTGAATTCCTGCTCTGCTAAAGCTGTTTTCTTCCTTGCTTTTTGCATTTGTGCCTTGCTTTGTTTTTTCTGGATTTCAGCCATTCCCTTCTGGGGTGAGCTGAACTCCTTAGCTCTGTCTCCTGAAAATACCAGAGTGCTGATTTAGTTTTGAAGCTTAGTTGCTTCAGGGTCTTTTTCCATTTCAGCTTGCTGGCCTATGTTTTTGATAGGGTTTTTTGCCGATTGCAGACAGCAGCTTTCCTTTCCTTTCCTGTTTAGATTAGATTGGGCCCCAACGTTTGCTAAGCGTATATTTCTATCTGTCAGTGTTTTTTCATCTTGCTTCACCGTCATTATATGTTGGGGGCTGCCTTTTACTTTGGGGTCTGCTCTGGGGCAGTTTAGATTTCCCTTTCTATCTTTAGGCTATATAGTTCTCCGGCTGTGTTCGAGGGGTCTAGGGCACCGTAGGTACCCCCCACGGCTACTGCTAGTTGTGTTGATAGGTTCAGGGGTCTGCAATCGGATAGTTGCCAACTCCTCTGGTTTTCTGGACGTAGCTTCTATTTTTGTGTCTGCCTCCTACGGTGACTCTATCATAACAGGTGAGTGGATTTTATATATCGTTATAACATTGTCATCAGATAAGAGCTCCTCCTATGCTGGGTATTGTGGTGCCACAGCAACCTGTAGCACCACAATCCCTGCTGAAGAAAGAAGACAGGAGAAAGAAAGTAAAAAGAGACCCTACAACTGTGTTACCTGATCCCTCCCCAATCTATCTTCGTGTCCCCCAATCCCCTCATCCCCCCTTCCCCCTACCTCCTCTCTTTACCCCCCTCCACCCCCCTTTGCGCCACCTTTGTGCGTACATTTAGCAGCCACCGAGCGTTAATTGGTGATGCAGTTCACCGATCAACACTTGTGCTCGCTTTTTTTTTACTCAGCCCCCTTTGCGCCAACTCTGTACACACATCCCACAGCTGCCAAAGTTTGATAAGTGACGCAGTTCACTTATCAGAGCTTGTGCCTGCCGATTTCTTTTTTTCACCCCCCCTTGCACCACACCCGTGCACACACCCAGCAGCCGCCAAACTTTGATAAATGACGCAGTTTACTTATCAGAGCTAGGGCCTGCTGTTTTAGACTTTTCTTTCACAGGTATTTTTTCTCCCTATTTGCTTTTTATCTTTTATCCTTTTCTTTTCAGGATAGTTTGCACCAATCACTAGCCTGTTGTGAGTTCATTTTCTGGTCCACCAATTGTGAGTTCTCCTGCCAGGTTCCCTCTGGTGGTAACAGAAGGTAGTGAGGCTGATTTAATCAGTAGAGATCTGCCACCTGATAATGAGGATGACGATTGGACCTCAGGAATCTCAGACTGGATTTAAGACAGCCGACTCCCTATTCTGGTGCTGATGATTCCTTCTAGCTTGTCAGGTCTTGGTTTTCAGCTCTGTTCCAGTCATCTAAAGTCAATTTTCTTTTTGTCCCTTATTAGATTGGCCTCTTTTTGCTCTGTCTCAGAATATTTCAGAGTGCTGATATAGTGGGAGAAGTCTAGTGACTTCAGGGTTAATTTTTCTGAAGCGTTGGACATTATTTTTGTAGGGTTTTTTGCAGATTGCAGACAGTGTCTTTCCTTTCCTATCCTTTCTAGTTAGTTTGGGCCCCATCATTTGCTCAGCCTATTTTCCTGCCTGTGTTTGTGCTTTCATCTTGTTTCACCGTCAATACATGTGTGGGGGCTGTCTTTCCTTTGGGGTCTGCTCTGGGGCAGTTAGTGTTCCCCTTTTCTTGTTCAGGCTTATGTAGTTCTCCGGCTGTGACGAAGCGTCTAGGATCATCGTAGGTATGCTCCACGGCTGCTGCTAGTTGTGTGGTTAGGATCAGGGATCTGCAATCTGCATAGTTACCAACCTCTCTGGTTTTCTGTGACTTAGCTTGTTTTGTTTTTTTTCTCCTCGGTGACCCATTCATAACAAAAGCCCCCCCCACACATACACATAGTTATCAATAAAGTACACCCAAGCACCATGTTCACAACAAAATGTCCCACTCGTCACGTTCGTCCCAACAGCGCTATTCATTGGAGCAGGTATATTCTTTCCTTGCCTCCGACACAGATTGCGAGGGAGAGGATCCCACATTTTTATACTTTTCTGATTCTTCATCGTCATCCTCTCCCTCCTGCGGAATTGCCACGCAGACTCCCCAGGACAGAAGATGAGGCACCATCCGCCATTGCAGAACCTGAACCAGCACACACCATTGTGGACCCTGTATGGACCTCGCCCCCCAAAAATCACGAGCCACTGATTCCTGATTTTGTGGCAGAATCCGGAATCAAGTTTGACACCACCGGCCTCACAGAAATGGACTTTTTCAAAGTCTTTTTCTCTGAGGATTTTATTAACCTCATGGTGGAGCGAACTAATTTGTATGCTCATCAATTTTTGGCGCAAAACCCCTGTTCATCATATTCTGACTGGTCTCCTTTAGACACAGTTGAAATGATGCAGTTTTGGGGCCTGGTCCTCCACATGGGGATCCTGAAGAAGCCAGAACTTTGGCAATATTGGAGTGTTGATATTTTATATAACACTCCAGTGTTCCGGAGGGTCATGGCCTGGACGTGTTTTGAGGCCATCCACAAATTCCTGCTTTATACCGATAATGCACAGTGTCCCGCATGAGATGACCCCCAAGTTTAGCCGTCTGTTCAAAGTTGGACCTGTCATCGAACACTTCAACAAAAAGTTTGCTGACACCAGGATTGAACCCCCTGAGTGTCCTCCTGCCCTGGGAGTGAGTGGGGAAATTTTGTGGGATTTGGTGCACCCACTGCTGGATAAAGGTTATCACTAGTGATGAGCGAATGTGCTCGCCACTACTCGGTAGTTGCCCGAGTATCACTGTGCTCGGTGTACTCGGCGAGCAACGAGAATTTCCGGGATTACTCGGCGGGAACTCGGGTCTCCACCCAGCATTTTTGGCGGACTTTAGAGACCCAATCACGCTGCAGGGATTGTCTGCCAGGCTATAAAAACGCCACAGCCATCTTTGTTGTGGTCGTGCAGTGATTGGCTAGCCGCACAGGGGTATAAGAGACCAGACGCCGCCCTGCTCGGCACATTCAGCTACTGATTGAGAGAGTGTAGGGGGAGTGGCTGCTTTGATAGGGTAATAATTGGGGATTTCTTATTTAGTGTGGGGTCTACCCTCCTAAATACTCACATCCAGCTAAACCAACAGTCCTTCTAAGGACTAAATCCTGAGTATATAGGTTCCAGTGTTAGGCAGGCAGGGTAGTGTACTTGACTGTATACACATCAGTGCAAGGCCTGCAGGCACTGTATGTGTATATATAGATCATTGCATATATCATATCTCTGCATGCTGAAAGTTTGGCCAGTTTAAGGCTTTTTTCTCTTTTTTGCCTGGCTGTCAGTTTTGGTTAAATAAAGCAGTATTTATGCAAAAAAAACCATACAGGCCACACATTTTTTGCTGTGGTATCTCCGTGCAGCTCATATCTGTGTGTGCTCAAAGTTTGGCCAGTTTACGTCGGTTTCCTTTTTTGGCCTGGCTGTCAGTCGTTATATCCAGCAGTCTTTTATATCCAAAAAATAAAAAAAAATTTGTACAGTCTGTTATCTCAGGCTGAGGCCTGTTTTTTCTGTGGTGCAAAAACCTTTGCGTCGCAGGCATACGTTGCATAGTTCTGTCTGCTTGCCTTGTTCTACTCATTATATAGTGTTTTCTAAAAATAACACAAACCCCCCCAAAAAAATAATAGTCTGTTATCTCAGGCTGAGGCCTGGTGTATCTGTGGTGGAAAATTCTTTGGTTTGCAGGCATACTTATCACATCCAATTTTTCTCCAAAGAAATCCATTTGTATTGAGCTTTTCAAATATTTCAGTAGTCCGTTTAAAATGGGCAAGGCAAGGGACAAGGAAGTGGATGTGATGCTGATGGTGAATGCAGAGGCCGAGGCCGTGGCCAAGCTGAAAATGGGCCACAGCAAAGACCCACATCTTCATGCTCGACTTTCCTGTCCCAGTTTCTAGGGGACTGCACCACACCACTATTGAATCCAGAGCAGTGTGAAACGGTTGTTGGTTGGATAGCGGATAATGCTTCCAGTCACTTAGCCACCACCACCATGTCTTCCACATGGTCAAGTCTGAGTAGCCGTGAGTGTGGACCAGATATTACTCACCCTGATCCTCCTTCCTGCCACCATGCCGAGTGCCCTGAGTTAACTGATACCACACTCGGATACTACAAATAGCTGTTCAGTTATCCATTTGTAGATTCGTTCCTCTCGCCCGCTCCACTTGAAGTGGGGCAAGATGATACTCCATGTAGCGATGCACAAATCTTTGAGCAGCCACGGTCACCTGAGGTGGACAATGATGAGACACAATTGCCGGAAAGTCAGGAGGAGGAGCAGATTGCGGATGTGGAAGACGAGGTGGTGGATGACATAGTGACTGACCCAACCTTCCAAGAGGACATTCAGAGCGAGGACAGCAGCACGCCTGGGGAAGGAGGCATATCACACCAACAGGCAGGAAGAAGCAGTGTGGTGGCCGCAGACAGAAGGTGTGCATCCGTTACCCGTAACACGAACAAGACGGAAGTTGCCATTCCTTCTGTTAGATCTTTCCGAGTCTGGTTATTTTTTAAAGACACAAACCTCTTCAACAAAGACTTATGGAACACATTATGGATTTTAAATGTGACAGGAAGAGCCAAACGAAAAGAGACTGGATTAATAATCTCCAAAATCTTGTAAGGTCCAATAAATCTAGGCTTAAACTTAGGAGAAGCCACCTTCATAGCAATATTTTTTGATGATAACCACACCATATCAACAACCTTAAACTGGGGACCAATGGTCCTATGTCGGTTGGAAAACCGCTGGGCCTTTTCCTGGGAGAGAGATAACTTATCCACCACTTGGTCCCAGATCTGGTGCATTCTCTCCACCACAGTGTCAACACCTGGGCAGGCAGACGGCTCCACCTGCCCTGAAGAAAATCGAGGATGAAACCCAAAGTTACAAAAAAAGGTGACATCAAAGTGGCAGAACTACCTCTATTATTTAAAGCAAATTCGGCCAAGGGTAAAAATGAAACCCAATCATCCTGATCAGTGGAAATAAAACATCTCAAATATGACTCCAAGGTCTGGTTTGTTCTCTCTGTCTGCCCATTGGTCTGAGGGTGAAAAGCAGAGGAGAAGGACAACTGAATTCCCAGCTTGGAACAGAAAGTTCTCCAAAATCTAGACACAAACTGAACTCCTCTGTCAGACACAATGTTCTCAGGAATCCCGTGCAAGCGAACCACCTGTTGCAAAAACAGGGGCACCAACTCAGAGAAAGACGGCAACTTAGGGAGTGGTACAAGATGAACCATCTTAGAGAACCTATCACAAATCACCCAAATAACAGTCATCCTTTGAGAGACAGGCATATCAGAGATGAAATCCATTGAAATATGGGTCCATGGCCTCTTGGGGACCGGCAAAGGCATCAACAACCCACTAGAGCGGGAGCATGATTTAGACCGGGAGCACGTCCCACAGGACTGCACAAAATTCCTGACATCACGAGACAAGGAGGGCCACCAAAAAGACCGACTCACAAGATCTCTAGTACCAAAAATACCTGGATGACCAGCCAAAGCAGAGCAATGAACTTCAGACATCACTCTCTTCTTCCACTGGTCAGGAACATACAACTTTCCACTGGGACAACGCTCAGGCTTGTCTTCCTGGAACTCTTCCAGGTTACTTAGGAATAAATTCATGGACTTTGAGTGCGCTGCCAGACAAATTTCATGATCACACAAGGTTACAAAAGTTAACCCTTTAATCCCTACACGTTTCGAAGCATAACACTTCTTCTTCAGGGGTTGACACATGAATACAAAGAGCTGTCATAGCATTTATACATCCTGAGTTCAAATTTGGCGCCATGAAAGACACGAGGTGCGCCGCAAAGGTCAAAGATCACAGTAGTATATCAAAGTTAACTGTTCTATAAAACATAAAATCAGTTATATATTTATTATATTTTACAGATGAAAAAGAATGGGGAAAGAGGAAAAAGGAAAAAATGTGAATATCAGAAAGAAAAAATGTAGGGATTAAAGGGTTAACTTTTGTAACCTTGTGTGATCATGAAATTTGTCTGGCAGCGCACTCAAAGTCCATGAATTTATTCCTAAGTAACTTTGTTGCGGTTCCACTGTGGGCCGTTGGACGTGCAGCAGGCTGACATATTATACAGGCTTTACTTTTTTTCTTAAAAGGTGAGTATAATTACTCCTATTATTTATACATTTTACCCGGATAAGACCCTATTGCGCTCTTGTCTCAACCATCTAGTGTATACTATTACTGAATTTCTCTGGCGGTTCCTGGAAAGTACGGCCGGTGTCCTGGTTGATTGAGCAGCAGAGGGTTCGCTTCAGTGGAAAAGGATGGAATACTTCCAAAATAGGCTTTCATCAAGGGAACGGTTAATCCTACAGACCATCGGTAACATTGGATATACAGCTCACAATGATGAAACTCCAGATGCATTTAAGGATGAAGAGACGAAGTTGTTCCGAAAAATTTTTACGAACTTCAAAGAGACTATGAAAGAAGAATTACATTATAGCTTGGATGCCCGGTTTTTATCCATCTATTTGGAGGAGAACATTTGCCCACGTGGACTAAGGTTAGTCTTCGATTCTCCTTTTCCCATGGACTCAGACTTTACTCAAGAATGGGATAAGAGTTTGGACATATGTATGCATAAAATGATACTATTATTATATAAAAAAAGATCCAAACTGGCTGAAATGGCAGCAGTTAAAGTGTTGAATTTTTCCAAAGAATTGGTTCCTTTTATTAAACATCCAGAGTATAAAAAAATTAATTCAAATGTAATAACGCACATCATGCAAGTTGAGCATGAGACGATTTTAAAAAAATCTAAGAAATTACAAAGAGATAGGGAAGACTATAGGATTTTTAATGATAACAAAAATAAGAATAAAAACACAAGTTGTAAAGTTAATACAAACCAAACTAATATTGTAGCAATTAATAATAACGAAACTAATGTGGGTAGTGATATGAATGAATTAAATGCTTCTGTAAAGATCAGTGATATTAACCATAGCACTAAATTACCGGTTCTGAAGACTAATGGATTAACCCCAGTACAAGAACAAACCAGTGGGGGAACCAATAGCAACATTTTTTCAAAACCTCCACAGTTAAAAATTACTAAGATGACAGCACCTTTGATTGATGCTATAAAGCAACTAGATAGCATCAAAAAACAGATGAAAGAATTTAATGGGATTAAAAATCTCATCGATTCTGCAAATCCTATCACTGATTTTAGTGAGATCATTACCCCTGTTCCTGTAGCCATTCCGTCACCTTCTTTAATTGAATTTCCAGAGAATACACAAAAATCTCTGTTCGATTTCTCTGTTAATGATAATGATATTTCCAGCACTCCAGCTAGTGAAACAGTTCTCATTGACAATACCAATTTAGATAATAATGCTACGGTACCTTTTTTACCCCGAATCTTGAAAAATACAGAAATAAAGAACTATTTCCCATCAAAAAATGGAAAAAGAAAAAATCCTATAGAGGAACCAGAGGGGGGAGAAAAAAAGAAAGGGAAAACAAAAATCTAAAAAGGAGAAAAAGTGGTTTAATTTCAGATGACGGTAATAACAATATTTTTAATTTATCTTCCTATATTTTAACAAAAGAAGAAACCAGTGTCTTATCCAAGGGACTGACTTTCTGTCCCACACATAGAACAAATGATTTTAACCTGTTCCTTGATTTGCAAATTTTCATTAGGAAATTAACGCTGAAAAGACATTTTTTAATGAAGGAATTGAATCCTGTCTCAGTAAATACTGATATTGATCCATCTGATAACGGAAATATACATCAGGATGATTTTCACTTGGATGTACCTATTAAATCCAAGTTTTATCCAATTGAAAGCAGGGGTCATCATCTTAATGTATTTAATGACATTGTTCAGAAGGAATTTAAGGAATTAAATTCCATAAAATCCAAGCATAATTTAACTAAAGGTGAAAAATCAGCATTAAAATCCCTAAAATCCAACTCTGATATAGTAATCCGTTCAGCTGATAAGGCCTCTTTCACACTTCCGTTTTTTACAATCAGTCACAATCCGCCAGGTTTTGAAAAAAAACGGATCCTCAATTTTTTTTTGAGGATCCGTTTTTTTCCCATTGACTTGCATTAATGGCGGATTGTGACGGATTGCTGTCCGTTGCATCCGTTTTTTGTGAGGATCCGCCAAAAGTTGCTGTCCGTCACCATCCTCAAAGATTTCAGAACGGAGCTTGTAACGTTTTTTTCTCTGGCGGATCCTCCAGACACTCATTTAACCCGAAATTCTTTCTGGGTGCCGGACAAAAATAAAAAAAATGCTCTCTCTCTCTCTCTCTCTCTCTCTCTCTCTCCCCGGCCAGCGATTCCTTTAAATCTCTTCATTTTCAGGATCCGTCTGAAAACGGATCCTGTGCCATCCGTTCGCATCAGTTTAGGACGGATCCGCTTGTCCGCCTTTTTGGCGGATTATAACTGATGCAAAAAACTGAAGTGTGAAAGAGGCCTAAGGGTGGTGGTATTGTTGTGCAGAATAGGTCAGACTACTGCAATGAGGCTTACAAAATTCTGTCTGATACCAAATATTATAAAAAAACCTCTTTTGTAGCCATTCTTAATGTTAAAACTAATTATGATAAATTAATTCAGGAAGGAAAAGAGAATAATATTTTTAACAAAAATGAATATAAATTTTTAAAAGATGCTCAGTCCCGTACACAATTCTTTTATCATTTACCCAAGATTCACAAGAATCTAAAAAATCCACCAGGGAGACCCATTATA
Source organism: Dendrobates tinctorius (assembly GCF_039654945.1). Lineage (NCBI taxonomy): Eukaryota > Metazoa > Chordata > Amphibia > Anura > Dendrobatidae > Dendrobates > Dendrobates tinctorius. The sequence goes on along the minus strand of NW_027361706.1, from coordinate 33,772,583 downwards.
TCTGGTATTGATTCAGTTACTAGTAACCTGTCCCATTTTATAGATAGGATCATGGTTACGCATGTTCCATCATTGAAAAGTTTCATTAAAGACTCTACTAATCTAATACATTATCTACATGATATCAAATGGAAACCGAATTATATATTTTTATGTATGGATGTATCATCACTTTACTCCAATATTTCACACACCTTGGGTTTGGCTTGTTTTAACAAAATTTTAATAGGGGACAAGAGACTAACCAAAGAACAAAAAAGTTTATTTTAAAAGGTATGGAATTCATTTTAAAAAACAATTATTTCACTTTTGAGGGTTGTCTGTATCACCAACAGCTCGGGACTGCGATGGGCTCTAAGGTCGCACCAACCTATGCAAATATTTTCATGGGTATCTTTGAGGAGTTTCATATTTTTAAATCCAAATGGTTTAATAATGTTGTCCTATACAAAAGATTTATCGATGACCTATTTTTCATATGGGATAACTCCAATAATGATATTTTTAATTTTATTCATGACCTAAACATGAATAACTGGGGTTTGTCTTTTTCATCAATATCTGATAATAATGAAATCAACTTCTTAGATCTTACAATTTTCATTAAGGACAATTGTATTTTAACAAAAACGTTTTTTAAGAATGTTGATATTAATAGTTATATACCTTTTAACAGTGGTCATTATGGAAAGTGGCTCAGGAATATTCCCGAGAACCAGTATCGAAGGATAAGGAAAAATTGTTCAAATTTAGAGGACTATAAAAATCAAGCGAAAATCCTGATGAATAGATTTAATAAAAAGGAATATCCTGAGAATTTAATCATAAGTGCTTATAATAAATGTTTAAATATACCCCAGAATTCCCTGGTTAATGGAATAAAAAAAGCCAAAACTGATGATAATAAATTCACTACCAACTTTATAACACAATTTTTCATGGAGAACAAAGAAATAAGGAAAGTTCTTTGTAAGAACTGGCACATCTTGCTTAATGACCCACTTCTGCAAAAAGTTCTCCCTAATAATCTGAGGATTACCTTTAGGAGGGCTCCTAATATTAAAAATCTTGTAGCTCCCAGTCGGTTAAAAAATGAGAAAAAAACCCTAGTAACAACCAACAGTCCACCAAAGGGCATCTTCCGATGTGGGAAGAAAAATTGCGCCTGTTGCGTTAATATAACACATAGAACTAAATGGTTTAGATCAACCACTACGAATGAATCTTTTCCCATCCGGGAATTTCTTAATTATACTTCGGAATATGTGATTTATTTAATTGAGTGTGACTGTGGGAGACAATATGTCGGCAGAACCACACAACCGCTACATCTTAGAATAAATTCCCATAGGTATAACATTAATAAAGGTTTTTTACTGCATGGTCTGTCCAGACATTTTGCGATCAAACATGATAAGAACCCTCAAGGATTAAGGATTAGCCCTATTGAACAGATTCCCATTAACCATCCAGATAGGATGGGGCAACTAAATAGAAAGGAAATCTTTTGGATATATAGGTTGAATACTCTGAAACCCAACGGGTTAAATGAAATTTCTGAAGTGTTTCTTTAATATTCTCGCTATCTTGTTATCTGTAAACCTTATTAATGGGTTAATTTATCTATTTTATTGTCCAGTATTTTTATGAGTACTTTCACTATACAATTTTGTTAGTGGTCTCCCCGTACATTGTTGCATTCAGTTGTATTTTCTTTTCTTCTCTTTCCCCTTCTATTCCACTAGGTTCTTCTTTCCTCATATGAGACACAATGGGTTAATTTTCCTTATGGTTTTTATCAATTTATTCCTGTTAGTCCGGTTTATATACTTAAAGTACTCCGGATTCTCAAAAATATTTTTTAATATAAAAATTGATTCTCATTTTTACATATATTTCACAATATTAAAAAATGCTTATTTTTACATATATCTCACTATAATAAAAATCGTTCAGGATTATATATGCATTCAGATATATTCCCCTTTTTCAATGTTTTTTATCGCATACAAATTTCCCCCACCCCCCCCCTTTTTTTTACTTTTTTTACTGTCTATTAATTGTGGTCCCCCACTAATATTCAGGTTCTTTTCTTCATTTCCACATCAATACAATGGGTTAAACATGTTTTTAATAATCCACACCTTTACGCTTCCAATATTTCGGATCGTATTGCGCCTTTTGAATTATATATTTTTACATCTATTTTTAAATAAATTTTCATGTATATGTTATTAAACACAATGGGTTAATTTTATCCATATATTCTTCGTATTACTAATATAATTTTTCGTTTCTGATAATTTTTTCCTGGTTAACTGATTAATTTTTCTAAAATTTTGTATCTTCATTTTTTCTTGGGAATTAAATAACTAATGCGTTTTTTCGTTTTTGTATGCACAGAGACATATTTCTTTTCACTCTTTTTCCTTTTTTACCCATGGGTTAACTTGATTCCTTGTTATTTCTCTTTCATAATCCTCCATGCTCTTAATGTCTCCCTATTTTTAACATATTTTTAACAAATTAAATATATATTTTATTTTTAATATGAATATTAAGTCTACATTATTATATTATCTTCCGCCCTTACTGGTGATCGATCCCGTGATTTTTTGTGGGATCTCTTTTGAGTGCATCCTCACTCATTGAGTTGCGCCACTGATTTCCTTTGGAACTCATAGGAAATTAACCTGAACACTCCAATTACTTAATCATTTATTCAACATCTCACACACTTTTTATTCATATAAAACTTTTTTTAATAACACATCACTTCCATACACATATTAATATACACTTTATTCATTTATTTCGGAGATACATTTCTTTCTTCTTTTTGGTTCTTTTTTCTTTTCTGCTTCTAATCCGAGCACTTTCCCTGGTGCAGAGGCATGTTTGTCGCACTACGATTCCCGTTTTTCTTTCTCATATTCACATTTTTTCCTTTTTCCTCTTTCCCCATTCTTTTTCATCTGTAAAATATAATAAATATATAACTGATTTTATGTTTTATAGAACAGTTAACTTTGATATACTACTGTGATCTTTTACCTTTGCGGCGCACCTCGTGTCTTTCATGGCGCCAAATTTGAATTCAGGATGTATAAATGCTATGACAGCTCTTTGTATTCATGTGTCAACCCCTGAAGAAGAAGTGTTATGCTTCGAAACGCGTAGGGATTAAAGGGTTAACTTTTGTAACCTTGTGTTACAAAACAGAAAACTCTCTTCTCGACCCTCTCCAATCCGGTTTCCGCTCTTTACACTCCACTGAAACTGCCCTCACTAAAGTCTCTAATGATCTGCTAACAGCTAAATCAAATGGTCACTACTCCATGCTAGTTCTCTTGGATCTCTCTGCAGCATTCGACACTGTGGATCATCAGCTCCTCCTCACTATGCTCCGTTCCATTGGCCTCAAGGATACCGTTCTCTCCTGGTTCTCCTCCTATCTCTCCGACCGCTCCTTTACTGTATCTTTTGCCAGTTCCTCCTCCTCTCATCTTCCCCTTACTGTTGGGGTCCCCCAAGGATCGGTTCTAGGTCCCCTCCTCTTCTCCTTGTACACTGCCCCTATTGGTCAAACAATCAGTAGATTTGATTTCCAGTACCATCTCTATGCTGATGACACCCAATTATACGCTTCTTCTCCTGACATCACTCCAGCCTTTCTAGAAAACACCGGCGATTGTCTAAACGCTGTGTCTAATATCATGTCCTCACTATATCTGAAACTGAACCTGTCAAAGACTGAACTCCTGGTGTTTCCTCCCTCTACTAATGTACCTATACCCGACATTGCCATTTCTGTGTGTGGTTCCACTATTACTCCCCAGCAACAGGCCCGCTGTCTTGGGGTCATACTTGATTCCGAGCTTTCCTTTGCCCCCCACATTCGATCACTGGCTCGCTCTTGTCATCTGCACCTCAATAACATTTCTAGAATTCGACCTTTTCTTACCTTTGACTCTGCAAAAACTCTTACTGTTTCTCTTATTCATTCTCGTCTCGACTATTGTAACTCTCTTCTAATCGGTCTCCCTCTTACCAAACTCTCCCCCTCCAATCTGTCTTGAATGCTGCAGCCAGGATCATATTCCTCACCAATCGTTACACCGATGCCTCTACCTTGTGCCAGTCATTACACTGGCTACCCATCCACTCCAGAATTCAGTATAAACTTATTACCCTCACTCACAAAGCCCTCCATGGCTCAGCACCACCCTACATCTCCTCCCTTGTTTCAGTATACCACCCTACCCGCGCCCTCCGTTCTGCTGATGACCTGAGATTAGCATCCTCAATAGTCAGAACCTCCCACTCCCGTCTCCAAGACTTTACACGTGCCGCGCCAATTCTTTGGAATGCACTTCCCAGGTCAATACGATTAGTCCCCAATCCCCACAATTTTAAGCGTGTCCTGAAAACGCATTTATTCAGACTGGCCTACCACCCCAACACATTAACCTAATCTATCCCTGTGTGGCAGAGCCAAAAGTTTTACCATAACCAGGTTCCCCGCATCATGTTCCCACATGCTTTATGCCTCCATTAGCCCTCTGTGTCTGTACTGTTACACACTTAACATTATGACTGGTCCATACAATCAGGGTATCTGTTACCACCCACCTTTCGTGTCTCCCTCTTTCCTCATAGACTGTAAGCTTGCGAGCAGGGCCCTCTTTCCTCTTGGTATTTGTTATAATCTACTGTATGTGATTATTGTTATGCTGTAATGTCTATTGTCTGTACAAATCCCCTCTGAAATGTAAAGTGCTGCGGAATATGTCGGCGCTATAAAAATAAAATTTATTATTATTATTATTGTGTGATCATGAAATTTGTCTGGCAGCGCACTCAAAGTCCATGAATTTATTCCTAAGTAACTTTGTTGCGGTTCCGCTGTGGGCCGTTGGACGTGCAGCAGGCTGACATATTATACAGGCTTTACTTTTTTTCTTAAAAGGTGAGTATAATTACTCCTATAATTTATACATTTTACCCGGATAAGACCCTATTGCGCTCTTGTCTCAACCATCTAGTGTATACTATTATGGAACTCTTCCAGAGCACGTCTCACATCGGGCGAGATGGCAGAAAGAACTACCCCTTCGCCTAAGATGGTAGCAGGCTTGGTCACCACAGGAGAATCAGCAAAGAAACTCCTAGAGAGTGCGTCTGCCTTGACATTCTTAGTTCCAGGAAGAAAAGAAACCACAAAATCAAAACGTGTAAAAAAACAAGGCCCACCTAGCCTGTCTAGGGTTCAAGCGCTTAGCCGACTCTAGATAAATCAAATTCTTGTGGTCGGTGAGGACCACGACTTGATGCTTAGCTCCCTCCAACCAATGTCTCCACTCCTCAAATGCCCATTTCATGGCCAACAGTTCCCAATTCCCCACATCATAGTTACGTTCAGATGGAGAGAACTTTCGGGAAAAGAAAGCACAGGGATTCATTTTAGATGTTACAGGATCCTTTTGGGACAAAACAGCTCCTGCACCAATCTCAGAAGCATCCACCTCTACCTGGAACGGAAGTGAGACATCAGGTTGCCGCAAAACCGGGGCGGAGGTGAATCTTCGCTTCAGCTCCTGAAAGGAAGAAACAGCCTCCAGAGACCAATTTAACACATCAGCACCCTTCTTAGTCAAATCAGTCAATGGCTTGGCAATACTAGAAAATTTTGCTATAAATTTCCGATAAAAATTAGCAAAACCCAAAAACTTCTGGAGGGCCTTCAACGAAGTGGGCTGAACCCAATCGTAAATGGCCTGTACCTTGGCCGGGTCCATTTCAATAGTTGACGGAGACAAAATAAATCCCAAAAAAGAAATCCTCTGTACTCCAAAAAGGCATTTAGATCCCTTGACATACAGGGAATTCTCCCTCAAGATCCGGAACACAGTCCGAATATGTTCCACATGAGAATCCCAATCCTTGGAGAAGATCAAAATATCATCCAGATAGATAATCAAAAATTTATCCACAAAATCTCGGAAAATATCGTTCATGAAGCACTGGAAGACAGAAGGGGCATTAGTGAGCCCAAAAGGCATCACCAGGTACTCAAAATGTCCCTCCGGAGTATTAAACGCCGTCTTCCATTCATCCCCATGCTTAATGCGAATAAGATTATACGCCCCCTGAGGTCAAGCTTGGTAAACCAGCAAGCACCTTTAACTCTAGAGAATAGATCCAAAATCAGGGGTAACGGATACTGATATTTAACAGTAATCTTGTTGAGGGCACGATAATCAATACAAGGTCTTAATGATCCATCCTTTTTGGCTACAAAAAAAAAACCGGCACCTAAGGGTGACGAGGATTGTCTAATGTGACCCTTCTCCAACGCCTCCTTAATATAGGATCGCATAGCCTCGTGCTCGGGTACAGATAAATTGAAGAGCTGACCCTTGGGAAATTTACACCCCGGGATCAGTTCAATTGCACAGTCATAACTCCTATGAGGAGGCAGAGACGCAGACTCATTCTCACTAAATACATCATAAAAGTCCGCCAAATAATCAGGAACATCATGTGACTGAGGAGAGGTGGAAAACACCGGAGCCTCACTAAAGGCACACCGACAACCCCAACTCACCACAGACACAGATTTCCAATCCAAAACTGGATTATGAATTTGTAACCAGGGAAACCCCAGAACAATGGTATCATGCAGATTATGCAACACCAAAAATCTGCAATTTTCCTGATGGTCTGGGGCGACCCACATTACCACCTGGGTCCAAAACTGAGGTTTATCTTTAGCCAAAGGAGTAGCATCAATCCCCCTCAAAGGTATATTCGTCCGCAGAGGTGTCATCGGAAATTCACAACGTTTAGCAAAATCCAAGTCCATCAGGTTTAGGGCTGCTCCCGAATCCACAAAAGCCTTGGCGGAAAATGTGGACAGGGAGCAGATCAGATTAATAGCCAGAAGAAACTTTGGTTGAACACCACCAACAGAAAACGTGTGTGCAAAGCGTTTCTCTCGTTTAGGACAGACAGAAATAATATGTGAGGCATCTCCACAGAAAAAACACAACTTATTACGCCTTCTGAACTCCTGACGCTGCTCTCTGGAGAAAACTCTATCACATTGCATAGGTTCAGTCATTTGTTCAACAGGTGGCAACACCTCTCGTGCAGTTTTGCGTTCGCGCAAACGCCGATCAACCTGAATGGCTAATGACATAGAATCGTCAAGACCAGAGGGAACAGGAAATCCCACCATAGTATCTTTTACAGCTTCTGACAAACCCTTCCGAAAGAGAGCAGCCAAGGCATTATCATTCCAGGTAGTAAGTACCGCCCACTTTGGGAATTTTTGACAGTATAATTCTGCAGAATCTCGACCCTGGTTCAATGCCAACAGGGTCTTTTCAGCCTGATCCATGGCATTAGGTTCGTCATACAACAAACCCAAGGCTTGAAAAAATGCGTTCACATTAGTCAGAATAGGATCATCTGGTTTCAAAGAAAACGCCCAATCCTGGGGATCGCCATGCAGCAAAGAGATGACAATTTTAACCTGCTGCGCGGAGCTCCCTGACGAGTTAGGCTTCAAGGCAAAAAATAATTTACAATTATTTTTGAAATTCAAAAATTTAGACCGATCACCACAAAATACATCAGGTGTAAGAATCTTTGGTTCAGCAGCATGTGAATGAGCAAGGTAGGCGGAAATTCCCCGCACTTCCGCAGCGAGCTGCTCCACACGATCAGACAATTGCTTTATCTCCATTGAGAGAAAAAAAAAATTCCCCCTACGGCCTCAGAGATATAGAGGAAAAAAATATACACACTTTTTTTTTTTTTACAATTCTTTCCTGCTATTAAGTACCCTAGGATCTGCGGTATGGCGGGTGATTCTGTTATGATAGAGTCACCGTAGGAGGCAGACACAAAAATAGAAGCTACGTCCAGAAAACCAGAGGAGTTGGCAACTATCCGATTGCAGACCCCTGAACCTATCAACACAACTAGCAGTAGCCGTGGGGGGTTCCTACGGTGCCCTAGACCCCTCGATCACAGCCGGAGAACTATATAGCCTAAAGACAGAAAGGGAAATCTAAACTGCCCCAGAGCAGACCCCAAAGTAAAAGGCAGCCCCCAACATATAATGACGGTGAAGCAAGATGAAAAAACACTCACACAGATAGAAAGATAGGCTGAGCAAACGTTGGGGCCCAAGCTAACCTAAACAGGACAGGAGAGGAAGGTTGCTGTCTGCAATCGGCTAAAACCCTATCAAAACATAGGCCAACAAGCTGATATGGAAAATGACCCTGAAGCAGCTAGGCTTCAAAACTAAATGAGCACTCCGGTATTTTCAGAAGACAGAGCTAAGGAGTTCAGCTCACCCCAGCAGGGAATAGCTGAAATCCAGAAAAAACAAAGCAAAGCACAAATGCAAAAAGCAGGGAAGAAAACTTAGCTTTAGAAGAGCAGGAATTCAGACTGGACTCCAAGGATACCACAGAGAAATCACCCGCAGGGCAGAATGGGCGTAGGCAGCCTTATATCCAGTCTGTGACTCCACTCAGCCAGTCATCATCATTAGTCTCAGGTGTCTGATAATCAGGCTCACTACCTTTCCTTACCAGAAGAGGGAGTTCCTCGGGCCTCAGTGATGTAGGGCAAAATGAACTCACAGCACTCACCTACTTAAGGAGAAATCAGGCATATAGAGATCGTCAGCTGCTGCACGTCCAAATGGTCAGACAAGTGACCGCCAGTATAACGCTTCTAATGGAACTTAGTTTTTTGGACTTTCATGCGCTGCTTGACATAATAGACAATCCAGTTATATTGAAAGATCAATCTTTTATTCCCATTTAATCCCAACGCGTTTCGAAGTGAAAAACACTTCTTCAGGGGAAGACAAATATTAACAAGATGCTGTTATCCAGAGAATAAATACATACCGCCTTTGAAAATTGGCGCTAAAACAGTCACATGTTCTATTTGCATAAATGTCAAAGTTCATACTGTGACAAATTGATTTAAGCACGTAGGATTATATATATAAAATCATTAAAATGACATCACTTTATTATATTTTAGGTGAAAATTGAAAGAAAAAAGAAAAGAAAAGAAGACTAAATAAAATTAACAAAGAAGAGAATATAAATCTGACTATAATTAAATCCAGCTGAACCCTTCTTCCACCGGATCAAGAAAGACTCATCCTATACACAGACAAGAAATCACCAATATCAAAAGCAATTGTATACTGTATATACATGCATATAAAAACAATATGATAATATATATATAAAAATTCAATGAACTCTGTGTGTGTCAAATTATTCTTGGTTTGTAAAAGAAGTGATCAAATGAAAATATATTCTTGGCTTATAAAGGGAGGGATCAAATAAAAATGTATATTAATTATCAGCAATACACTTTGGTCAAATTATCAAAATGGAAATATATATTAGGAATCAATACTAAGCATTGGTCAAATTGTCAGCACTCACTGTGGTGTCAAACATAAGGATCCAACTAGAAAGCAGATCAGCGCTGCAGAAGAGGAAGCGGGTCGCTGCAAAAAAGGAAACCAGGATCGCTCCCCATACTATCCTCTCGACACTTTCCAAATAAACTCATACGCTATTAAATATCATCTACAATTTTTCATCATTAAGGATAAAATGCAATCATTTGCAAGAGCCAATTCATCAGAAAAAAAAACGGCATTTTTCCTCTAAAAAAATATTTCTTTCATTTCATCTACAAAAAACTGTTCTATAATGTTACAGATCTGAACGGAGCCTATATATATTTCTGATAACACCACACGAGAAAGTATCAAATAGAATTGCATACATTTGTATAGGATAATTAACCCCTTTCTGACATCCAACGTACTATCCCGTCCATGGGACCCGGGCCCCTATGCCCATGGACGGGACAGTACGTCTACCACGATCAGCGGCGCCCACGTGGTGAGCGCCGCTGATCGCGGCTGGGTGTCAGCTGATTATCACAGCTGACACCCGGCACTATGTGTCAGGGGCGGTCACGGACCGCCCCCGACACGTTAACCCCTTGTACACCGCGATCAAACACGATCGCGGTGTACCGGGAGTTAAAGGGAAGCATCGGCAGGGAGGGGGCTCCCTCCGTGCTTCCCTGAGCCCCCCACGGCAGCGCAATGTGCAGCGCTGCTGCAGTGGGCTCCTTTCCTCCAGGCCCCCGAATCCAAGATGGCGACGGGGGCCTTTGGGGGCCTGCAGGAAGCTGGCTTCCTCAGTGCCTGCAAAGCGCAGGCATGAGGAAGTCTTCTGCACTGCCTGTGACAGATCGCTGATCTGTCACAGTGATCTGTGATGTGACAGATCAGCAATCTGTCACAGGACAGTGATGTCCCACCTGGGACTATTTAATAAAGTTAAAAAAAAAATAAAAAAAAGTGTTAAAATAATAAAAAAAAAATCGACAAATAAATTAGAAGAAAAAAAAAAATATTCCCCCAATAAATCCATTTTTTGGAAATAAAAACAAAACAAAACAATAAAAGTACACATATTAGGTATAGCCGCGTCCGTAACGACCCGCCCTATAAAACTGTCCCATTAGTTAACCCCTTTAGTGAACCCCTTAAAAAATAAAAATAAAAAACGAAGCAAAAAATAATGATTTATTATCATACCGCCAAACAAAAAGTGTAATAACGCACGATCAAAAAGACGCATATAAATATCCATGGTACCGCTGAAAACGTCATCTTGTCCCGCAAAAAACGAGCCACCACACAGCATCATCAGCAAAAAAATAAAGTTATAGCTCGCAGAATAAAGCGATGCAAAAATAATTATTTTTTATATAAAATAGTTTTCATTGCATAAAACCGACAAAACATAAAAAAACGACCTAAATGAGGTATCGCTGTAACCGTACTGACCCGAAGAATAAAACCGCTTTATCAATTTTACCGCACGCGGAACGGTGTAAACGCACCCCCCCAAAAGAAATTCATGAAACACTAGTTTTTGTTCATTCTGAGTCCCAAAAATCGGAATTAAAATGCGATCAAAAAATGTCACGTGCCCGAAAATGGTACCGATAAAAACGTCAACTCGTCCCGCAAAAAATAAGACCTCACATGACTTGGTGTGTCAAAATACGGAAAAATTATAGCTCTCAATATGTGGTGATGCAAAAACTATTTTTACAATAAAAAGCGTCTTTTAGCGTGCGACAGCTGCCAAATATAAAAACCGCCATAAATAGTAAATCAAACCCCCCGTTATCACCCCCTTAGTTAGGGAGAAATAATAAAATAAAAAAATCTATTTCCATTTTTCCATTAGGGTTAGGGTTAGGGCTAGGGTTAGGGTAGGGTTAGGGCTAGGGTTAGGGCTAGGGTTAGGGTTAGGGATAGGGTTAGGGCTAGGGTTAGGGCTGAGATTAGGGTTAGGCTGCGTGCACACGCTGCGGATTAGGTGCGGATTCATCCGCGCGGATTTTGTAAAATCCGCAGGTGAAACCGCAGGTCAAAAGACCTGCGGATTGCTCTGCGGTTTTGCCCTGCGGTTTTTCATCTCCTCAATGGAGAAGATGGCAAACCGCAGCGGAATCCGCAGAAAGAATTGACATGTCAATTCTTTCTGCGGATTGAAAACCGCAGATAATCCGCGAGGAAAATTCCGCACCGTCTGCATTGCGGTTTTTGATTCTCATAGGGAATCATGGTACTGTACACCGCAGCAGAAACTGCTGCGGGTCCGCAGCGGCCAAAACCGCTGCGGAACCGCAGCAAAATCCGCAGCGTGTGCACACAGCCTTTGGGGTGTGTTGGGGTTCGGGTTGGAGTTAAAATTGGGGGTTTCCACTGTTTGGGCACATCAGGTGCTCTCCAAATGCAAAATGGCGTCTGATCTCAATTCCAGCCAATTCTGAGTTGAAAAAGTCAAATGGTGCTCCTTCCCTTCCAAGCTCTGCCATGCGCCCAAACAGTGTTTTACCCTCACATGTAGGGTATCAGCCTACTCAGGACAAATTGCAAAACAATTTTTGGGGTCCAATTTCTCCTGTTACCCTTAGGAAAATAAAAAATTGGGGGCAAAAATATCATTTTTGTGGAAAAAAATGATTTTTTTATTTTCACGTCCGAGCGTTATAAACTTCTGTGAAGCACTTGGGGGTTCAAAGTGCTCACCACACATCTAGATAAGTTCCTTGGGGGGTCTAGTTTCCAAAATGGGGTCACTTGTAGGGAGTTTCCACTGTTTAGGTACATCAGGGACTCTCCAAACGTGACATGGCGTCCAATCTGAATTCCAGCCAATTTTGCATTGAAAAAGTCAAACGGCGCTCCTTCCATTCTGAGCTCTGCCATGCGCCGAAACAGTCGTTCCCCCCCACATATCAGGTATCAGTGTACTCAGGACAAATTGCACAATAACTTTTGCAGTCCAATTTCTCCTGTTACCCTTAGGAAAATAAAAAATTGGGGGCAAAAATATCATTTTTGTGGAAAAAAATGATTTTTTTATTTTCACGTCCGAGCGTTATAAACTTCTGTGAAGCACTTGGGGGTTCAAAGTGCTCACCACACATCTAGATAAGTTCCTTGGGGGGTCTAGTTTCCAAAATGGGGTCACTTGTAGGGAGTTTCCACTGTTTAGGTACATCAGGGACTCTCCAAACGTGACATGGCGTCCAATCTGAATTCCAGCCAATTTTGCATTGAAAAAGTCAAACGGCGCTCCTTCCATTCTGAGCTCTGCCATGCGCCGAAACAGTCGTTCCCCCCCACATATCAGGTATCAGTGTACTCAGGACAAATTGCACAATAACTTTTGCAGTCCAATTTCTCCTGTTACCCTTGGTAAAATAAAAAAAATTGAACCTGAATTATTTTTTTTATGAAAAAAAGTTAGATGTTCATTTTTTTTTAAATATTCAAAAAAATTCCTGTGACGCACCTAAAGGGTTAATAAACTTCTTGAATGTGGTTTTGAGCACCTTAAGGGGTGCAGTTTTTAGAATGGTGTCACTTTTGGGTATTTTCTATCATATAGACCCCTCAAAGTGGCTTCAAATGTGATGTGGTCCTAAAAATAAAATGGTGTTGTAAAAATGAGAAATCGCTGGTCAACTTTTAACCCTTATAACTTCCTAACAAAAAAAATTTTGGTTCCAAAATTGTGCTGATGTAAACATGTGGGAAATGTTACTTATCAAGTTTATTGTGTGCCGTATCTCTGTGATTTAAGGGCATAAAAATTCAAAGTTGGAAAATTGCGAAATTTTCAAAATTTTCACCAAATTATCATTTTTCTCACAAATAAACGCAAGTTATTTGAATGAAATTTTACCACTAACATGAAGTACAATATGTCACGAGAAAACAATGTCAGAATCACCGGGATCCATGGAAGCGTTCCAGAGTTATGACCTCATAAAGGTACAGTGGTCAGAATTGTAAAAATTGGCCCGGTCATGAACGTGCAAACAACCCTTGGGGGTGAAGGGGTTAAAAAATCAGAACGCAACAGACAGCATATATTAGAAGTAGAAAGTCGCATATGAGAATTTACGACTAAGATATGAGGAATGCAAAAATAATTATGACCAGTATAAAAGCAAGTTAAAAAAACAAATATAAAACCATCCTATAAAAATACTTCAGTGATTTCATTCAATCCATGCGGTTTCAGGGTATTTAACCTGTAGATCCAAAAAATTTCCTTTCTATTTAGTTGTCCTACTCTATCAGATATATCACTAGGTACATGTTCAATCGGGCTAATTTTTAACCCATTAATATTTTTATTATGTTTCATTAAAAAATGTCTTGAAAGACCATGTCATAAAAAACCTTTTTTTATATTGTATCTATGGGAATTCAATCTTAAATGTAGTGGTTACGTTATCTTAAGAACAGATTCAAGGATAAAAAATACCCTATAAACCTGATTAAACAAGCCTATAACAATTGTACTAATTTATCACAAGAATCTCTTATCAGTGGATCGAAAACACTAAAACCTGATGCTAGTAAATTCATGGTTAATTTTATTACCCAATTTTGCACTGAACATGTAAGAATTCGTAATATACTACAAAATAATTGGCATATTTTATTGAGTGACCCTATTCTTCAAAAAATTCTTCCACAAAATCCAGGGATTACTTTTAGAAGGGCACCCACTATTAAGAGTTTAGTAGCTCCCAGTTGATTAAAAACTAATAAATTAACCCCAGGGATAAATATTCCAATAAAAGGGATCTATAAATGTGGACGGAAAATTGTTTATGTTGCAATGTTATTACCCATAAAGAAAAACTCATTAAATCTAATAATACTAATGAATTTTTTCCTATAAAACAATTTCTTAGTTGTACTATGGATTTTGTTATCTATGTAATTGAGTGTGAATGTAAAAAACAATATGTGGGTAGAACAACGCAACCACTACATTTAAGATTGAATTCCCATAGATACAATATAAAAATAGATTTTTTATTACATGGTCTTTCAAGACATTTTTTAATGAAACATAACAAAAATATTAAAGGGTTCAAAATTAGCCCGATTTCTTCCAAACAATAACTACTGCCTGGCTAAAAATCTTAAAATCAGATAATAAAACTCCAAAGACAAAAATTTTGCAAGAAATCCCTCTATCTTTATCTTATACAATAATTGGTCATACTATTCCTCCTACTTGGGCAGATTTGAATATCAAAAAATTAGGAGATATCTTTAACGGTAAAGACTTTCTAAGCTTTAGCTCCCTCAAGAATAAGTACAATATCCCCTCGTCACTATTTATGGATTTCCTGATTCTAAAAAACAACTTAAGGTTGTTCTTGAATAAGAAACCTCCCCTTTCTGAGACCTCTTTGAAGCTGCTATGTAACTGCAGACATCCAAGATTTTGGAGTCATAGCTTCTTATATGACAATTTCAATGGTGATTCAATTTAAAAAAAAAAAAACCCTTACATGATCAACTGGGAAAAAATTCTCAGGCTGTGTGCCCACGTAGCAATTTTTAAGCGTTTTTGCAGCGATTTTCGGCGCGAAAACGTTTAAAAATCGTGTACAGAACGCCCCCCATGCATTCCTATGGCATTCTGCACATGCTGTGCTTTTTTCCGCGGCGGAATCGCATCGCGGAAAAAATCGCAGCATGCTCATTCTTTTGTGCGGAATCGCAAACAATTGCCGCGATTCCGCACCCATAGGAATGCATGAGAACCGCTTACTTCCCGCATGTGGCTATGCCCACCATGCGGGAAGTTAAGCGTCTCGTGCGGTTGGTACCCACGGTGTGGAGGAGAGGAGACTGTCCTCCAGGCCCTGGGTACCATACCCCTGTAAAAAAAAGAATAAAAAATAAAAAATCGGGGTATATTTACCTTCCGGCGTCCCGCGCTGCATTCCTGGCCTAAGCGTTCCCAGTAATGCCTTGCGGCAAGGCCCTGTAATGACGTGGTCTCGTGAGATCGCTATAGCAACGCGAGACTACGTCATCACAGGTCTCGCAAGGCATTACTGGGAACGCTGAGGCCCGGGAATGCATCGCGGGACGCCGGAAGGTAAATATACCCCGATTTTTTTATTTTTTTTAGCATTTTAACATTCTATCTTTTACTACTGAGGCCGCATAGGCGGCCTCAATAGTAAAAACCTGGTCACACTTGTCAAACACTATGTTTGACGAGTGTGACCAACCTGTCAATCACTTTCCAATTGATGCTTCAAATCACTTGGAAAGTGCTTGAATATCGCACGTGAAAATCGAGGCAAAATCGCGATAAAATCGTGGTGAAATCGCGCGGAAAAAACCACGCGATTTCTGGGAAGGAGTCCGGTTTTTAGTGAGCGTTTTAAAACGCTACGTGGGCACATAGCCTCAATCGCACATTCTCCATAGAAGATTGGGAAGACTCCCTTTCTCTAACCTATAATTCCACTTTATCCATGCCATTGCAGGAGGCGCATTACAAAGTGTCCTCCCGCTGGTATTATACTCCGGCCAGAATGGCCCACTTTGGCTCGTCAAACTCAGCTCAATGTTGGAGAAACTGTGGGCAAAAAGGAGACATATTTCACATATTTTGGAGCTGCCCAAAAGCACACACCTTTTGGACTCAGATTTTTTCTATCCTAAGCAAACTTGTCGGCTCTACTATGACTGTAAGTCCACAATCTGCACTTCTTTCCTTAGACATAGCAGAATGGGAACCCTCTTTAAAACCATTATTTTTACATATTTGCATTGTAGCAAAAAAACTCCATTGCATACCACTGGAAAGGGCCTACACTTCCTAACTCTAATGACATTATACAATTAGTTTCTCGCCATCGCTCCCATGAACTAAAGTTCGCTCTGTCTAACAACCAGTTCAAATCATTTTTTAGTAAATGGCAAAAATGGGACCAAGTCTTCCCATCTCCCATCACTTAAACATTACCATGCTAGAGTTCAGTTCTATCTACCTACTTGATTTATTTCTCTCCAAAGACACATCAGTGTTATATTGCAATATCTTTATTACTTCATCCTTACACAATCTAAACTCTATATTGCTATACAGACTTGCTATTGTGTATTTTTGTAATACTGTTTCTCTCTTTATGCGGTTTATTCTGCATTGCCTTAGTTAATACCCTTGTATTATATTTCAGATTATAATGTTGACTTTGTTTACGACTCAAGGGTTGCATCCCTTGTCAACTGATACTTGTTCCCTAATTCCCTATTATCTCTTTCCGCCTCCCCCCTCCTCCTCCCCCCCCCTTCTGTTTAATGTTTTAAACAATAAAAATTTTTGGAAAAGAAAAATTAGCCCGATTGAACATGTACCCAGTGATATATCTGATAGAGTAGGACAGCTAAATAGAACGGAAATGTTTTGGATCTACAGGTTAAATACCCTGAAACCGCATGGATTGAATGAAATCACTGAAGTATTTTTATAGGATGGTTTTATATTTGGTTTTTTAACTTGCTTTTATACTGGTCATAATTATTTTTGCATTCCTCATATCTTAGTCTTAAATTCTTATATGCGACTTTCTACTTCTAATATATGCAGTCTGTTGCGTTCTGATTTTTTAATTATCCTATACAAATGTATGCAATTCTGTTTTGTACTTTCTCGTGTGGTGTTATCAGAAATATATATAGGCTCCGTTCAGATCTGTAACATTATAGAACAGTTTTTGTAGATGAAATGAAAGAAATATTTTTTTAGAGGAAAAATGCCGTTTTTTATTCTGATGAATTGGCTCTTGCAAATGATTGCATTTTATCCTTAATGATGAAAAATTGTAGATGATATTTAATAGCGTTTGAGTTTATTTGGAAAGTGTCGAGAGGATAGTATGGGGAGCGATCCTGGTTTCCTTTTTTGCAGCGACCCGCTTCCTCTTCTGCAGCGTTGATCTGCTTTCTAGTTGGATCCTTATGTTTGACACCACAGTGAGTGCTGACAATTTGACCAATGCTTAGTATTGAGTCCTAATATATATTTCCATTTTGATAATTTGACCAAAGTGTATTGCTGATAATTAATATACATTTTTATTTGATCCCTCCCTTTATAAGCCAAGAATATATTTTCATTTGATCACTTCTTTTACAAACCAAGAATAATTTGACACACACAGATTTCATTGAATTTTTATATATATATTATCATATTGTTTTTATATGCATGTATATATACAATTGCTTTTGATATTAGTGATTTCTTGTCTGTGTATAGGATGAGTCTTTTTCTTGATCCGGTGGATGAAGGGTTCAGCTGGATTTAATTATAGACAGATTTATATTCCCTTCTTTGCTAATTTTATTTATTCTTCTTTTCTTTTTTTTCTTTCATTTTCACCTAAAATATAATAAAGTGATGTCATTTTAATGATTTTAAATATATAAATATATAATCCTACATGCTTAAACCAATTCGTCACAGTATGAACTTTGACATTTATGCAAATAGAACATGTGACTGTTTTAGCACCAATTTTCAAAGGCGGTATGTATTTATTCTCTGGATAACAGCATCTTGTTAATATTTGTCTTCCCCTGAAGAAGAAGTGTTTTTCACTTCGAAACGCGTTGGGATTAAATGGGAATAAAAGATTGATCTTTCAATATAACTGGATTGTCTATTATGTCAAGCAGCGCATGAAAGTCCAAAAAACTAAGTTCCATTAGAAGTATTAGGGTACGTGCACACGCTGCGGAATCCGCTGCGGATTAATCCGCACGGATTTTGCAAAAACCGCAGATAATCCGCAGGTCCAAAGACCTGCGGATTATCTGCGGTTTTGCCTGCGGTTTGGTCCTGCGGATTCACTATCTCCACAATGGTGGAGATAGGAACCCGCAGCGGTTTCCGCAGAAAGAATTGACATGCAATTCTTTCTGCGGATTCAAAACCGCAGCAAATCCGCGCGTTTTTTTCCGCAGCGTCGGCACAGCGTTTTTTTTTTTCCCATTCAAATGAATGGTACTGTACACCGCAGCTAAAACTGCTGCGTGTCCGTAGCGGCCAAAACCGCTGCGGAAACGCAGCGGAATCCGCAGCGTGTGCACACAGCCTTATACTGGCGGTCACTTGTCTGACCATTTGGATGTGCAGCAGCTGACGATCTCTATATGCCTGATTTCTCCTTAAGTAGGTGAGTGGATTTTATATATCTTTATAACATTGTCATCAGATAAGACCCTATTGCGCTTCTCTGTTTCCTATAGTGCATTTTAGAGTGAAGACCCCTACAGAGCAGTCAGACAGGTCACTGGCAGGTGACAGACAGGTCACAGAGCGGTCACACCGCTGCTGTAACCTGTCATTGGTGGGATCAAATGATCACATCGATCCCACCAATCACTGCTCTGCCTGGTGACCATGGCAACTGCCTAGGATCGGAGCTCACAGCCCTGATTTCTAGGCAGGTCACTGCCAGGTCACCAGCAGGTCACAGAGCGGTCAGCGTGACCGCAGCTGTGCCCTGTGATTGGCGTGATTGACGATGACATCGATCGCGCCAATCATCTCCTGCAATACTGAGGTAACCGCTTCTGTGCCCTGCGATTGGCACGATCGATGTGATTGGCGATCGCGAAAATCCAGTAGTGTGACCCCTGCAACCAGGCCCCTGAGCGATTAGGGGCCCGGGCCCCCAGTCAGGGCATTAATGGGGGGGTGATGTGCTGTATACCATGGGGGGTGCTGTACTGTATAACATGGGGGGCTGTATAACAATGGGGGGGTTCTGTGCTGTATACCATGGGGGGTACTGTGTTGTATACCATGGGGGCTATATACCATGGGGGGATGCTGTGCTCTATTTTATGGGGGGGCTGTATACCATGGGGGACTGTATACCATGCGGTGCTGTATACCTTGGGGGGGTGCTGTGCTGCATACCATGGGGGGCTGTATACCATGCAGGGCTGTGCTGTATACCATGTGATGCTGTATACCATGGGGGGCTGTATACTATGCGGGGCTGTGCTCTATACCATGCAGTGCTGTGCTGTATACCATGTGGTGCTGTGCTATATACTATGCGGCTGTGCTATATACCATGGGGGGTACTTTATATTCTATGTGGGAGGCTGTGTTATATAATATGGGGGCGGCATTATATTCTATTGTGTAGCAAGTCAGACACCTGCCCTCCGCTCCTTTCATTCTCTATATGGGGGTGGAGTTATGGGAGCGGTGGGGCTGTGGACAGTTCGAGGGATGGAGCCTGGGCTGGTCTCAAGGGGGCCCCCAATATTTTGCCAGTATGGGGCCCCGAAATTCCTAGTGGAAGCCCGGGGTGGGGAGGGCCCCATTTGAAAGTTCGTACCGGGACCCATAACTTTGTAGTTATGCCACTGCGTTCACGGGAATTAAGTCCCAGGTCACATGGATGGGATAGTACGTCATATGGCAGGATGGGTTTTAAGGATGATTTTACATATAAACACACCCCCCCCTCGCTTTTTTGTATGGCCATTTCTGAACAGACTATAGCCCTGTAAATTAACAGCCCAGTCATGGCTCACATCCAGCCATGTCTCAGATATCCTCACTATGCCATAATTATGTTCCACCAAAGTTAATTCTAATTCCTGCATTTTGTTGGTGAGGCTTCTGGCATTAGTATTGTTAGGAACGGCGGAACGCACTAAATAAACATAACAATAAAGTGCGTTCGCCGCTCGGGGTCCACCGTGCAGTAGGTGATATAACCGCTGCTAAGTGGTTGCAGGAGCAATATGGTAGTAATGCGCACAGGGTTAAACGTCACCCAGGTGCGCAGAGCAATCTCTGTTAAGTCACAGAGATGCCAAATAAACACAAATACAAAGACTGAGCCTGTTGAGGTCACAGTACTCAGTATAAATACATACACGGTATCAGGTCACAGGAGTAGCCCAAGACGGCGGCACTACGTCCATCTAGACCTACCGTGTGTGCGGCATTGCCGCTGCGGACGCTAAGGATGGCTGCTACTGCAGCGCGGCGTGGACACTGCCGTCAAACGACAAAGCTATGATGCAAGCGCAATGTTGGGCGCTAGCAGCTGTGGATGTTGCAGCAGTGGAGCGCTGGTGCTGATTCTAACTCAGTCCCTAACCACATGCGTAATATCAGAGGGAAGGGGTTTTATAATGAGTCATTCACCAGAATCATACATCCGTCCTCATACACACAGCAGCAAGTAAGTCTATACTAGCGCATGGTGGAACAGCCATGCGCGCCTTTTATAGCAGCCGGGACCTTCTGCAAGCCTCCAGATCTCTGAGATGGACCAATGAGATCTGGAGCAAGACCTGAGCACATAACTCCCGATCTCCAATGGGAGATCGTCCGATGAGCATGCTCAGTAGAAGGGCAGAAGGACTAAGGGTACCGTTACACTTAGCGATGCACCAGCGATCCCGACCAGTGATATGACGTGGTCAGGATCGCTGGTACATCGCTAAGTGGTCGCTAGTGAGCTGCCACACAGGCAGATCTCACCAGCGACATAGCGGGGGTCGGAGGTCGCTACTTACCTGTCAGATGCGGTGATCCTGATGTCCTCCCGCCCGCGTCCACGCATTGCTCATCGGCGCCACAGGAAGCCCAGCAGGAAGTGGCCGACGAGAAATGATCCAGGATGTTCTCGCGCGACCAATGATAATCAGCGGGGGAGCCGGTCGGAGGTAAGTATCACATGCAGCAATATCGCTAGCAATATCGCTGCTACGTCACAAAATCGGTGACTTTACAGCGATATAGCTAGCGATATCGCAGTGTGTAACGGGGGCTTTAGCCTCAGGAGAGATTTGCTGCAAGGCAATCTCCTCTGCAGTAGATAAACAGCAGGAGACTGCAGAATGTGAGGGTCTGGATCCCTGCAGAATAAACGCAGAAATCCGATGCCTAACAAGTATACATGCCCTTTATGTATCTCTTTGTACCTCTATTCTTTCTTAAATTATTAACTATTCTAACCCCACCCCTCATGTCACCCCACCCCCAATTTCATTATTTGTGCCCAGGTCTCTATCTGCACTGTCTTCCCCTCCTATAAAATGAATACCCTCCCCCCCAAGTCCCTAGTTGAAACACTCCTCCAACCTTCTAGCCATTTTCTCCTCCATCACAGCTGCACCCTCCTCATTGAGGTGCAGCCTGTCCCTAGCATAGAACCTGTAGCCAACTGAGAAGTCGGCCCAGTTCTCTAGGAACCCAAACCCCTCCTTCTTACACCAATTCTTGAGCCACTTATTAACCTCCTTAATCTCCCGCTGCCTGTCTGGCGTGGCACGTGGTACAGGCAGTATTTCAGAAAATACCACCTTGGAGGTCCTTGCTTTAAGCTTGCAGCCTAATTCCCTGAAATCATCTTTAACCCCTTCAACCCCAAGGGTGGTTTTCACGTTCATGACCAGGCCAATTTTTACAATTCTGACCACTGTCCCTTTATGAGGTCATAACTCTGGAATGCTTACATGGATCCTGGTGATTCTGACATTGTTTTCTCGTGACATATTGTACTTCATGATAGTGGTAAAATTTAATTCAAATAACTTGCATTTATTTGTGAAGAAAATGGAAATTTGGCGAAAATTTTGAAAATTTTGCAATTTTCCAACTTTGAATTTTTATGCCCTTAAATTACAGAGATACAGCACACAAAAAACTTGATAACTAACATTTCCCACATGTTTACTTTACATCAGCACAATTTTGGAACCAATATTTATTTTGTTAGGAAGTTATAAGGGTTAAAAATTGACCAGCGATTTCTCATTTTTGCAACACCATTTTATTTTTACGGACCACATCACATTTGAAGCCACTTTGAGGGGTCTGTATGATAGAAAATACCCAAAAGTGACACCATTCTAAAAACTGCACCCCTTAAGGTGCTCAAAACCACATTCAAGAAGTTTATTAACCCTTTAGGTGCGTCACAGGAATTTTTTTGAATATTTAAAAAAATGAACATCTAACTTTTTTTCACAAAAAAAAATACTTCAGGTTCAATTTTTTTTATTTCACCAAGGGTAACAGGAGAAATTGGACTGCAAAAGTTATTGTGCAATTAATCCTGAGTACACTGATACCTGATTTGTGGGGGGGAACGACTGTTTCGGCGCATGGCAGAGCTCAGAATGGAAGGAGCGCCGTTTGACTTTTTCAATGCAAAATTGGCTGGAATTCAGATCGGACGCCATGTCACATTTGGAGAGCCCCTGATGTACCTAAATAGTGGAAACCCCACACAAGTGACCCCACTTTGGAAACTAGACCCCCCAAGGAACTTATCTAGATATGTGGTGAGAACTTTGAACCCACAAGGGCTTCACAGAAGTTTGTCCTGAGTACGCTGATACCCCACATGTGGGGGTAAACCACTATTTGGGAGCATGGCAGAGCTCGGAAGGGAAGCAGCGCCATTTGACGCGGGTCTGCGGGTGTCATGTGCGTTTGGAGAGCCTCTGATGTACCTAAACTATTGAAACTCCCCACAAATGACCCAATTTTGGACACTAGACCCCCCACGGAACTTATCTAGATGTGTGGTGAGCACTTTGAACCCCCAAGGGCTTCACAGAAGTTTATAATGCCCGGGCATGAAAATAAAAAAATTGTATTTTTTCCACAAACATGATCAAATGGTCCCCAATTTTTTTTATTTTCCCAAGGGTAACAGGAGAAATTGAACCCCAAAAGTTGTTGTCCAATTTGTCCTGAGTACGCTGACACCCCATATGTGGGAGAAAACTACTGTATGGACACACGTCGGGGATCGGAAGGGAAGCAGTGACGTTTTGGAATGCAGACTTTGATGGAATGGTCTGCAGGTGTCATGTGCGTTTGGAGAGCCCCTGATGTACCTAAACTATTGAAACTCCCCACAAGTGACCCCATTTTGGAGACTAGACCCCCCACGGAACTTATCTAGATGTGTGGTGAGCACTTTGAACCCCCAAGTGCTTCACAGAAGTTTATAACGCTCGGACGTGAAAATAAAAAAATCATTTTTTTCCACAAAAATGATATTTTTGCCCCCAATTTTTTATTTTCCTAAGGGTAACAGGAGAAATTGGACCCCAAAAGTTGTTTTGCAATTTGTCCTGAGTAGGCTGATACCCTACATGTGGGGGTAAAACACTGTTTGGACGCATGGCAGAGCTTGGAAGGGAAGGAGCACCATTTGACTTTTTCAACTCAGAATTGGATGGAATTGAGATCAGGCGCCATGTTGCATTTGGAGAGCCCCTGATGTGCCCAAACAGTGGAAACCCCCAATTATATCTCCAACCCGAACCCCAACACACCCCTAACCCTAATCTCAGCCCTAACCCTAGCCCTAACCCTAACCCTAGACCTAACCCTAGACCTAACCCTGGCCCTAACCCTAGCCCTAACCCTAATGGGAAAATGGAAATAAATACATTTTCTTTTCCCTAACTAACGGGGTGATAACGGAGGGTTTGATTTACTATTTATGGCGGTTTTTATTTTTGGCAGCTGTCGCACGCTAAAAGACGCTTTTTATTGTAAAAATAGTTTTTGCATCACCACATATTGAGAGCTATAATTTTTCCATATTTTGACCCACCGAGTCATGTGAGGTCTTATTTTTTGCGGGACGAGTTGACGTTTTTATTGGTACCATTTTCGGGCACGTGACATTTTTTGATCGCTTTTTATTCCAATTTTTGGGACGCAGAATGAACAAAAACCAACGTTTCATGAATTTCTTTTGGGGGGTGCGTTTACACCGTTCTGCGTGCGGTAAAATTGATAAAGTGGTTTTATTCTTCGGGTCAGTACGGTTACAGCGATACCTCATTTAGGTCATTTTTTTATGTTTTGGTGGTTTTATGCAATGAAAACTATTTTATATATCACTTTATTCTGCGAGCTATAACTTTTTTATTTTTTTGCTGATAATGCTGTATGGCAGCTCGTTTTTTGCGGGACAAGATGACGTTTTCAGCGGTACCATGGATATTTATATGCGTCTTTTTGATCGCGCGTTATTGCACTTTTTGTTTGGCAGTATGATAATAAATCATTATTTTTTGCTTCGTTTTTTATTTTTATTTTTTAAGGGGTTCGCTAAAGGGGATAACTAATGGGACAGTTTTATAGGACGGTGTGATACCTAATAAGTGTACTTTTATTTTTTTTTTTTTATTTCCAAAAAATGGATTTATTGGGGGAATTTTTTTTTTTCTAATTTATTTGGCGATTTTTTTAAAAATTATTTTAACACTTTTTTTTTTTTTTTTTTTTTTTTTTTACTTTATTACATAGTCCCAGGTGGGAAATCACTGTCCTGTGACAGATCGCTGATCTGTCACTTCACAGATCACTGTGACAGATCAGCGATCTGTCACAGGCACTACTGCAGACTTCCTCATGCCTGCGCTTTGCAGGCACTGAGGAAGCCAGCTCCCTGAAGGCCCCCGTCGCCATCTTGGATTCGGGGGCCTGCAGGGAAAGAGCGCCCCGCAGCAGCGCTGCACATTTCGCTGCTTTGGGGGGCTCAGGGAAGCACGGAGGGAGCCCCCTCCCTGCCGATGCTTCCCTTTAACCCCCGGTACACCGCGATCATGTTTGATCGCGGTGTGCAACAGGTTAACGTGTCGGGGTGGTCTGTGACCGCCCCTGACTAGTGTTGAGCTTTCCGATACCGCAAGTATCGGGTATCGGCCGATATTTGCTGTATCGGAATTCCGATACTGACTTCCGATACTTTTTTCATATCGGATACCGGAATCGGAAGTTCCCATAATGCTATCAGCTCGCTCGCTTTGATTCAGCCAATGGGATTCCTCAGAAGTGTGGGCACATCCTGTTAGGCATGTTAACTATTGGCATAGCTGTGATTGGCTGCTGAAATGATGTCATGATGCACTATAAAAGCCACTGCCGCCGCCATTTCTGGTCACTCTGCTGTGAATTCTGTTAGGGACAGGCTGCTGTTGAAGACTGTGAGGGACAGTTAGAAATAGCGATTCTCAAAACAATATTGTGCTTTACCCAGGCTACATAAACCACCACTGTAGCTTGCTTTTCCCTAGCAGCAGTGTTCACAGCTGTCTGCAAGGGCTGTGTGAGTGCAGCTCACGCTGTGGAGTGGGTCCTGCAGCCACGTCTGGTTGTAGGCCGCCCAGCGTGCCTCACTGCTGCCTCATACATATTTTTCTTTTTGAGCTGATTATTTAAAAAAAATTCTATCTAGTGTGCTTCCATCCGTATCCATATACATTGGTTGCAAACACTAGTAGAAGACAGCGGAGCCTTTCTGCAGCCTGTCAGTGCTAGTGCCCACTTAGCTGCACTGTTCACGGCTGTCTGAGAGGTCTCCGACTGTGTGTGAGTGCAGCTCACGCTGAGTAGTGTGTCCTGCAGCTACATCTGGTTGTAGGCCGCTCAGCGTGTCACTGCCTCACACATTTTTCTTTAATTGCAGCTCATTTTTTCTTCTCCTATTAGTGTGCATCCATCCCTATCCATCTACATTGGCTGGTTGCAAACACTATATAGGAGTAGATAGAGGAGCCTTTTTTCTGGCTTGTGCCCTTCAGCTGCAGCCAGATTAGTATTACCCAATTATTTTGGAGCCTCATCTTTTGCATTGTAGGTTACCTGCCTGCATTGTAATAGCTCCAGAAAGTTGGTGATACTCTCACTTTCAAATCTTTGGTCACATCCTTTTAGTTTTTTTTCCCCCCCAAAAAAACAACAAAGTTCACCAAACACTACATTTGAAAGTTGTGTAGGCCACATTATCTCCCATTAAAGTGTAGTCGACACACACACACTTCATAAAATTAGTGTTTCTTATACCTGTAACCAGCTGTTCAGGAATAAGCACACTAAGGCCCCCCTTTGTACTTTTCTGCCTATCTTTCTCAGTCTAGCAAGATGAAGAAGGCAGGGAGTAAGGGTACCGTTACACCTAGCGATATACCAGCGATCCCGACCAGCGATATGACGCGGTCAGGATCGCTGGTGTATCGCTAGGTGGTCGCTAGTGAGCTGCCACACAAGCAAATCTCATCAGCGACATCGCTGGGGACTGGGATCGCTACTTACCTGTCAGACGCGGCGATCCTGACGTCCTCCCGCCCGCGTCCACGCGTCGCTCGTCATCACAGCAAGAAGCACCGCAGGAAGTGGCCGACGAGGAATGATCCAGGAGCTTCTTGCGCGATCAGCGATAACCAGCGGGGGAGCCGGTCGGAGGTAAGTATCACATGCAGCGATATCGCTAGCAATATCGCTGTAACGTCACAAAATCGGTGACTTTACAGCGATATTGCTAGTGATATCGCAGTGTGTAACAGGGGCTTAAGACACGTGGCCGTGGGCGTGGAGTTTCAGCAGGGAGAGGACGTGGGGATTCTGCAGGGAGAGGACGTGGGGATTCTGCAGGGAGAGGACGTGGGGATTCTGTGCCTGCTGTTGGCACCAGTGAGTCAGCATCCCCCAGATTTAGCAGGCAACAGCCCTTTATGCGCAGCTTTGTAGGACCTCACCGTACCCCACTGCTGCGGGAGGAACAAATTGAAGCCGTTGTCGGATGGATGGCAGCTAACGCATCGACTTCAATTACTTCCACATCCTCTCAGGGCCAGAGCACCGAAGAGCAACCATCTGTCTCTTCACCACCTGCCAAAGTGCCCAGGCAGTCAGAGACCCATGGACAGGAGCCATCACAGTCTCTACTTCTGTTCTCGGAATCTGTTGGTTTGAAAAGAGGGGGCCAGCCAAGCAGCATTCCAGAATGTGAAGAAGAGGGAGTATGCAGTGATGCGCAACTTCTTTGTCCCTCTGAATCTGAAGAGGCGGGTGGGCCAGTGCCTATGGTCAGCGCACCTCAGTACGCATCAGATGATGACGAGACTCAGTTACCACTTTCTGGTGCGTACGGTGTTGGCAAGTCAACCCAGGAGAAGCAGGTGTTTGAAGAGGGGAGTGTAGATGATGAGGTCCTTGACCCATCATGGCATGAGGAACAGGAAGGTGGTGGGAGCAGCTCTGAGAAAGAGATTTCCCGAACGGCCAAAACCGGAGGGAGAGGGAGGGGGCAGACTTGGTTGCCTGTAGCCTCCACTTCGGCACCCGTTAGGAGCATTCCACTTTCAAAAGGCAAAAAGGGCGCTCCCAAGACTTGCAGTGCGTGGTCCTTTTTTGACACAGTTGCAGATGACATTTGCTTTGTCAAATGCAAGCTATGTCATCAGAGAGTCAAAAGAGGGAAAAATGTGAGCAACCTCAATACCACTAATATGTGGAAACATGTGCGGACCAAGCACGAGCTGGAGTTACACAGACACACTGACGACGTAGGCCAACGTACAGCACCACCTACCACCTCTTCAGCTCGTGTTGGGGCCTCTTCCTCCAGCTCACACACAGCTGGTTCGGCTTCCTCACAGGATTGCCAAGGTAGAACCTCTGGCATTGTTGTCCAGAGACCCTGTGACATTACACCCACAGCACCACGTTCCCAGTCATCCTCACACTCCCAGGCCACTCGCCAGCCATCGGTAGCACAGGCATGGGAGAAAAGGCGGCCATACTCGGCAAACCATCCCTGAGCACAGGCTCTGAATGCTGGCATTCAGGCTGGTGGAGACTGACACCTTCCGGGACTTAATGGCATTGGCAGTCCCACAATACACTGTGCCCAGCCGCTTTTATTTCAGCAGGCGAGCTGTCCCTGCCCTGCAGAAACATGTGGAGGCAAACATAAAACATGCGCTACTAAACGCCGTTAGTAGCAAGGTCCACCTGACCACCGATGCGTGGACCAGTAACCATGGACAGGGGCGATACCTTTCCCTCACTGCCCATTGGGTCAATGTTGTGGAGCCGGGTACAGATCTGGAGAGTGGCGCTCTACGTGTTCTGCCAACTCCACGGATTGCAGGAATCCAGTCTGTACACATTGACTCCTCCTCCTACTCCAGTTTCTCTGAAACAGCGCAGCAGGAGCCTGTTACGACCGATATGAGCACAGCCGTGGCCAAACGTCAACAGGCCGTACTGAAATTAATTTCATTGGGGAATCGAAGCCACACAGCGCAGGAGCTCTGGAATGCCATCAAGCAGGAGAGCGACGTGTGGTTTCTGCCAGCGAATCTCCAGCCGGGCTTGGTAGTGTGTGACAATGACTGAAATCTGGTGGCAGCTCTTGGCCTTGGCAACCTCACTCACATCCCATGTCTGGCACATGTGCTCAACTTGGTCGTGCAGAGCTTTCTGAGGGACTATCCAGATCTTGATGCACTGCTGCACAAGGTTCGCATAGAGTGCGCTCACTTGCGGTGTTCCAGCACGGCAAGATCGCGCCTTGCTGCTCTGCAGCGCCGATTACGCCTTCCGGAACATCGCATCATATGTGACCTACCCACCAGGTGGAATTCAACGTTACATATGTTGGAGCAGTTGTGTGAGCAGCAGGCAGCAGTCATGGAGTACCAGCTGCATCAGGCGCAAACAAGTCGCAATGTGCGCCGGTCACACTTCAGCACCACTGAGTGGGCCTCTATGAAGGACATCTGCCTCGTTTTGCGTGCCTTCGATGATTCCACGCGGATGGCGAGTGCAGATGATGCACTAGTCAGCATGACTGTCCCCCTTATCTGCATGCTTCAAAAAACACTGCAAGCACTAAGGGATGAGGTTTTGGAAGAGGTGGAGGATGAGGAGTCCCAAATGCCTTCTGCTTCTGGACAGTCTGCGCTACATGCTTCCTCACAAAGGCCTAGGCAGGGGACACTTTGTGAGGAGGATGAGGAGGAGTCAATGGAGGAGGAAGACATCTCTCCACAGGAGGGAGGTACACAAAGCTCTAGTCAGTATGTACAGCGAGGGTGGGGTGATGCAGAGCAGGCAGAGATCACGCCTCAAGCAGGGGATAACGTCGACCGGCTTACTTTTCTGAAAATGAACAAGGCCTGGATCTCCCCAGAATTTGCCAGTCCTCTTCCAGACTAAATAATTGGTTGACAACTGTATCCGGGTCTCCTGTTGTGTTCATGTTTCTACCACCTGAACTATAATCCCTGGGCTTCAACACAGCCAGTTGTTGCTCAGATGTGTCGTCTGCACAGAGAAAAACACTAGCTCCTGTGTTAGTGGGGTTCAGTAACGCCAGCTGCTCCCCTGCTGTGTGGACTGCAAAGTCTCCTGCTCCATCCACATTCAAACTACTACTGATTTTTAACCCTGCTCCACTTAGGCCTCTGGCTCCACCGTCTCTAGTATTTCCCCTGGCCTCCAACCCCGCCAGTGACAGCTCTTAAGTGGCGTCTGCATAATCCACACTTGTTCCTGTGTTACTTGGCCTCAGTCACGTCAGTTGATCCCCTGATGTGTGTCCGGCAAGGTCTCTTGCTCTGTCCACATTCACATTACTAGTAGTGTGAATGAGGACTGAGCAGGAGAGCTTGCCAGACACACATCAGGGGATCAACAGACGGGACTGAGCCACAGTTACACAGGAACAAGTGTGGATTGTGCAGACGCCACTTCACAGCTGTAACTGGCGGGGTTGTTGGCCTGGGGAAATACTAGAGACAGTGGAGCCGGAGGCCATAGTGGAGCACGGTGACAATCAGTCGTAGTCTACAACCTCTATAAAACCAGCTGCAAGTTGTCCTCAGCCAGCTCCATGCCTCATCCTGGGCTCCAACAACGTCAGTTGGTGTTCAGAAGTGCCGTCTTCACAGAGAAAAACACACTAGCTCCAGTGTCAGTGGGGTTCAGTAATGCCTGCTGTTCCCCTGCTGTGTAGACGGCAAGGTCTCTTGCTGTCTCCACATGCCAAAAAACAGCAGGCCTCAGCCTGCTCCATGCCTCATCCTGGGCTCCAACAACGCCAGTTGGTGTTCAGAAGTGCCGTCTCCGCAGAGAAAAACACTCTAGCTCCAGTGTCAGTGGGGTTCAGTAATGCCTGCTGTTCCCCTGCTGTGAAGACGGCAAAGTCTCCTGCTGCCTCCACATGCCAACACCATCAGGCCTCAGCCTGCTCCATGCCTCATCCTGGGCTCCAACAACGCCAGTTGGTGTACAGAAGTGCCGTCTCCGCAGAGAAAAACACACTAGCTCCTGTGTTAGTGGGGTTCAGTAACGTCAGCTGTTCCCCTGCTGTGTGGACGGCAAAGTCTCCTGCTGCCTCCACATGCAAACTACTACAGATTTGTAACTTTGGTCAACTTAGGCCTCTGGCTCCACTGTCTCTAGTATTTCCCCTGGCCAACAACCACCCCAGTTACAGCTGTGAAGTGGGGTCTGCACAATCCACACTTGTTTCTGAGTTACTGTGGCTCAGTCCCGTCAGTTGATCCCCTGAAGTGTGTCCGGCAAGGTCTCCTGCTCTGTCCACATTCACATTACTAGTAGTGTGAATGAGGACTGAGCAGGAGAGCTTGCCAGACACACATCAGGGGATCAACAGATGGGACTGAGCCACAGTTACACAGGAACAAGTGTGGATTGTGCAGACGCCACTTCACAGCTGTAACTGGCGGGGTTGTTGGCCTGGGGAAATACTAGAGACAGTGGAGCCGGAGGCCATAGTGGAGCACGGCGACAATCAGTAGTAGTCTACAACCTCTATAAAACCAGCTGCAAGTTGTCCTCCGCCTGCTGCATGCTTCATCCTGGGCTACAACACAGCCAGTTGTAGCCTGGAAGTGCCATCCGCACAGATAAAAACACTCGCTCCGGTGTCTGTGGGGTTCAGTAACGCCAGCTGTTCCCCTGCTGTGCAGATGGCAAAGTCTCCTGCTGCCTCCAACATCACACTACATGTTATTTTCCACTTGCTCCAAGTAGGCCTCAGCCTGCTCGGAGCATTGATCCTGGGCTTCAACACAGCCAGTTGTAGCTTGGAAGTGCCGTCCGCACAGATAGAAACACTCGCTCCTGTGTCTGTGGGGTTCAGTAACGCCAGCTGTTCCCCTGCTGTGCAGATGGCAAAGTCTCCTGCTGCCTCCAAACTCACACTACAACGCTTTTTCTCCTCGCTCCAAGAAGGCCTCAGCCTGCTCAGAGCATTGATCCTGGGCTACAACACAGCCAGTTGTAGCCTGGAAGTGCCGTCCGCACAGATAGAAACACTCGCTCCTGTATTAGTGGGGTTCAGTAATGCCAGCTGCTCCCCTGCTGTGTGGACGGTAAAGTCTCCTGCTCCATCCACATTCAAACTACTACTGATTTTTAACCATGCTCCACTTAGGCCTCTGGCTCCACTGTCTCTAGTACTTCCCCTGGCCTCCAACCCCGCGAGTGACAGCTCAGAAGTGGCGTCAGCACAATCCACACTTGTTCCTGTGTTACTTGGCCTCAGTCACGTCAGTTGATCCCCTGATGTGTGTCCGTAAAGGTCTCCTGCTCTGTCCACATTCCCATTACTAGTAGTGTGAATGAGGACAGAGCAGGAGACCTTGCCGGACACACATCGGGGGATCAACTGACGGGACTGAGGCCAAGTAACACAGGAACAAGTGTGGATCGTGCTGACGCCACTTCTGAGCTGTCACTCGCGGGGTTGGAGGCCAGGGGAAATAC
Source organism: Dendrobates tinctorius (assembly GCF_039654945.1). Taxonomy (NCBI): domain Eukaryota; kingdom Metazoa; phylum Chordata; class Amphibia; order Anura; family Dendrobatidae; genus Dendrobates; species Dendrobates tinctorius. The sequence continues at coordinate 33,740,514 of NW_027361706.1, read as the reverse complement.
TAGAGACAGTGGAGCCAGAGGCCTAAGTGGAGCACGGTTACAATCAGTAGTAGTCTACAACCTCTATAAAACGTGCTGGAAGTTGGCCTCAGCCAACTCCATGCCTCATCCTGGGCTCCAACAATGCCAGTTGGTGTTCAGAAGTGCCGTCTTAACAGAGAAACACACACTAGCTCCTGTGTTAGTGGGGTTCAGTAATGCCAGTTGTTCCCCTGCTGTGCGGATGACAAAGTCTCCTGCTGCCTCCAACATCACACTACATGTTATTTTCCACTTGCTCCAAGTAGGCCTCAGCCTGCTCGGAGCATTGATCCTGGGCTTCAACACAGCCAGTTGTAGCTTGGAAGTGCCGTCCGCACAGATAGAAACACTCGCTCCTGTGTCTGTGGGGTTCAGTAATGCCAGCTGTTCCCCTGCTGAGCAGATGGCAAAGTCTCCTGCTGCCTCCAACATCACACTACTACTGACTTTTAACCGTGGTCCACTTAGGCCTCTGGCTGTACTGTCTCTAGTATTTCCCCTGGCCTCCAACCCCGCCAGTCGCTGCTCTGATGTGCCGTCTGCACAATCCACACTTGTTCCTGTGTTACTGGGGCTCAGTCACGTCAGTTGATCCCCTGTGGTGTGTCCGGCAATGTCTCCTGCTCTGTCCCCATTCCCATTAATAGTTGATGGAATGTGGACAGAGCAGGACACCTTGCCGGACACACATCAGGGGATCAACTGACGTGACTGAGCCCCAGTAACTCAGGAACAAGTGTGGATTTTGCAGACAACTCTGCAGAGCAACAACTGCCGTGGTTGGAGGCCAGGGGAAATACTAGAGACAGTAGAGCCAGAGGCCAAAGTGGATCACGGTTACAATCAGTAGTTGTGTACAACCAATATAAAACTCGCTCCAAGTTGGCCACAGCCTGCTGCCTGATTGACCCCTGGGCTTCAACATCGCATGTTGCTGCTCAGAAGTGTGTTTGCCACGGGTACTCCCTCCTGCCCAGCCGGGTTCCAGCACCGTCAGCTGTTTCTCGGCAGAGTCTTTGGCCTAGGTGCCTCCTTCATGGTATCAGAGTTCCAGCAATGTCTGCTGGTCCTTGGTAGTGCTTTTTAGCACAGGTACCTCCTGCTTAGTAACTGTGTTCCAGCAACGTCAGCTGGTCCACGGTTATGCCATTGGCTCAACCGTCAGCTGGTTCTCGGCAGTGTCTTTGGCACAGGCACTCCCTCCTGCCCAGCCTGGTTCCAGCACGTCTGCTGTTTCCGGGTAGTGTCAACGTCACTTTGCCACTGATACGTTGTCCTGTCGTGTTGCGGTTGGGTTAGCCGAGTCTATGGTGCCTGCAGTTTCAGTGCTTCCTATGTGGGCTGTGGGTTCTGGTAACAAAGGCTGGTTCCATAGTGCCAATAGGACAAGCACTCCCTGTAGGACTGTGGGTTTCGGTAACTGCGGCCGGCTCACGGCCTTGCAACTTTGCTTTTTCCTGGGTACCTTCTGCTACCCATCTGGGTTCCAGCACCGTCAGCTGGCTCTCGGCAGTGCCTTTGGCCTAGGTGCCTCCTTCTTGGTATCTGAGTTCCAGCAACGTCTGCTGGTCCTTGGTAGTGCTTTTTAGCATAGGTACCTCCTGCTTAGAAACCGTGTTCTAGCACCGTCAGCTGTTCCACAGTTGTCCCATTGGCTCTTGTTCCTTCTGCTGCCCCTTCTGGTTCCAGCACCGTCAGCTGGTCCTCGCTAGTGTCATTTGCTCTTGCAGCTTCTGCTACCCATCCAGGTTCCAGCACCGTCAGCTGGCTCTCAGCAGAGCCTTTGGCCTAGGTGCCTCCTTCTTGGTATCCGAGTTCCAGCAACGTCTGCTGGTCCTTGGTAGTGCTTTTTAGCACAGGTACCTCCTGCTTAGTAACCGTGTTCCAGCACCGTCAGCTGGTCCACGGTTGTGCCATTGGCTGTTGTTCCTTCTGCTGCCACTCTGGGTTCCAGCACCGTCAGCTGGTTCTTGGTAGTTCCATTGACTCTTGTAGCTAATGCTACCCCTCCGGGTTCCAGCACCGTCAGCTGGTTCTCGGAAGTGTCTTTGGCACAGGCACTCCCTCCTGCCCAGCCTGGTTACAGCACGCCTGCTGTTTCCGGGTAGTGTCAACGTCACTTTGCCACTGATACGTTGTCCTGTCGTGTTGCGGTCGGGTTAGCCGAGTCTATGGTGCCTGCAGTTTCAGTGCTTCCTATGTGGACTGCGGGTTCTGGTAACAAAGGCTGGTTCCATAGTGCCAATAGGAAAAGCACCCCCTGTAGGACTGTGGGTTTCGGTAACTGCGGCCTGCTCACGGACGCGACACTTTGTTAATCATGGGTACCTTCTGCTACCCATCCGGGTTCCAGCAACGTCAGCTGGTTCCCGGCACAGCCTTTGGCCTAGGTGCCTCCTTGTCGGTATCCGAGTTCCAGCAACGTCTGCTGGTCCTTGGTAGTGCTTTGGAGCACAGGTACCTCCTGCTTAGTAACCGTGTTCCAGCACCGTCAGCTGTTCCACGGTTGTCCCATTGGCTCTTGTTCCTTCTGCTGCCCCTCTGGGTTCCAGCACCGTCAGCTGGTCCTCGCTAGTGTCATTTGCTCTTGCAGTTTCTGCTGCCCATCCGGGTTCCTGCACCGTCAGCTGGTTCTCGGCAGTGCCTTTGGCCTAGGTGCCTCCTTGTTGGTATCCGAGTTCCACCAACGTCTGCTGGTCCTTGGTAGTGCTTTGGAGCACAGGTACCTCCTGCTTAGTAACCGTGTTTCAGCACCGTCAGCTGGTCCACGGTTGTGCCATTGGCTCTTGTTCATTCTGCTGCCACTCCGGGTTCCAGTACCATCAGCTGGTTCTCGCCAGTTCCTCAACCTTCTTGTAACTTCTGCTACTTTTCAAAGTTCAAGCTTGTGGAAATGGTTTTTGATTCTCACTCTGGATCTCCCTGACAATGACCCTGAAGACGACGACCCTGAAGACCACACAGAAGAATACCTAAAAGATGACCCTGAAGAAGATGACCAAGAGGACAAAGAACAGGAAGACAACCACCAAGATGCAGAACAACAAGAGAGACAGAAGACCAAGAAGCATAAAAACCAAAAGCAGAAGAACATTAAGCATAAGACTAAAAATCTGAGCAAATGAGATTATCAAATTTATAAGCAGAAGAAGACTAAGCAGTGTATGGAGGTGAGTTCGTTCCTCCTCGTGGTGCCCCTGGAAAAGGCCTGCTGCTGCAGGCCAAACTGAACGCGGACAAATCCTGTTGTAAATCTTTTGTGACAGGCTGAACGGAAGGTGTAATCTTCAAACTTTTAGAGGAGGAGAAGAAGGAGAAGGAGAAGGAGAAGGAGGAGAAGAAGAAGGAGAAGAAGAAGGAGAAGAAGAAGGAGAAGAAGAAGGAGAAGGAGAAGAAGAAGGAGAAGAAGAAGGAGAAGAAGAAGGAGAAGGAGAAGAAGGAGAAGAAGGAGAAGAAGAAGGAGAAGAAGGAGAAGGAGAAGAAGGAGAAGAAGGAGAAGGAGAAGAAGGAGAAGAAGGAGAAGGAGAAGAAGGAGAAGAAGGAGAAGAAGAATCTGACAAAAAATTAAAGACTTTAACATAGTCAATATCTTTGTAACTACGAACGTCTTTAAAAAAAAAAAATTCCTGCTATTCCATTTCATTGGGCTAAACCTCTATGGCTTTAATGTCTCCTACACCTCCCACAATACATTCTACATTATTATTAGTTGTTTTTCTCCATGTAGAATTAACCAACAGGGAAAGAAAGGGTTTTTTTTAATTCCGATATTTCTGTTCCATTGACTTGAATGGGACTTCCGGGATCGGAATCGGCGATACCCGATACTTTTTGATAGATCGGCCGATCCATTCCGATACGATATTTTTCAGTATCGGGTGGTATCACTCAACACTACCCCTAACACATTGTGTTGGGTGTCAGCTGTGATAATCAGCTGACACTCGGCCGCGATCAGCGGCGCTCACCACGTGGGCGCCGCTGATCGCGCTAGACGTACTATCCCGTCCATGGGCATAGGGGCCCGGGTCCCATGGACGGTATATTACGTCTGATGTCAGAAAGGGGATAAGGACCTTCAATCTACCGCTAACTTTGTAATTTGTGCCACTGTGCACCATGACCGCTGGGTTCTCACCAGCTCCTCCCAGTAATCTGTGAACCCGATCAGCGATGTGTCGGACTCGAGCACCAGGTAGGCAGCACACCGTTTGATGATCCCTATCTTTGTGACAGATTGCCCTGTTTCCAAAATAATTGAGTCCCCCACTACCAGCACCTGTCTGGCCTGCCCTGGTCTCCTGTTTCCCCCCCTTACTGGAGCAGACCCTCCTCCGGCGTTCAGAGGACATGCCTTGCTGCAGCAGTGCTACCCTTGTAATAATAATAATAAATTTTATTTCTATAGCGCTGACATATTCCGCAGCACTTTACATTTCGGAGGGGATTTGTACAGACAATAGACATTACAGCATAACAATAATCACATAGATTATAACAAATACCAAGAGGAATGAGGGCCCTGCTCGCAAACTTACAGTCTATGAGGAAAGAGGTAGACACGAAAGGTGGGTGGTAACAATTGCCCTGATTGTTTGGACCAGCCACAATGTTAAGTGTGTAACAGTACAGACACAGAGGGCAAATGGATGCATAAAGCATGTGGGAACATGATGCGGGGAACCTGGTTATGGTAAAACTTTTGACTGTGCCACCCAGGGATAGATTAGGTTAATGTGTTGAGGCGGTAGGCCAGTCTGAATAAATGCGTTTTCAGGGCACGCTTAAAATTGTGGGGATTGGGGACTAATCCTATTGACCTGGGAAGTGCATTCCAAAGAATTGGCGCAGCACGTGTAAAGTCTTGGAGACGGGAGTGGGAGGTTCTGATTATTGAGGATGCTAACCTCAGGTCATCAGCAGAATGGAGGGCGCTGGTAGGGTGGTATACTGAAACAAGGGAGGAGATATAGGGTGGTGCTGAGTCATGGAGGGCTTTGTGAGTGAGGGTAATAAGTTTATACTGAATTCTGGAGTGGATGGGTAGCCAGTGTAATGACTGGCACAAGGTAGAGGCATCGGTGTAACAATTGGTGAGGAATATGATCCTGGCTGCAGCATTCAAGACAGATTGGAGAGGGGAGAGTTTGGTAAGAGGGAGACCAATTAGAAGAGAGTTACAATAGTCGAGACGACAATGAATAAGTGAAACAGTAAGAGTTTTTGTGGAGTCAAAAATAAGAAAAAGGTCGAATTCTAGAAATGTTTTTGAGGTGCAAATGACAAGAGCGAGCCAGTGATCGAATGTAGGGGGCAAAGGAAAGCTCGGAGTCAAGTATGACCCCAAGACAGTGGACATGTTGCTGGGGAGTAATAGTGGAACCACACACAGAAATGGCAATGTCGGGTATAGGTACATTAGTAGCGGGAGGAAACACAAGGAGTTCAGTCTTTGACAGGTTCAGTTTCAGATATAGTGAGGATATGATGTTAGACACAGCATTTAGACAATCGCCGGCGATTTCTAGAAAGGCTGGCGTGATGTCAGGAGAAGAAGCGTATAATTGGGTGTCGTCAGCATAAAGATGGTACTGGAAACCAAATCTACTGATTGTTTGACCAATAGGGGCAGTGTACAAAGAGAAGAGGAGGGGGCCTAGGACTGATCCTTGAGGAACCCCAACAGTAAGGGGAAGGTGAGAGGAGGAGGAACCGGCAAAAGATACAGTAAAGGAGCAGTCAGAGAGATAGGAGGAGAACCAGGAGAGAACGGTATCCTTGAGGCCAATGGAACGGAGCATAGTGAGGAGGAGCTGATGATCCACAGTGTCGAATGCTGCAGAGAGATCCAAGAGAATTACCATGGAGTAATGACCATTTGATTTAGTTGTTAGTAGATCATTACAGACTTTAGTGAGGGCAGTTTCAGTAGAGTGTAAAGAGCGGAAACCGGATAAGACGGGAGTGGACCAGGCGTTCCAGGAGTTTAGAGATGAAGGGAAGATTAGAGACAGGTCTAAAGTTAGCGGCACAGTTTTGGTCGAGAGATGTTTTTTAAGTAGTGGATGTATGATGGCATGCTTAAATGAGGAGGGAAAGATACCAGAAGAGAGAGAGAGGTTAAATATTTTAGTTAGGTGAGGGGTGACGGCAGGGGAAAGGGACTGGAGGAGATGTGACGGAAATGGGTCACTGGTGCAAGTGGTTGGGCGAGAAGATGCAAGGAGCCTGCTTACTACTTCTTCTGTGACTGGTTCAAAATCAGAGCGTGAGCTAGATGCAATGGGGGAGGGAGGACAGTGCATGGTATGAGGTGATTGGGAGATAATTTCCTGTTGGATCTGGTCAATTTTTTCTTTGAAGTAATTGGCCAGATCGTCAGCTCGGAGCTCCGTGGTTGGGGCATGTACTCTTGGGTTGAGTAGAGAATGAAAAGTGTCAAAGAGACGTTTAGGGTTATTGGATAGTGAGGTGATGAGGGTGTTGAAATAGGTTGAAATAGGTTTGTTTGGAGAGGTGAAGGGCAGTGTTGTATGTTCTAAGCATAAACTTATAATGGATGAAATCTTCGTGTAGATTGGATTTTCTCCACAGACGTTCAGCGCACCTGGAGCACTGCTGCAGGAAACATGTTTGCAGGGTGTGCCAGGGTTGTCGCCGTCTGTGTTGTGGTGTTCTATTTATAGGGGGTGCAAATTCATCCAGGGCACTTTGAAGTGTTTCATTGTAATGCTTCAATGCAGAATCAGGACAGGAGAGGGAGGAGATAGGGGCCAATGAAGACTGCAAGTTCATCATAAGTTTCTGGGTGTTAATGGCCTGTATGTTTCTATAAGTATGGACAGTGGGGTGACCTGAGCAGCCTGGCAGTTCTTGATAGAGAATGAAAGAAGATTGTGGTCAGAGAGCGGGAGAGGGGAGTTTACAAAATCATCCCCTGCACAAAGCTGAGAGAAGACCCAGTCGAGGGAGTTTCCATCTTCATGCGTTGGAGAATTAGTAAGCAGCGAAAGGCCAAACGAGGAGGTTAGAGATAAAAGGTGAGTAGCAGATGGGGAGAGGGGAAGAGCAATGGGGATGTTGAAATCTCCCATGATGAGGGTAGGGATGTCACAGGAGAGAAAATGTGGAAGCCAAGTGGCAAAATGATCCAGGAACTGATGGGAGGGGCTGGGAGGACGACACACCACCGCCACTCACATGGAGAAGGGGGTGTAGAGTCTGACGGCATGGACCTCAAAAGAAGGGATGACTAGTGAGGGTAGTTGAGGGATAACCTGAAAGGTACATTTTGGTGATAGGAGCAGACCAACGCTTCCACCTGCTCTATTGTCTGATCTTGGGGTATGAGAGAAGTGTAGTCCCCCATATGTAAGAGCAGCAGCAGCGGTAGTGTCAGACTGCTGGATCCAGGTTTCAGTAAGAGCCAGGAGGTTAAGAGAATTAGAAAGGAAAAAGTCATGAATGAAGGAGAGTTTGTTACACACTGAGCGAGAATTCCAAAGTGCACAATTAAGAGAGACAGATAGCATGCAGGGAATATTAATAAGATTAGAGGGGTTTCTGAGTGTAGCAGTTGGGGGGTTTGTACTGACACTCCCCTAATCTGCCAACTTAGCAAACGTATTGGGGTGTGCCAGATCAGGACTAGCCTCCCTGGCGCTCTTCCCTCTACCCTGCCTTCTAACTGTCACCCAGCTTGCTGCTTCACTGTCCTGCAGCTCCAACCTAGCATCCCCCCATATCTATACCATTGAGCGTCTGCTCAGTGAGCAGGAGACTCCTTTCCATATTGTCTATGGATCTCAGTGTTTACAGCTGCACATTTAGATTCAGTATCTGGGATTCCAAATGCACAACGTGCTCACATCTCACACAGCAGTATGCACCCTCGACCGGCTGTTCAAGGATTGCATACATGTGGCAAGATGTACACTGGATGGATGGCATTGGCAATAGTGGAGCACATTCCTAATGGGGATTGCACCAGACAGAAAAGATAAGTAAAAATAAATAAAAAGTATTAATAAAATATAACAGTAATTCAGTAATACCGCCCTTGGAATCTCCCTGAATCCAAAGCCACTAAATCACAAGTCACACATTTACCACCGTTCGCACTAATGCTCCGTTCACACTCAGCTCGCTCACACTCGCTGAAGCAGAAGATTAAAGAGATTTTTTTTCCCTTCACCAGCAAACCACCCTGCTGCTCAATGCACTTCCAAATAAAATAATGTTCTTTATATTATGATTTCTGTGAGTGTACACGTATATACACGTATATCCTTTTCTCTAAAGGAACAAAGTGCCAGAATTGACACATCTAAAGCGACATTTCTGGGGTGGTTCTCTGCAACATTAACCCAATGTCCAGTCTGTTGCGTGCAATGCACTTCACTCACTTGTGGGTTAGAGTCCTCCTCAGGTTGCAGGGTCACAGTTTCCTTATTAAAGGATGAAGCTTCTAATCCTTTTCAGACCGTAGGTCTCGGACATTAATGGTTTTCCCCTCGAGCCTAGCTGCTACCATACTCATGCTACTTTGATATTTTCTCGCAACCGTCTGACTGTCAGCCTCCAGGCCCTGGACTGCTGGGCTCTTCTGCTTAAATGTTCTCCAGACACAGCCTCATTGTCCTTCCTCCTGGCTCTAACTAACTAACTCCACAAAAGTTTCTCAGGTAACCCTTTCCTGGCCCCTCCCAATCAGACATCCCCTATTGGCTTAACTAATCCCAATCCTAATCTACCGTGCTCCCTACTGTTCTAAGTCCTACACTATCTTTATGTCTTCATGATACAAGAACACAGGCACATTGTTTGACATTGTAATCCACAATGAAATGATATCACATGACATGTAAAACATACCTACTTTACACTGTGTTCCAAATTATTATGCAAATTATATTTTTCTCTGATTTTCCTAAATAGTCAGTACAAATGACAGTCAGTCTAATAAAAGTCATCACCCGTTAGAGTATACATCGAATTTTATTGAAGAAACCTCCCAATGATAACAGTATAATCTCCAAAATGACTAAAAACTCAAATTGCACTGTTCCAAATTATTATGCACAGTAGAATTTCTAAACATTTGATATGTTTTAAAGAACTGAAAATGCTCATTTGTGGAATTTGCAGCATTAGGAGGTCACATTCACAGAACAAAAAAGCTATTTAACTCCAAAACATCCTAACAGGCCAAGTTACATGTTAACATAGGAACCCTTCTTTGATATCACCTTCACAATTCTTGCATCCATTGAACTTGTGAGTTTTTTGGAGAGTTTCTGCTTGTATTTCTTTGCATGAAGTCAGAATAGCCTCCCAGAGCTACTGTTTTGATGTGAACTGCCTTCCACCATCATAGATCTTTTGTTTGATGATACTCCAAAGGTTCTCTATAGGGTTGAGGTCAGAGAAAGATGGTGGCCAAACCATGAGTTTATCTCCTTTTATGCCCATAGCAGTCAATGATTCAGAGGTATTCTTTGCAGCATGAAATGGTGCAGTGTCATGCATGAAGAGGATTTTGCTCCTGAAGGCACATTTCTTCTTTTTATACCATGGAAGACAGCTGTCAGTCAGAAACTCTATATACTTTGCAGATGTCATTTTCACACCTTCAGGAACCTTAAAGAGCCCTACCAGCTGTTTCCCCATGATTCCAGCCCAAAACATGACTCCTCCACCTCCTTGCTGACGTCGCAGCCTTGTTGGGACATAGTGGCCATCCACCAACCATCCACTACTCCATCCATCTGGACCATCCAGGGTTGCTCGACACTCATCATTAAACAAGACTGTTTGAAAATTAGTCTTCATATATGTCTGGGCCCACTGCAACCATTTCTGCTTGTGAACACTGTTTAGGAGTGGCCGAATAGTAGGTTTATGCACCACAGCATGCCTTTGAAGGATCCTACACCTTGAGGTACGAGGGACTCCAGAGGCACCAGTAGCTTTAAATATCTGTTTGCTGGTTTGTAATGGCTTTTTAGCAGCTGCTCTCTTAATCCGTTGAACTTGCCTGGCAGAAACCTTCCTCATTCTGCCTTTATCAGCACAAACATGTCTGTGCTCAGAATCAACCACAAATCTCTTAACAGTACAATGATCACGTTTAAGTTTTTGGGAAATATCTAATGTTTTCATCTCTTGACCAAGGCATTGCACTATTTGATGCTTTTCAGCAGCAGAGAGATCATTTTTCTTTCCTAAATTCCTTGAAACCTGTGCCCTGCTTAATAATGTGGAACATCATTCTTAAGTAGTTTTCCTTTAATTGGGCTCACCTGGTAAACTAATTATCACAGGAGTTTGAGATTGATTTCAGTGATCCAAAGAGCCCTGATACACAATAGCATCTATGAGTTTATTTGAAAAACAAAAAAATTACATCTTTATGACACTTAAATCCAATTTGCATAATAATTTGGAACACAGTGTATTAAGAATGTGCACAAGGAGTGCGAGGCATAAGATAACCTCCAGTATACCTCTTACAGCTTCAGGCTGGTATTTTTAGGCTGGGAAGAGGCCAGTATGCATGGATCTTTTCAGCCTGATAATATCAGCCCCCAGCTGTCTGCTTTACCTGGGCTGGTTATCAAAAATAGGGGGGGAACCTATGTCATTTTTTAAATTAATTATTTATGTAATAGATCAAAAAAGTCTAATAAGCTTAAAAACACCATGAAAGATACTAAAGAATGCAACTTTATAACATTTAAGGTGGAGACATTTATGTAAGTTCCTCCACCTATGAACATGTCTACAGCATTACTGGGTATGGTAAGCAATTCCTGCACATTTATTGGCTGTCTAAAGGTGTGTGCACACGTTGCAGATTCTGCTGCGTTGTACAGTACCAAAAAAACGCAGTGCACATGCTGCGGATTTTTCCTCTCGGATTAGCTGTGGATTGAAATCCGCAGCATGTCAATTCTTTGTGCGGAATCCGCAGCGGTTTGACACCTGCTCCATTCTCGAAATCCGCAGGTGTCAAAACGCAGGGGTAATCCGCAGGCTAATCCGCACTAAATCAGCAGGTACAACGAGGGTCATTTTACCTGCGGATTTAGCCAAATCCGCGCGGAAGAATCCGAAACGAGTGAACACACCCTAGCAACTGCAAAACATGAGGGCCTGTGGCATATACTCACTTCTGAACCAGTGATGTCGGGTGCGCCTGCACAAATTAATTTGTCTCCTCTAACTCAAGCCAGCTCTAACCTCTGTTTTAGGCTAAAAAGTGAGCATAAATTACACCTCAACACATTCAGCACACCCCGGTTTCTTAACTCGCTGCTACCATTAATCAAACATATACGGTAATGAGTCCCCAAAATATTTTACTGTTAGACAATCAAAACGTCACATACCTTCTGAAGGGCTAAAGATTCTTTAAGAGAATACAAGGATCAAACGTATTAAAGATTTAAGCTTTACTATAGGAATCCAAGGAGCAATGTTTCTCCTTGCGGAGAGTGACATGTCCAGCATGCCGAGATGGGGAGCCTTTTAAGCTGAAATACTCCTCTGGGAAAAATGCCAATTTTCTCTTCAGAGAGGAAGAGAACTAGAACTCCAGTACCACATATAGGAAGTAACAATCCTAAAAGTCAATGTTGACCCTTTAACGAGCATTGTCCCATGACTTAGGATAAAAGTTAAAACCAGAATCTCAAGTTGTAGATGATGCATGTGTTCAATAGTAAAAAAAACATACAACATACAGTACATACGACATACAGTACATACTCACCAATCACCTAGTCCCCGATGCCCTCGTTCTCCTGTAACAAAAATAAAATAATAAACCAACCTATACTTACCTTTCCGCAGAAGTCCATTTAATAATGAGGTCCCACGATCTCCCGTGTAGAACAGTGACATTGGGAGATGTCACTGTTCTACAAGGCCCTCCGACATGCACTCGCTGCCGGGAGGTCACCTGAGTTCATGCTGTCACCGGCAACGTTATGTGAGAAAATTCTCACACAGCGATGCCGTAAAGTGAGAGCATCAACTCCGGTGACCTCTTAAGGGATGCACTGTAGGAGCCATTAACCTCCTGTCAGGAATCGCGGGAGGCCTATAGAGTGGTCACATCTCCTGATGTGACTGCTCTATAGGGGAGATCATCATGGGACACTCATTATTAAATGGATTACATTGGAACAGGGAGTATTTGTGCTTGTTTATTATTTTATTGTTTTGCAGGTGACCGAGGGCGTTGCAGGAATTAGGAGTACAATAAAAGTGGGAAAATGTGTTGTGTTATTTATTTCATTAAAATACTTTACTCTGGCTGTGTCTTTAATTAACCCAATAACAACTAAAGGATTAGTAATGGATAAGTGCTTATTGACACCTCTCCATTACTAAGCTGAGCTTGATGTCACCTTACAATACAAAGGTGACATCAACCCCCCATTACCCCATATGCCACCACTATAGGGCAGTGCGAAGAGATAGACTAAGTGCCAGAATTGGAGCATCTCAGTGATGAGCCATTTCTGGGGCGGCTGTGGGCTGGTGTTTGTAGCTAGGGGGGGCCAATATCCATGGCCCCGTCCTAGGCTATAAATATCATCCCGCAGCTGTCTGCATAGCCTTTTCTGGCTATTATTTATAGGGGGACCCCACGTCATTTTTTGGGGGGTTCCCCTATTTTAATAGAAAGTAAAGGTTATGCAATTGCGGGCTGATATTAATAGCATGGGAAGATCCATGGGTATTACCCCCTTCCCAGGCTATAAACATCTGCCCCCAGTCACTGGCTTTCACTCTCTGGACTGGAAAATTGCCCAAGGAATTTTTTTCCCTTGTTTTAAATTAAACAGATATTGCTTTTAAGGCTGAGGTCACACTTGCAAGAAACTCACACGAGTCTTGCACCTCAATACCCAGCACTGCCGCCGGCACTCGGGACTGCTCCGATCCGAGTGCCAGCGGTAGTGCTGGGTATTGAGGTGCAAGACTTGTGCAAGTTTCTTGCGAGTGAGACCCCGGCCTAACGCAGATTTTTTATATCTATAGATATATCTATAGATAGATATATCTATCTATTGTAGTACAGCAGTGTCCACGTTGTGCAGTGATGAGGCAAGTTCAAACCAAAACGTGTTTAACCCCTTTCTGACATCAGACATACTATCCCGTCCACGGTACCCGGGCCCGTATGACCAGGGATGGGATAGTACGTCTGGTGGGATAGGCCGCTGATCGCGGCCGGGTGTCAGCTGATTATCACAGCTGACACCCAGCACTATGTGTCAGGGGCAGTCACGGACCCCCCCGCACATTAACCCATGGCATACTGCGATCAAACATGATCGCAGTGTACTGGGGGATTAGGGAAGCATCGCTAGGGAGGGGGCTCCCTCCGTGTGTCCCTGAGACCCCCAGCGCAGCGCGATGCGCTGCTCTGGGGGCCTCCTTCCCTGCACTGAGGAAGTCGCCTCCCTGCAGGCCCCTGAAGGCCCCCGTGGCCATATTGGATCCGGGGGCCTGCAGGGAGGCGACTTCCTCAGTGCCTGTAGAGAGCAGGCAGTGAGGAAGCCTCTGCAGCGCCTGCTAGATCGCTGATCTGACAGAGTGCTGTCCCAACTGTCAGATGAGCGATCTGACATATTACAGTGATGTCCCCCCCCCCCCCGGGACAATGTAATAAAGTAAAAAAAAAAAAAAAATTTTGGGGAAATAAAAAAAACAATAAAAGTACACATATTTGGTATCGCCGCGTCCGTAACAACCCGCCCTATAAAATTGTCCCACTAGTGAACCCCTTAGAAAATAAAAATAAAAAACGAAGCAAAGAACAATGCTTTTTCATTATACTGCCGAGCAAAAAGTGCAATAACACGCGATCAAAAAGACAAATATAACTTACCATGGTACTGCTGAAAACGTCACCTTGTCCCTCAAAAAATGAGCCACAACACAGCATCATCAGCAAAAAAATAAAAAAGTTATAGCTCACAGAATAAAGCGCTGCAAAAATAATTATTTTTTATATAAAATTGCTTTCATTGCATAAAAGCGGCAAAACAAAAAAAGACATAAATGAGGTATCGCTGTAATCGTACTGACCCGAAGAATAAAACTGCTTTATCAAATTAACCACACACGGAACGGTGTAAACGCACCCCCTAAAAGAAATTCATGAAATGCTGGTTTTTGTTCATTCTGCGTCCCAAAAATCTGAATAAAAAAAGTGATCAAAAAAAGTCACGTGCCCGAAAATGGTGCCAATAAAAACGTCAACTCGTCCCACAAAAAATAAGACCTCACATGACTCGGTGGGTCAAAATGTGGAAAAATTATAGCTCTCAAAATGTGGTGATGCAAAAACTATTTTTACAATAAAAAGCGTCTTTTAGCGTGTGACAGCTGCCAAACATAAAAAGACGCCATAAATAGTAAATTAAACCCCCCGTTATCACCCACTTAGTTAGGGAAAAAATAATAAAATAAAAAAAAATGTATTTATTTCCATTTTCCCATTAGGGTTAGGGCTAGGGTAAGAGTTAGGGCTAGGGTTAGGGCTGAGATAATGGTTAGGGGTGTGTTGGGGTTAGGGTTGGAGTTAGAATTGGGGGGGTTTCCACTGTTTAGGCACATCAGGTGCACTCCAAATGCAACAAGGCGTCTTATCTCAATTCCAGCCAATTCTGCGTTGAAAAAGTCAAACGGTGCTCCTTCCCTTTCAAGCTCTGCCATGTGCCAAAACAGTGGTTTACCCCCACATATGGGGTATCAGCCTACTCAGGACAAATTGCACAAAAACTTTTAGGGTCCAATTTCTCCTGTTACCCTTGGGAAAATAAAAAATTGGGGGCAAAAATATCATTTTTGTAGAAAAAACTATGATTTTTTTATTTTTATGGCTCTATGTTAAAAACTTCTGTGAAGCACTGGGGGGTTCAAAGTGCTCACCACACATCTAGATAAGTTCCTTGGGGGTCTAGTTTCCAAAATGGGGTCACTTATGGGGGGTTTCAACAGTTTAGGCACATCAGAGGCTCTCGAAATGCGACATGACACCGCAGACCATTCCATCAAAGTCTGCATTCCAAAACGTCACTACTTCCCTTCCAAGCCCCGACGTGTGTCCATACAGTAGTTTTCTCCCATATATGGGGTATCAGCGTATTTAGGATAAATTGGAAAACAACTTTTGGGGTCCAATTTCTCCTCTTACCCTTGGGAAAATAAAAAATTTGGGGACTAAAAGATCATGTTTGTGGAAAAAATATGATTTTTTTATTTTCACGCACGGGAGTTATAAACTACTGTGAGGCTATGTGCACACGTTGCGGAATTGCCGCAGTGAGAAAATCTCATTTTAATTCTAGCCTATTTCCCACGGAAAAACTAGTGATTTGCAAGCGTAATTAGCTTGCAGAATGCTAGCGTTTTCCAAGCGATCTGTAGCATCGCTTGGAAAACTGATTGACAGGTTGGTCACACTCGTCAAACATAGTGTTTGACGAGTGTAACCAACTTTTCACTATTGAGGCTGCCTATGCAGCATCAGTAGTAAAAATATCTAATGTTAAAAATAATTTAAAAAAAATAAAAAATCGTGTTTTTCTCACAATCCGGCGTCCAACGCAGCGTTCCCGATCATCGCGATGCTCCCTGCAGGTCCCGTTCCCAGTGATGCATTGCGCCAATGACCTCTGATGACTTCGCGGTCTCGCAAGACCGCTACGGTTTTGCGAGACCGCGACGTCATCAAAGGTCATTGGCTCAATGCATCACTGGGAACGGGACCTGCCGGGAGCATCGCTGAGGCCTTGTGACGCTGCGCGGGACATCGGAAGGAGAGAATATGACGATTTTTTTATTTTAATTCTATTTTTTACAGGGATATGGTACCCAGAGCCTGGAGTAGAATCTCCTCTCCTCCAGACCGTGGGTACCAACCCCAAATGTTTTGCTTACTTTTCGCATGGTGGGCACAGCCACATGTGGAAAGTAAGCAGAACAATGCATTCCTATGTGTGCAGATTTTCCCGTGATTCCGCACAAAGAATGAGCATGCTGCGTGCGTATTTTTCCGCGATGCAATTCCGCCACGGAAAAATCTGCAGCATTAGCACAGTATATGCGGAATGCCATATGATTGCATGGGATGCTTTTTTTTGCGTTTTCGTGGCAAAATCGTGCGTTTAAAATCACCAGGAAAACTCAAAAAAACGCTTCGTGTGAACACAGCCTGAAGCACTTGGGGGTTCAAAGTGTTCACCACACACCTAGATAAGTTCCTTGGGGGTCTAGTTTCCAAAATGGGGTCACTTTTGGGGGGTTTCAACAGTTTAGGCACATGAGAGGCTCTCCAAACTCGACATGACACCTGCAGACCATTCCATCAAAGTCTGCATTCCAAAACGTCACTACTTCCCTTCCGAGCCCAGACGTGTGCCCATACAGTAGTTTTCTCCCACATATGAGGTGTCAGCGTACTCAGGACAAATTGGACAACAACTTTTGGGGTCCAATTTCTCCTCTTATCCTTGGGAAAATAAAAAAAATTGGGGACTAAAAGATCATGTTTGTGGAAAAAATATGATTTTTTTATTTTCACACCCGGGCGTTATAAACTTCTGTCAAACACTTTGGGGTTCAAAGTGCTCACCACACACCTAGATAAGTTCCTTGGGGGGTCTAGTTTCCAAAATGGTGTCATTTGTGGGGGTTTCCACTGTTTTGGCACATCAGGAGTTTTCCAAACGCGACATGGCGTCCAATCTCAATTCCAGCCAAAAAAGTCAAATGGCGCTGCTTCCCTTCCGAGCTCTGCCATGCACGCAAATAGTCGTTTACCCCAAATATGGGGTATCAGCGTACTCAGGACAAATTGCACAATAACTTTTGGGGTCCCGTTACCCTTGGGAAAATAAAAATTGGGGGTGAAAAGATCATTTTTGTGGAAAAATTATGATTTTTTTAATATTATCCCTGTACGTTGTAAACTTCTATGAAGCCCTTGGGGGTTCAAAGTTCTCACCACACATCTAGATAAGTTCCTTGGGGGGTCTAGTTTCCAAAATGGGGTTATTTGTGGGGGGTTTCCACTGTTTTGGCACATCAGGGACTTTCCAAACGCAACATGGCGTCTGATCTCAATTCCAGCCAATTTTGAAGTGAAAAAGTCAAACGGTGCTCCTTCCCTTTCGAGCTCTGCCATGCGCCAAAACAGTGGTTCCCCCCCAGACATCAGGTATCAGCGTACTCAGAACAAATTGCACAATAACTTTTGCAGTTCAATTTCTCCTGTTACCCTTGGTAAAATAACAAAAATTGGACCTGAAGTAATTTTTTTGTGAAATAAAGTGAAATGTTCATTTTTTTTTTAAACATTCAAAAAATTCCTGTGAAGCACCTGAAGGGTTAATAAACTTATTGAATGTGGTTTTGAGCACCTTGAGGGGTGCAGTTTTTAGAATGATGTCACTTTTGGGTATTTTATATGATATAGACCCCTCAAAGTGACTTCAAATCTGATGTGGTCCCTAAAAATAAAATGGTGATG
Organism: Dendrobates tinctorius; assembly: GCF_039654945.1. NCBI lineage: Eukaryota > Metazoa > Chordata > Amphibia > Anura > Dendrobatidae > Dendrobates > Dendrobates tinctorius. The sequence goes on along the minus strand of NW_027361706.1, from coordinate 33,722,942 downwards.
TAAAAATGAGAAATCGATGGTCAACTTTTAACCCTTACAAAAAAAAATTTTTGGTTCACAAATTGTGCTCATGTAAAGTAAACATATGGGAAATGTTATTTATTAAGTTATTTGTGTTCCATATCTCTGTGATTTAAGGGCATAAACATTCAGATTTGGAAAATTGCAAAATTTTCAAAATTTTCACCAAATTTCCTTTTTTTTCACAAATAAACGCAAGTTATATCAATGAAATTTTTCCAATAACATGAAGTACAATATGTCACGAGAAAATATTGTCAGAATCACCGGGATCCATGGAAGTGTTCCAGAGTTATTACCTCATAAAGGGACAGTGGTCAGAATTGTAAAAATTGGCCATTAACGTGCAAACCACCCTTGGGGGTAAAGGGGTTAATGTCCAAAAACTCACACAGTGCTCAGTACACTGTATCCTCTGGATCGCAGCCGGGAAAACACAAAACAGTCTGTGACCGGCCATGAGCGACCGCACTATCGTGTATGCAGGTGTGCCAGACCCTTTGGCTCCACTTGGCCCTGTGTTGCCTCACACAGGGAGTGCTCTGCAGACCAACTGCTCTGTCTGCTTGCAAGACCAAAACTGACACACCCAAACTCTTCCTGTAGGGTTTTTTTCCTTCACTCCAATCTGTGGCCATAGGCCACTTATAAGATCTGGATTAATGCTCCAGTCTCTTCGGAGGCGTGGGTTCAAATCCCACTGCTGCCAATATTACGAGAATTTAAAAACACTTATAAGATCTGGGCTGGAGGAAACGGACTGGACCCCACTACCTTCCTGCAGCCTGTTTCAAAAAGAAAAGCCCATACCAGGTTTTCCTGAATAAGCTCCTTGGTCAAGATAACTTGACCAGGTTCAAACTTACTATTATTCTGCCTTGTGACTCACAGGCATGCTGCTGTGACCACAAGGCACTCCAGCGGATCTAATATGCTTCTGAGCGCATCCTGGGGGACACAAAGCGCCCCTCACATATGACCCCGGTCACTGCCTCACACTATGTAGAGATATATCTACCTATCTATCCATCTATCTATAGATATTCACTTATATTTGTTTTGTGTGTGTAAACATTATGTGAACATGGTATGTGATGATATTATGGTCTTCAATGGAGTATGTAAAAGAAGAGGTTGGACAAAGAAATTACATCACAATTCTTTTTTTTTTTGCTAAACGACAAAAACCAGGGGCGTAACATTCCCAGTTGCAGGGGGTCGCAACTGCGACGGGGCTCCTGAGCGCTTAGGGGCCCAGGACCCAGGGCCGCCAGTCAGGGCATTAATGCCCTGACTGGCATATGGAGCCCCTATGAGCAGAGGGGGCCCACATCGGGCCCTAGCGGTGGGGCAGGCTGGGCAGGAGGGGAGGTCAGAGAGGCACCATGTCAGTGCCGACTCCCCCTGCACCGCATTGAACTATACCGGCGTCTATGACACAGTCACAGTTCAAAGCAATGATGGAGAGAGCGTCAGCTGACTTTCCCTCTCCCATCATTCCCCCCTCTGCCTTTAATACAGCGGGTGCGTGATGATGTCATCGCGCACTCACTGTGTATCAGGCAGAGCAGGAGACAGGAGCGCGGGCACGAGGAGAAGGTGAGGAGTTTCTTTTTATGCAATAGTGAGTACAGCCAGGAATGTGGGGCCATTCTCAGGGGGATGTATACCATGGTGCTGTATACCATACAGGGGATACTGTTCTCTATACTATGGGGGTGTATACCATGGGGGGGTGCTGTGCTGTATACCATGGGGGGTGCTGTGCTGTATACTATGGGGGGCTGTATACTATGGGGGGTCCTGTACTGTATACCATGGGGGGCTGAATACCATGGGGGGGTGCTGTGCTGTATACTATGCTATTCTGTTTACCATGGGGGTGCTGTGTTGTATACCATGCAGTGCTGTATACCATGGGGGGCTGTATACCAGGTGGTGCTGTATACCATGGGGGCTGTATACCATGTGGTGCTGTAAACTATGGGGGGTGCTGTGCTGTATACGATGGGGGGCTGTATAACATGCGGCTTGTGCTGTATACCATGCAGGGCTGTGCTCTACTCCACGCGGTGCTGTATATCATGGGGGGTTCTGTGCTGTATACCATGAGGGGTGCTGTGTTGTACACCATGGGTGGTGCTGTGCTGTATACCATGGGCGGCTGTATACCATGCAGTGCTGTATACCATGGGGGGTGCTGTGCTGTATATCATGGGTGCTGTATACCATGCAGTGCTGTATACCATGGGGGGTGTATACCATGCGGGGCTGTGCTGTATACCACGTGGTGCTGTGCTATATATCATGCGGTGCTGTATACCATTGGGTGGGTGCTGTGCTGTATACCATGGGGGGCTGTATACCATGCAGGGCTGTGCTGTATACCATGCGGTGCTGTGCTGTATACCACGTGATGCTCTATACCATGGGGGTGCTGTATACTATGCGGGGCTGTGCTCTATACCATGTGGTGCTGTGCTGTATATCATGTGGTGCTGTGCTATATACTATGCGGCTGTGTTATATACCATGGGGGGTACATTATATTCTATGGGGGAGGCTGTGTTATATAATATGGGGGGGCGACATTATAGTCTATGGTGTAGCAAGTCAGACACCTGCCCTCCGCTCCTTTCATTCTCTATGTGAGGGTGGAGTTATGGGAGCGGTGGGGCTGTGGACAGATCGAGGGATGGAGCCTGGGGTGGTCTCAAGGGGGCCCCAAAATTTTTGCCAGTATGGGACCCCGAAATTCTTAGTGGCAGCCCAGGGTGGGGGGGCCCCATTTGAAAGTTCGCACCGGAGCCACTGGCAAAAACGCATACAAATCCGCATGGAAAAACACATGAAAATCCGCATCCAAAACACACGGATTTTTACCTGCGTTTTCTGCCAAGAGAGGCAGAATCTGCGCAGAAAAATTCACAGGCAAATCCGCAACGTGTGCACATACTCTTAAGCTGCAATGCTCCTCTGGGAAATATGCAAATTAACTCTTCAGAGAGGAAGAGGACTGAACTCTTGTGCCACTTATAGGAAGTAGCAATCCTAAAAGTCAATATAGTCGATATTGACTTTTAGGGTTGCTACATCCTATAAGTGCCACTAGAGTTCCAGTCCTCTTCCTCTCTGAAGAGACTATTTGCAAGCTTTAATATAAATTAATATAAAAATATACAGTGCTAACAATAAATATATAAAGGAGGTAAAAATAACAACACATAAACATGCAAAACCGTTATAAAAAGGGGGTAATAACAGAAATAACTAAATGTTTCCATATACAGTTATCGTAGGGAGAAGTGAATCATGGGGCACGGGCTGCCCTCACATGTTAACACTTCTCTTTGTATCACCCAGCTTTCTATAGTCCTGATCATAGGCTCATATTTCCAGGATGAACCGAAGTTGCCATTTTAAGGGATGGTGTTTGTAAGTGGACGAATGGCTAAGGATGTGGCATTTGCAATCTCCTGTCTCCCCCTATACAGACAATAGGAAATATTCTGCTTAGTACAGACCATTTGCTAACCCCTTGAAGCTCAAAATCCAAGAGCTAAGGGGCCAGTTTTAACACCTCCTGCAAAAGCCCCTTTGTGCTTACAATACTGGTATATTCAGTTTCACCCTTTTGTCACCTAAATGTAACGCTACTGCTGGTATGAGTTTCCCTTATTGATTATATATCTCCTTCACAGCCGTGGACTTGACCATGGCCCTCGTGCACCCGCGATAATCGATCAAGTAACGAGCGTGCCCGGGCACCCCGATAGTCGATCGAGTATCATGCTGTGTCGAGCACGCTCGCTCATCACTAATAGGGAGGCTGTGGGGATTCATACTGTAGAGAGAGAAGATATGTGGGGATCACTCTGTATAGAGAGACTATATGGGGGTCCATACTGTGTATTGCACTTCATAACAGTGGTAAAATATGTTCAATATTACTTGCGTCTATTTGTGAAAATATCATGCCGCGGCACTGACACCACACTAGTTGGAAGCATGGCTTTAAAGGGAAGGTGCCGTGTTTTTTTATAATTTAATGTAAAAAAGAAAATAGTATAAAAAGATATTGTCCCCTAAACTTGACTCAGTGGTGTGTATGGATTTTTTTTCTGTAGTAATGCAGCCACTGGGGGCTGCCATCTTACCTCTCTGGCTGCTGAACGACACTTTCCATGCTCATTTACGGCAGTCCCTGGGCATAAGAGATAATAGTCGGCTGCCGACCCCTATCTGAATCATTGCAGCAGCATCAGGAGTGAACTGGCCACGCCTCTGTGGGCAGCTCAATTCACAGCTGTGGGTGTGGCCAGGCGCCATCTTATTAGAGCCCAGTGCTTTCCTGTTAGCTTCATTTACACTCTATTGCAAGCCCTGGATGCAGGACTGTTCCAGCATAACAGGGCTTGGATGTTCACTCTGCACATACCAGCTGTAGGAGAGGAACCAGGACGAGCTGCTGGACACCAAGCTGCTGTTTCCAAAACACACGGCCAGCCGCTGCCCCTGCAAAACATACGAGGAGCTGCTCCCTGCTGTTTCAAAACACTTGGCAATCTGCTGGACATCTAATCCTCTCCTGTGTGATACTGACTGCTGAGCCCTGTATCTAATCCTCTCCTGTGTGATACTGTGTACTGAGCCGTGTATCTATTCCTATCCTGTGTGATACAGACTGCTGAGCTATGTATCTAATCCTATCCTGTGTGATACTGTCTGCTGAGCCATTTATCTATTCCTATCCTGTGTGATACTGACTGCTGAGCTATGTATCTAATCCTATCCTGTGTGATACTGACTGCTGAGCTATGTATCTAATCCTATCCTGTGTGATACTGTGTGCTGAGCCATGTATCTAATCCTATCCTGTGTGATACTGCCTGCTGAGCCGTGTATCTAATCCTCTCCTGTGTGATACTGTGTGCTGAGCCGTATATCTAATCCTATCCTGTGTGATACTGCCTGCTGAGCCGTGTATCTAATCCTCTCCTGTGTGATACTGTGTGCTGAGCCGTGTATCTAATCCTATCCTGTGTGATACTGTCTGCTGAGCCATGTATCTAATCCTCTCCTGTGTGATACTGTCTGCTGAGCCGTGTATCTAATCCTATCCTGTGTGATACTGACTGCTGAGCCGTGTGTCTAATCCTCTCGTGTGTGATACTGTCTGCTGAGCTATGTATCTAATCCTATGCTGTGTGATACTGTCTGCTGAGCTGTGTATCTAATCCTATCCTGTGTGATACTGTCTGCTGAGCCGTGTATCTAATCCTCTCCTGTGTGATACTGACTGCTGAGCCGTGTATCTAATCCTGTCCTGTGTGATACTGTCTGCTGAGCCGTGTGTCTAATCCTCTCGTGTGTGATACTGTCTGCTGAGCTATGTATCTAATCCTATGCTGTGTGATACTGTCTGCTGAGCTGTGTATCTAATCTTATCCTGTGTGATACTGTCTGCTGAGCCGTGTATCTAATCCTCTCCTGTGTGATACTGTCTGCTGAGCTATGTATCTTATCCTATGCTGTGTGATACTGTCTGCTGAGCCGTGTGTCTAATCCTCTCGTGTGTGATACTGTCTGCTGAGCTATGTATCTAATCCTATGCTGTGTGATACTGTCTGCTGAGCCGTGTATCTAATCCTCTCCTGTGTGATACTGTCTGCTGAGCTATGTATCTAATCCTATGCTGTGTGATACTGTCTGCTGAGCCATGTTTCTAATCCTCTCCTGTGTGATACTGTGTGCTGAGCCGTGTATCTAATCCTATCCTGTGTGATACTGTCTGCTGAGCCATGCATCTAATCCTCTCCTGTGTGATACTGTCTGATGAGCCGTGTATCTAATCCTATCCTGTGTGATACTGACTGCTGAGCCGTGTGTCTAATCCTCTCGTGTGTGATACTGTCTGCTGAGCTATGTATCTAATCCTATGCTGTGTGATACTGTCTGCTGAGCCATGTATCTAATCCTCTCCTGTGTGATACTGTCTGCTGAGCTATGTATCTAATCCTATGCTGTGTGATACTGTCTGCTGAGCCGTGTGTCTAATCCTCTCGTGTGTGATACTGTCTGCTGAGCTATGTATCTAATCCTATGCTGTGTGATACTGTCTGCTGAGCCGTGTATCTAATCCTCTCCTGTGTGATACTGTCTGCTGAGCCGTGTATCTAATCCTATCCTGTGTGATACTGACTGCTGAGCCGTGTGTCTAATCCTCTCGTGTGTGATACTGTCTGCTGAGCTATGTATCTAATCCTATGCTGTGTGATACTGTCTGCTGAGCTGTGTATCTAATCCTATCCTGTGTGATACTGTCTGCTGAACCTTGTATCTAATCCTCTCCTGTGTGATACTGTCTGCTGAGCTATGTATCTAATCCTATGCTGTGTGATACTGTCTGCTGAGCCGTGTGTCTAATCCTCTCGTGTGTGATACTGTCTGCTGAGCTATGTATCTAATCCTATGCTGTGTGATACTGTCTGCTGAGCCATGTATCTAATCCTCTCCTGTGGGATACTGTCTGCTGAGCCGTGTATCTAATCCTCTCCTGTGTGATACTGTCTGCTGAGTCGTGTATCTAATCCTATCCTGTGTGATACTGTCTGCTGAGCTGTGTATCTAATGCTATCCTGTGTGATACTGACTGCTGAGCCATGTGTCTAATCTTCTGTGTTCTACTGACTGCTGAGCCGTGTATCTAATCCTATCCTGTGTGATACTGACTGCTGAGCCGTGTATCTAATGCTACTCCATGTGATACTGCTCTCCTGAAATACTCTGTGCTGCTGTCACCCTGCTCCTCCACCATATATCTCCCTCTGTGCCCCCCATAGACCAGCACACTGCTCTCCTGAAATACTCTGTGCTGCTGTCACCCTACTCCCAGAATCCTTGCTGCCTGCCATCCTCGGTGACCGAAGACCCCATTCCTCTCCTCAGATCCCGTCCTGGTGATGTGTGAAAGCGAGGCGACAGGGGCCTGATATATGGTGGAAGGAGCAGGGCGACAGCAGCACAGAGTATTTCAGGAGAGCAGTGTGCTGGACTATGGGGGCGCCCTGTTCGGTGCCATGGATTGTACATAGAGCGCTGTGTTTTATACACATGGATGGACCATCTGCTTGTCTGCTCCACAGAAATCCAGGAAACATTTCTGCTGATTGATGGCCTGTCCTGATCCAGACTTTGCATGCAAAGACAGTCAGTAACTTTGCAGGCCCAATCAAAATGGCTGCTCACTATGTTCCTAAATGTCATCCTCTCTTTTCTCTTAGCAAACACCCAGAAGCGGAGGAGAGGAGTGACACCACACCCATGTCAGCAGATTCCTCCCATAATTACTGCAGGGCAGTAATGTGAGCTAGTTGTATACTAGGTTTTTGTGCCAAATTTCAGTAGCTGCTCCCCCTTGTGTTAACAAGTGGAAATGCCAAACTTTTTAAAATTATTTTTCATATTTTACAAAATTAAAAACATGATAATATTTTTTAAGAAAATGTAAACATTAATTCTTCACATTTTTTCAATTGCTGAAAAAATTTTTTTTGGATGGCACCTTCCCTTTAAGGGTATGCCAGCCTGCACTTTTATTTGTATAAATGATAATGCAGTAATGGATCCTAAACAGGATCCTTTTGGTGTCTTATTGTCCTTTACAATAAGGGAATCCCATTATAGCTTAACTTCTTTCTGACATGTGACGTACTATCCCGTACACGGTACCCGGGCCCGTATGACCGGGGACGGGATAGTACGTCACCGCGATCAGCGGCGCTCACGGGGGGTCACGGACCGTCCCCGGCACATTAATCCCCGACACAACGGCGATCCAACATGATAAGAAAAGTTAATTCAGCTCACCCTTAATAAGACCAATGTCCACGAGACACGGACCTCGTCTCTGCCAGACGATAGACGTAGCAATCCAAGAAAGGGAATGTCCAGCTCAAGAAGATAAAATCCAAATCCTTTATTGTCCTTCTTAAAATAATGACAGGCTTGATGCACCTGACCGGATAGTCCGGAGGAAAGGTTGCTAATGAACAGCTGGACGCGTTTCGAACAAGTGTTCTTAGACTCAGTATGTCTCCCGGGAGAGAGGGTGGGTATATAAATGCAACACACAATATTCACAATAGATTACTAAAATGCAATTATCCTAAATGGAGTCTGAACAGAGCTTCTAAAATTGTTGGTAATAAATCACGCATTTCTTTACTCAAATCTGATCATTCTGTTACCACAGCTGATTCTATTATCCCCCAGAAAGGTTTTCAGGCAGGTTGTCCCACTTTGGTTTTGACGCATAGCGTCTTTTTCAAATCTGTTTCTGATATTATACGGCGCAATGCAAACATTCTCCCAAGTGATCATGTTATGGACCACATTCTTGAAAATGGAATTGTTTCCAGACGAGCCCCAACACTTGGCAATTTTTTGTCTCCAAGTTTTTATCAGAGAAAAGCATATAGAAGGGGTCACTGGTTGTCTAGTAAGGGTTTTTTTTTAGATGTGGACAATTTCCTTGCAAAACCTGCACCTATTCTCAACAAACCACCTGTTTTACTAATTCTAGGACACACAATTTTTCAGATCAGTGAAATTTTGAATTGCAATTCCGACCATGTAGCTTACATAATAGAATGCAAGCAATGCAATTTAAAATACGTTGGTTCCATGATCAGAAAATTAAAAATGCCTCTAGACATTTTATCACCTCACATAACAGAGATTTCTTTTTTCAGTACCTTTGCAATTGAACATGTAATAATAATAATCTTTATATAGCGCTAACATATTCCACAGCGCGTTTACAGTTTGCACACATTTTCATCACTGTCCCCGATGGGGCTCACAATCTAAATTCCCTATCAGTATGTCTTTGGAGTGTGGGAGGAAACCCACGCAAACACGGGGAGAACATATAAACTCCTTGCAGATGTGGTCCTTGGTGGGATTTGAACCCAGGACCCCAGCGCTGCAAGGCTGCAGTGCTAACCACTGAGCCACCGTAACTAAATCTCCACGCGGTGGTAGGAGAGACATTTGCGGGACAAAGAAGCATTGTGGATCCTTTCACTGGACACAAGAGTTCCTGATGGACTAAATCTCAAGAAAGAGTTCATGCTTTATTATTGATTTTATTACTTTGTATGAATTTTGTATATGTTTTTTTTCTTTATTTTTATGTTAATTTGTTGTTAATGAGACACCTGTGTGCTGTATTTATATACCCACACTCTCTCCCGGGAGGCATGCTGAGTCTAAGAACACTTGTTCGGAACGCGTCCAGCTGTTCATTAGCAACCTTTCGTCCGGACTATCTGGTCGGGTGTGTCAAGCCTGTCATTATTTTAAGAAGCACAATCAAGAATTTGGATTTTATCTTCTTGAGCTGGACATTCCCTTTCTTGGATCCAACATGACAACAGTGTACCGGGGGGCACAGGGAAGAATCACGCAGGGAGGGGGCCCCCTGCGTGCTTCCCTGAGACACTCAGAACAGCGCGATGTGCTCGAGCTGTTCCGAGGGTCTCCTCGCTGCAGGCCCCCGGATCCAATATGGCCGCGGAGGCTTTTGGGTCCTGCAGGGAGGCAGCTTTCTCAGTGCCTGCTAAGAGCCTCCTCAGTGCCTGTCAGATCGCTGACACTTTATAGTAATGTCCCCAGCTGGGGCAATATAATAAAGTAAAATAAAAAAAATCAAGTGTAAAAATAATTTTTTTAAAAATTCCTAAATAAATTAAAAAAAATAAAAATTCCCTAATAAATTATTTTTTTTTGTAAATTAAAAAAAACAATAAAAGTATACATATTTAGTATCACCGCGTCCGTTATGACCCGCCCTATTAAACTGTCCCACTAGTTAACCCCTTTAGTGAACCCCTTAATAAAAAAACAAAGCAAAAAACAATGTTTTATCATCATACCACCGAATAAAAAGTGCAATAACGCACGATCAAAAAGACATGTATAAATAACCATGGTACTGCTGAAAACATCATCTTGTCCCGCAAAAAAGAGCCGCCACACAGCATCATCAGCAAAAAAAATAAAAAAGTTATAGCTCGCAGAATAAAGCGATGCAAAAATAATTATTTTTTAAATAAAATTGTTTTTATTGTCTAAAAGTGCCAAAACATAAAAAAGATATAAATGAGGTATCGCTGTAATCATACTGACCCAAAGAATAAAACCGCTTTATCAATTTTACCACACGCGAAACGGTGTAAACATCTCCCCCCAAAAAAGAAATTCATGAAATGCTGGTTTTTGTTCATTCTGCGTCCCAAAAATCAGAATAAAAAGTGATCAAAAAATGTCCCATGCTACCAATAAAACAATCAACTCGTCCCGCAAAAAAGAAGACCTCACATGACTCTGTGGGTCAAAATATGGAAAAATTATAGCTCTCAAAATGTGGTCATGCAAAAACTATTTTTATAATAAACAGCTTCTTTTAGCGTATGACAGCTGCCAAACATAAAGACCCCCTTAGTTAGGGAAAAATAATAAAATTAAAAAAAGTATTTATTTCCATTTTCTCATTAGGGTTAGGGCTATGGTTAGAGTTAGGGCTAGGGTTAGGGCTGAGATTAGGGTTAGGGGTGTGTTGGGGTTAGGGTTGGAGTTAGAATTGGGGGGTTTCCACTGTCAAACGGTGCTTCTTCCCTTTCAAGCTCTGCCATGCGCCCAAATAGTGCTTTACCTCCACATATGGGGTAACAGCCTACTCAAGACAAATTGCACAACAACTTTTGGGGTCCAATTTCTCCTGTTACCCATGGGAAAATAAAAAATTGAGAGCAAAAGTATCATTTTTGTGGAAAAAAATGATTTTATTTATTTTTATGGCTCTACGTTCTAAACTTCTGTGAAGCACTTGGGGGTTCAAAGTACTCACCACACATCTATCTAAGTTCCTTGGGGGGTCTAGTTTCCAAAATGGGGTCACTTGTGGGAGGTTTCCATAGTTTAGGCACATCAGTGGCTCTGCAAACGTGTCATGACACCCGCAGACCATGCCATCAAAGTCTGCATTACAAAACATCACTGGGGGGCGGGGCCTAGCTCTTGATGTGAGAAGTCAGGTGGCTGTGCTTCTCTGCCACCATTAGCCTCAATTATCCTGCACAGAGCCCGAACCAGCTAATTCCTTTACCAGGATCAGATGTCTGAAGGTCCCAGGAGTCAGGGGCGAGCTTCTGCCAGACTCAGAGAGACAGACATGGGCCGCAAAAGGCAGAAAGATGCCGGAGCCTGCAGCAGTGCCTCAGTCCAAGATTGTGCTGAGAGAGAGGAGGAGGCGGGAAGAAGAAACACAGCCTATGCACAGAGGCTGGAAGTCTCAGCCCGGCTGAACAGGTATGTGAGGGGCATAGAGACAGATGAAGAAGGAAATGGAGGGAGTGAGAAGCACAGAGATGAGGAGGAAGACGATGAGGAGATACCTGTGCTGAATGCAGAGCTGGAGCAGGAGGAAGAGGGGGATGGTGACACTGTGCAGTTAGCTGAAAGTGCAGATGTAGCAGAGCCCACCCTGCGGGATGTATTCCAAGCTGTCTTATACTGCAAGACTGCCTTAACTGCTCTAACAAAGCAGGTGAATTGCCTGAAAGAAGAAATGGGAGGCATAAAAACATCTATGCAGAAAGTTACAGCCAGATTAACTGAGGTGGAGGACAGAGTTGGTGTAACAGAAGATCACTTAACCTCAGTGCAAAAGACACAACAACAGCACACTCAGAGGATCACGGTAGTAGCCAATAAAAATGACCTGGAAAACCGGTCACGTAGGAACAATTTGCGCATTGTGGGCATCCCTGAGAGAGCTGAGGGTGCTGACCTCACAGCCTTTATTGAAACCTGGCTGCTGGACAAGTTTGGTGCTGATAACTTGTCGAGAGTGTTTGTGGTGGAGCATGCCCATCGCGTACCCATGAGACCCCCAGTGCCGGGAGATGGACCTCGCACGATGCTAGCCAGAATCCTGAATTGCAGAGACAGGGACACAATCTTACGAAAGGCTGGAAAGTTGACAGATCTTAACCTGGAGGGCAAACGAATCGAAATATACCTGGATTACTCAGCCGAGGTGCAAAAGTTGCGACTGCGGTATGGCGAAGTGAAGAAACAGCTCCGCTCTTTGCATTTAAAATACTCTACAATTTATCCTGCTAAATTAAGAGTGGAAGCTTTTGGAAAGGTCATTTTTTTCCCGTCACCGGTTGAGGCTGCTTCGTGGTTGGAGCGCAACCGGAGCAAATTGAGAGAAGATAATGGCAATATGACCACATGACCCTGCTAGACTGATCACTGGACAGGGTTGTGGCGCTGCTTTACTCTGCGAAATAGGAGCGCAGAGGAGGGGGAGAACTCCCCACTGGGATCTACGTATTATGGTTAATTGTTTGACTAATGGTTCGGGACTATGCATACTGTTGACAATATGGCGGAGAGGCTGCCAATGATGGAGGAGGACACGACGCATGTTGAAGTGCGGAATACTGAGAAGTTGCTCAGGTTCTTTGAGCTCCCACTCTCACGTTGGGGAGAGAGTGACAACTGCAAAAGGGGAAGGGTGGGGGGAGGGGAAGCGGAGAGGGATGGGGGGAGGTGGGTGGGGCGGATTTGTAGGGAGATGGGGGTTTTCATGCTGTTTGACCGGGTATGATTGGGACCACAATGTAATGATGTTACTTGATGATGATGGATTGTTCTTTCTAATGCACAATGAGTAACCGTACTGTTCGGATGTTAAGTTGGAATGTACGTGGTATATCTGATAAGGTTAAGAGGGCGGCTGTTCTGAATCATATCAAATCCTGTGAACCTATGATCGCGTGCTTGCAGGAGACACATCTCACTAGAGACACTATGCACTGGTTGTCAAGAGCCTGGATGCTAAAGACATATCATTCTACTTATTCCTCGTACTCCAGGGGGGTGTCAGTCCTAATACACAAAAACACACATTATGAAGAGCTGGTAGTGCATGTAGACAGTGAAGGGCAGTATGTATGGATTGCTTGCAGATTGTTCGGACACAAAATGATTTTAGTGGCTTTATATATCCCTCCACCTTACTCTAAAAAGAAACTACAAGCAGTACTGGAACTGACGGGCAGATGGGGGGAGACTCCGTTGTTGATTATGGGAGATGCTAACAACACTATGAATGATTATTGGGATAAAGTAAGACCGGCAGGTACGGAAGCTGGACAGGACAGGATGACTGCCTTTGGCAAGTATGTAGGGGAACTTGGGCTGGTAGATCTGTGGAGAGTACGAAATGAGGGTAAGAGGACTTTTTCATGTCATTCGGCAACACATGGAACACTGTCGAAGATAGACCTGGCTTTGGGGGATACCGCTATGGACGGGATGGTGGGGGAGGTGGAATACCTACAGAGGACTCTCTCGGATCATGGTCCTATGGTGGTCACGCTTCTGGTGAGATCTGCTCAGGGTCAGAGGGGAGGTTGGCATCTTCACCCGACGTGGCTTAAAGTGGTGGACATGGGTGGCATAACCAAAGAGCTAGAGCACTTCTTCCAAATGAACGAAGGGAGTACTGAGGCCACAACGGTATGGGATGCCATGAAGGCATTTACGAGGGGACTTTTTATAAGTGAGATTGCGAGGTGTAAGACCAAAACTAAATTGGCAGATCAACAAATAAAAGATGACCTGACAAGAGCGGAGGCAGACATGATTTTGACGCCAACGAGTGAAGCTCACAATAGACTAAAATTGGCTCAGGAGGCAGTTGATAAACTGCACATGATGCAAGCTGAGAGGAAAAGGGCATTTCAGCAAGCCCAATTCTTTGAAGAAGGAGAGAGAGTAGGTCACTTGTTGGCGGTGATATCTGCGGCACAAAGGGAGTCTTCCAGGGTGTATAAACTGAGAGATCAAACAGGGGCGACTCTGACAGACACAAAGGACATACTGGAGGTCTTCAAGGCATATTACATGGCACTGTACACTTCGAGAGCACGGGACACAGAGGGGGATGTGGAGAAATTTTTGGAAGGCATTTCACTACCTAAATTGTCTGAGGAAGATAGGTTGAGGTTGGAAGACCCTGTGAGTGTGGAGGAGGTGGAATGTGCAATACTGTCTATGCCCAATAACAAATCACCGGGAGCTGATGGTCTACCTGGGGAGGTGTACAGGGAGTTAGTGGAACTGCTGGCTCCGAAATTGAAATCTGTGTTTGATGAGGCTTTAGTGACGGGGGCACTGCCGAGATCAATGGAGGAAGCGGTGATAGTAGTTCTGCCGAAGGAGGGAAAAAATCCCATGGATGCGGAGTCGTACAGGCCCATTTCGTTGTTGACAACGGATGTCAAAATACTCGCTAAGATCCTGGCCACCCGGCTCACCGGGGTTGCGCATACCATTATACACGAGGACCAGTCGGGCTTTATGCCTAACCGCTCCATGGCTGTTAACTTAAGAAGATCATTTCTTAATATGCAACTGCCTGCTGATAATGGTGGCAGGAGAATAGTGATGTCATTGGACACTAGGAAAGCATTTGATAGCGTGGAATGGCAATACTTATGGAAAATCATGGAACTGATGGGATTCGGCCCCGCGTTCATGGCCTGGGTGAAGTTATTGTACTCATCCCCAAAGGCGGTAGTTAAGGTGAATGGAGAACAGTCCGGACTTGCATAGGGGCACAAGGCAGGGGTGTCCGCTGTCCCCGCTATTGTTCGCGGTGGCAGTGGAGCCCCTGGCGGCCAAGATCAGAGCTGAGAGGGGAGTGGTCGGATTTAAATTTGGGAAGCTGGAAGAAAAAAATATCATTGTATGCCGACGACATCCTGTTGTTTTTGGAAAATGCAGGAGAGACACTGGGGTGCACGATGGATGTAATTAAACAATTTGGGAGCATTTCGGGACTGGAGATAAATTGGCACAAGTCTTATGTCATGGCTGTGGATAGAGCAATAGAAGCGGAGGAGATAGATGAGAGGGGGAAACAACTCCAGCTAGTTTCACAGTTTAAATACCTAGGGATATGGGTAGCTCTTCCGCTGTCCCGATTCACGGGTCTGAATTTGGTTCCTCTGCTAGAGAAATTTAAAGGGAAAATAGGTGCATGGTGCAAATTGGCTTTAACGGTAACGGGTAGAACTATCCTGATTAAGATGGTCCTTATGACACAACTAATGTACGTTTTGCACAATTCGCCGATATGGCTACCAAAAAAACGGTTTCGGGGCATTGATTCTATCTTCAGATCCTTGATATGGGGCAAGAAGCAGGCACGGATTAAATTTGGAACTCTGCAAAAAGGAAAGGAAGAGGGAGGACTGGCCGCACCAAATCCATGGGTCTATTTCTTGGCAGTAAAGGGCCAGCATGTCAGGGGATGGAGAGAGCTCGATTGTGGAGGAGCAGCTCACCGGGTGCTGGTACATGTGACGGGGAGACGCCCACTTATCCAGGGTCTAGAGGATGGTACCTTTAAGAAACTAGGAGCACCATATCCTACCATAGGCATGATTCAGAAGGTATGGGACACCATTAAAAGGATCAGAGGGGTGGATGAGCTGACTAGGTACTCACCGGTGTGGGACAATGAGCATTTGCCTGAACTTAATAAGCTGCGTCAAATGGGCAATTGGAAGGCGAAAGGAGTGAGATATGTGTGCCAGCTGCAGAGTGGAACGGACCTGAAGACCTTGAGACATTGAGAGAGGAATTTGATTTGCCTTCGGTATGGGGTTTCAATACTATATGCTTCGACATGCTTGGAGGGCACAGTGTAGATTGGGAGCCATGACGGTTCAGGGCGACATTGTACTAGACTTTGTGTGTATGAAGGGAGGGACGAGGGAAGTTATATCGAGCATATATCATGATCTACTACACTCCTATCTGGGGGACAATCACCTCACTGCAAAGAGTAAATGGGAAAGGGAGGTGGGTACCCTCACAACAGAACAATGGGAGGCTATTCTTGAATATGTCCCGAAGATCTCTTTAAGCGAGCAGGCACGGCTCTCCCAATTATATGTAATACATAGAACATACAAAACACCACTGGTCCTATTCAAGGCGGGCTTGAGGGGAGACTCTAGCTGCCCTAGATGTGGCACAGACCAGGCCGGACTGTTACACATGCATACTGGCTGGTCGTTATCAACAAAATTGAGAGAGCTTATGCATGTACACTCGACAGGAATCCAGTGCTGTGTGTTTTGTGGGAGGTGGATGGGATACCTGTCTCAGAACATTACAAAGTGGCAATAGCGAGGTTGCTGTATGTGGCACGCAAATGGAAAGGATTCGGAACCCCCACTAGGAGGGAATTTATTGCTCAGACACGTACGGTAATGCATTTAGAGGAAAGCATTTACAGGCAAAGGCATGGTGAAAGAACTTTCGAAAAAATATGGTCCGCCTGGATGGCGGTGATATGATTGCTAAGACTCTCAAGTATACCCGGCATAAGGAGTATTGGGGGAGGGGGGAGGGGGGGATGGCTTTAATTGTATTACTACAAGATATGTGAATTGTTACATGTATATTGATATCCACTGTTTATTGTTTAAAATCTTTTGAAACCTAAATAAAAATAACTGGTTTTAAAAAAACAAAACAAACATCACTAGTTCCCTTCCGAGCCCTGACGTGTGCCCATACAGTAGTTTTCTCCCACATATGGGGTTTCAGCGAACTCAGGACAAATTGCACAACAACTTTTGGGGTCCAATTTCTCCTGTTACCCTTGGGAAAATAAAAAATTGAGGGCAAAGATATCATTTTTGTGGAAAAAATGATTTTTTTATTTTCACGCCCCGGCATTATAAACTTCTGCGAACCACTTGGGGGTTCAAAGTGCTCTTCACACATCTAAACAAATTCCTTGGAGGGGTCTAGTTCAAAAACTGGAGTCACTTTTCGGGGGTTTCCACTGTTCTGGCACATCAGGGGCTCTCCAAATGTGGCATGGAGCCCAATCTCAATTCCAGCCAATTTTGCATCAAACGACGCTCCTTCCCTTCCGAGCTCTGTCATGCACCCAAACAGTGGTTTACCACACATAAGGGGTATCAGCGTATTAAGGACAAATTGCACAATAACTTTTGTGGTCCTATTTCCCTTGGGAAAATAACTGTCACGATCCATGCTGGATTGTGACAAGATAAAAGCACATGTAACCTTTTTTTCCTTTAAGCTGGTTGCTTTAAGTTAGTTTTGCCCCCGGTGGCCATTAGGGTCATTACACAGTGGTGTCTTTAGTTCTAGTTTTGCCCCCGGTGGTGGCTAGTATTATTACACGGGAATCACTGGCAGGTGTGATTGCTCTGGCTCTTGCCTATAAAGGAGAGTCAGGTGGTCTCACTCACTGTTGGTGATATTGGTCATTTCCAACCATTCTTGGTGGAGGAAGGAGCTAGAGAAAAGTTCCTTGCAGCTCAGTCAGAGTCCTGGTGGTGAAGGAGCAACAGTGAGGAGTTCCTTGCAGCTCTGACAAAACTTTGGTGAAGTAGCAGCTATTCAAGAGGAAAGCTGCACTCAGGTGCTGGAATCTGTTGCTGGGAGCAATAGCAACAGAGCAAAGCTAAGTGGTTTTTCCCTGTTTGTAACTTTCCTTATGTGTGTTTTAGTGCAGTGGTGGGATTAGTTTCTGCACCATCCAATTCAATAGAAAGAGATAGGTACAGGGCGAGCTAGGGTTTTTAGGTATCCTGCTCGTCGCCAGGTGCGGAAACTGCCTAGGGACCTCAGGAGTGTAGAGACACTGACTCAGGGGAGAGCAGGAGGTCTCCACGTCCCCGTTCCCTATTGCAGGGCCCTCCATTGTATCGGTTTCCCTGGTGTTTCCATTATCTCTGTTAATTCGCCCTGCTGGAGGCGGTGTATCCAGATACACGTGTAACTACTGAAATTCGCCTGCTGGAGGTGGTGTATCCGGCTGCACGTTACATTGTTTAAATTCGACCTGCTGGAGGTGGTGTATCCATGGTCATGGGTGTCATAGAAATTCGCCCTGCTGGAGGCAGTGTATCCAGTCACCCGTGACATCACATTATCACCAACTATACATTTTTTCTGCTGAGTCATTGTTACACCCGGTCCCTGTCCTGGCGCTGCACCCTGGTCTGCCGCTGTTACACCTGGCCCCCGTCCAGGCGCTGCGTCAAGGCCTGCCGCTGCTCTCCATTCTGGGCACTCACCTCGAGTCTCTCATGCTGCTGCTCAGCATTCTGTCCTCCCTCCTGCCTCCTCCTCCTGGCGTCCTGTGAGGAGATCTGTAGCTAAAGCTATTAGGGCACGCCCGCTCTCTTGCCTTCTTAAAGGGGTGGCGTGCATTATTCAAAAACTGCAATTAACCAATGGCAGCGCACTGGCTGCCTGAGGGGCTTTACTACGGGTGCCCGGGGATCACTAGTCACGCCCCCTTCGGAGCCCCCCGGACCGTGGTCCCGAGGTTCCACTTAAAAAATAAAAACGAATGTGAACTTCACCGTCTCTGCCTCCGCTTCCATTCATTACAGATTGCTCCGGCCATGGAATCCGCTGGACTCCAGAGGCCTCCGACGTTGGAATTGTGCCAAGAGGTGACCTGTTTAAGAGATCAACAGGATAAGATCACGACGTATCTATGTAACCTGTCCACCCGCATAGATTCTCTGCAGAACCCGGCTGCTCCTGATTCACCTAGCAACACCCAGGT
Organism: Dendrobates tinctorius; assembly: GCF_039654945.1. Lineage (NCBI taxonomy): Eukaryota > Metazoa > Chordata > Amphibia > Anura > Dendrobatidae > Dendrobates > Dendrobates tinctorius. Next base: position 33,704,212 of record NW_027361706.1, on the reverse strand, counting down.
ACCTGCTGTCATGACAAGCAAGGGCCCCCACCTGGCGGCTCCTACCCGCTTCCATGGTGATCCCACTCAGTGTTGGGGTTTTCTTAATCAGTGTACCCTACACGTCAAAATCTTGGGGCATATGTTTGCTTCTGACCGTGCCAAAGTGGGCTTCATTATGTCACATCTAGCAGGAGAGGCTGAATCCGTTATGAGAGAGAGGAGACCCACTGGTTAATGATCTTCAATCTTTTCTAGAAACTTTTCGCAGAACCTTTGATGAATCTGGCCGGGTCATGTCGACCGCTTCTTCCCTACTTCGCTTACGCCAAGGAACCCTCACGGTGGCTCAGTATGCTGTTCAGTTCCGCACCCTCTCATCTGAGTTATCCTGGAACAATGAGGCCTTGCTGGCTACCTTCTGGGAGGGCCTATCTGGAAAAATTAAGGATGAGCTGGCGGGACAGGACAGGCCTACCATCTTGGATGACCTGATTTCCTTGGCGACCCGGATTGACCTGCGTTTTCAGGAGTGTTCCATGGAGATTAAGCGTGACAGGAGGTCCTACCACCTGGACTCTAATTCTTCCAAGATGTCTACCTCATCCTCTTCTCCCGAAGCTATGGAGGTAGATCGAGTAAGTCTGGCCAGCCGCTGCCAGGAGGCACGTCGCAAAACAGAAGCTGTCTGTACTGTGGTAGTTCCGAACACCTGATCCGCTCCTGTCCAAAGAAGTCGGAAAACTCCTGTGCCTAGGCTCGGTAGGAGAGGTCACCCTAGGTAGAGAACATTCCTCTCCTTCGCTGCAGATCTCAGTCTCCGTGACCTGCGGAGCAAAACATTTTCTGGACTCTGTCTGTTGGACTCCGGAGCTGCCGGAAGCTTTATCCAGCAAACGCTTGTGGATCGCAACCACTTACCAGTTCAGGCTCTTCCCAACCCGTTACAGGTAGTCGCTGTCCATGGCCAGCCTCTGACCGTACCTGTCCAGTTCCATACTGAGCCAGTGGAACTCCGGGTAGGTCTTATGCATTCTGAAAGAATTCATTTTTATGTGTACCCTGGTTTATCTCACCCCTTGCTTCTAGGTTTGCCTTGGTTTCAGAAACATGAACCAGTCCTTAATTGGAGAACAGGCGAAATTCTACATTGGGGAGATTCCTGCTCAGACCGTTGTTTAATTCGGATTGAACCAGCGTCACCCCCGGTCCAGCCTGCTCCCCTGCCTGGATTACCATCCGCTTACTTTACCATCCGCTTACTGGTTCTTCTCGGATGTCTTCAGGAAAAAGGAGGCTGAAAAACTTTCTCCCCACAGGTCGTATGACTGTCCAATAGACCTTCTTCCTGGAACATCTCCTCCCCGTGGGAGAGTTTACCATCTTTCCCAGGCAGAGACTCAGGCTATGTCGGACTATATCCAGGAGAACTTGGCCAGAGGGTTTATCTGAAAATCATCGTCACTGGCAGGAGCAGACTTCTTCGTGAAGAAAAAGGACGGATCCATGCGGCCCTATATCGACTACCGAGGACTGAACCAGATCACGGTAAAAAAACAGTACCCTTTGCCTCTAATTTCAGAACTGACCGTCTCCGAAGGGCCAGGATCTTCACCAAGCTGGATCTCAGAGGCGCTTACAATTTGATCTGAATCAGAGATGGAGACGAATGGAAAACAGCCTTCAACACCCGTGATGGCCACTACGAGTACCTGGTAATGCTGTTTGGTCTAAGCAATGCTCCCGCTGTTTTCCTAGAGTTCATCAATGACATTTTCAGGGATCTGCTTTACACCTGTGTTGTTGTCTACCTAGACGACATTCTGATTTTTTCTACTGACTTGGTCTCGCATCGCAGACAAGTGCGCCTGGTCTTACAGAGTTTCAGGGAGTACTTTTCGGATTAACCGTGCGCTGCTAGACAAAACGACTCCTTTCGACTTGTATACTTTTATTTTCCCATTTTCCCAACGCGTTTCGAAGTTTATAACTTCTTCCTCAGGGGATGATATGTTTGGTACATATCATCCCCTGAGGAAGAAGTTATAAACTTCGAAACGCGTTGGAAAAATGGGAAAATAAAAGTATACAAGTACACAATCTGGAAAGGAGTCGTTTTGTCTAGCAGCGCACGGTTAATCCGAAAAGTACTTCTTTGATATCTGATGATCTATGGTCACGGGGTGGCCATTCGGATGTGCAGCAGCTTTGACCTCTATTCCTTTATGCCTTAAACTCTCCTGCCATTGGTGAGTATAACAGCTTGAACTTTTATCTCTTTTTACCTGGGTAAGACCCTATTGCGCTCTTTCTCTTTTAATTTTAACCAGAGTCTCAGGGAGAACAGACTGTACGCCAAGTTTGAAAAGTGCCTCTTTGAACAATCCTTTTTGCCTTTCCTTGGTTACATTGTTTCCTACACAGGATTAAAAATGGATCCAGAGAAGTTATCTGCTGTACTCAAGTGGCCTCGTCCGTCTGGGTTGAAGGCCTTACAGCGATTCCTGGGCTTCGCCAACTACTACAGGCAATTCATTCCTAACTTCTCCACCCGAGTGGCGCCCATCACAGCTCTAACCCAGAAAGGTACAAATCCGAAGGATTGGCCTCCTGAGACTGAGGAGGCCTTTGTTTCTCTCAAAAAGGCCTTTACTGTCGCACCTGTTCTTCATCGTCCTAACTCCAATGAACAATTTTTTCTTGAGGTCGATGCCTCTTCAGTAGGTGCGGGAGCTGTACTAACCCAGAAATCGTCCTCCGGGCGAATGCATTCCTGTGGGTTTTTTTTCCAAGGATTTTTCTGCCGCAGAGAGGAATTATTCTGTTCGAGATCGGGAATTGTTGGCTATCAAATTGGCTCTGCCGGAGTGGAGGCATCTTCTAGAAGGAGCTCTTCATCAGGTAGTCGTATATACTGATCACAAAAACCTTGCTTACCTTCAAACTGCACAAAGGCTGAATCCTCGTCAAGCCCTCTGGGCTTTGTTTTTTGCTCGTTTTAACTTTGTTCTTCATTTTTGCCCAGCTGACAAAAATGTCAAAGCAGACGCACTTTCCAGAGCCTTTCTACCTCTTGATCAAGAAGTAGAACCGCAGCATATCATTGAACCCTCAAGGTTAGTCGCGGTCGCTTCTACTGATCTTGCCCGGCTGCTTCCCGGGAAGACTTTCGTGTCAGCTTCTGAGCATACTCGTGTCCTTCGGTGGGGTCACTTGTCCAAGTTGGATGGTCACGCCGGCCAGAGAAAGACTCTGCAACTCATCGCCCGGTACTACTGGTGGCCTGCCATGGCTAAGGACATTCTGGAGTATGTCACAGCCTGTCCTTCCTGTGCTCGTAACAAGACGGCCAAGCATCTACCCGCAGGTAGGCTTCAGCCTCTTCCAATTCCATCTGCCCCCTGGCAACATATCGCGATGGACTTCATCACAGATCTCCCGATCTCATCTGGCTGTTCTGTGGTGTGGGTAGTGGTGGATCGCTTCTCTAAAATTACTCACTTCGTTCCACTACCCGGTCTTCCAACTGCTCCTGAGTTGGCGGACCTGTTCATCCGGCACATCTTCCTTCTCCATGGTTTCCCTCTCCACATCGTGTCCGACAGAGGAGTCCAGTTCACCTCAAGATTCTGGAGAGCAGTTTGTAAACTGGTAAGAATTGAACTGGATTTTTCCTCAGCGTACCATCCCCAGTCCAATGGACAAGTGGAGAGGACAAATCAAATCCTGGCTGGATTCATGCGTCACTTTGTCAACGCCCATCATGACGACTGGGTAGACTTACTGTCCTGGGCCGAATTTTCTTACAACAATCAAGTAAGTGAATTTTCTGGAAAGTCTTCCTCCCTTTCAGATTGTCTTCGGATTGCAACCCGGAATACCTCTTCCCATCTCCGGATTATCTGGCGTTCCAGCTGCCGATACCTTCTCCGAAGATTTTTCTAAGGTCTGGAGGGATACCAAAACTGCTCTGGAGAAAGCCTCCCAGCGTATGAAAAGGCATGCGGACAAGAGACGTTTGGATGCGCCTATCTTTCGTCCTGGAGACAAGGTATGGCTCTCTTCTAAGTGCATCCGGTTAAAGATGCCATCCTACAAATTGGGTCCCCGGTTCATAGGACCATTTGAGATCTTGAGACAGATCAATCCACTCCTTTCATGTTTCTCTCCTCAAACCAGTAGTTTTGAGTCCCTTCTTTAAGGATCCGGGTACTACTCCTGACCCTGTCTCGGAGGATGATGTTTTTGAGGTAAAACATATCCTGGCCGTAAAAAAGTAAGGGGTAAGACCTACTACCTGGTGGACTGGAAGGGTTTTGGTCCTGAGGAGAGATCTTGGGAGCCTAGGGAGAACATCCAGGCTCCTCTTCTCCTTAAACAGTTCTAAGCAGGCTTGAAGAAGAGGGGGTGTAAAGAGGGGGATACTGTTACACCCGGTCCCCGTCCTGGCGCTGTGCCCAGGTCTGCCGCTGTTACACCTGGCCCCCATCCTGGCACTGCATCCAGGCCTGCCGCTGCTCTCCGTTCTGGGCACTCACCTCAAGTCTCTCATGCTGCTGCTCAGCATTCTGTCCTCCCTCCTGCCTCCTCCTCCTGGCGTCCTGTGAGGAGATCTGTAGCTAAGGATATTAGGGCCCGCCCGCCCGCTCTCTTGCTTTCTTAAAGGGGCGACGTTCATTATTCAAAAAATGCAATCAACCAATGGCAGCGCACTGGCTGCTATTTCTGGCCTCTCCTCCATAGGGAGAGTGCCAGAGCAATGAGTATCTATCATTGCTACATCCGGTTCTCATGCTAACCTGTGTGCGCTGCATCTGCAGTCTCTGTGCATTGTCTAATGCTCTCTGGTTCCACAGCATATCAGTATCCTGTGTTACCTGGTTATATCAGCAACTATCTGGGCCTAAGCCATCCCGTTCCGCCTACAGCCATCCGAGTCTAAGGACTGTGTGAAGGTCACTGGAACCGACTCCTTACCAACTAACCGGATCCAGGACCCAGCGCATTACGGACTCTGCTGTAACTTTTGTTATCCCTTTTGGTCCCGCTGGGACAGCTGCCACGTGTTCGGGGTCTAACTGGAGGTAGCACCTGTGTCCTCCGGGTATTCCATTCTGGCCCTGCGTGTGGGGCTTTACTACGGGTGCCCGGGGCTCACTAGTTACGCCCCCTTCGGAGCCCCCCGGACCGAGGTCCCGCGGTTCCACTTAAAAAATAAAAATGAATGTGAACTTCACCATGTCTGCCTCCGCTTCCATTCATTACAGTCATGGACCCAATGCAGACCTTTGCCCAAATGCTGCAGATCTTTACTGATGAGATTAGGGGGCTGTGCGGTGAGTTGGTGCAGCAACTGCAGCTGTTGGTGGGCTTTGGGGGCTTGGTTCAGGAACAGGCTCAGCCAGAACCCAAGATATCCCTTCCTGACAGGTTTTCTGGAGGGAGAGATCAATTCTTGGTTTTGCAGCAAGCCTGCAAGTTATACTTCAGGCTGCGCCCTCGTTCATCAGGGAGTGAAGAGCAACAGGTGGGAATCATTATGTCCCTCTTTAAGGGGGATCCCCAATCCTGGGCCTTCTCCCTGCCGGACGATTCACCAACATTAAAGTCCGTGGACAAGTTTTTTGTGGCTTTGGCGCTAGTGTATGGGGATCCTGATGGCGTCTCCCTGGTGGAATCCTGACTCCGTAGGTGTAAACAGGGAGCCCGGGTTGCTGAGGAGTACTGCTCAGAGTTTAGGAGGTGGGCCACTGACACTCAGTGGAGTGACCCTGCACTTAGGAGTTAATTTGTGCAGGGTCTGTCTCCAAAGTTGCAGGATACTCTGGTGCAGTACGCCGCCCCCAGGTCGCTGGAGGCCGCCATGTCCCTTGCCATCTGGGTGGATAGACGCCTTAGGGAGAGACATACACAAAATGTGCCCCCTGTTGTCCTCGCTAGGGAGGAGGACCCACCAGTGCGGACGGAGGAACCCAGGCAGCCCGGTGTTGTTGGTACAAAAAAGGGGTTGTCTGCGGCTCGCCGTGGTGGGGGGTGTTATCAATGGGTCACCGAGGAGAAAAAAGCAAAACAAGCTAAGTCACAGAAAACCAGAGAGGTTGGTAACTATGCAGATTGCAGATATCTGATCCTACCATACAACTAGCAGCAGCCGTGGAGCGTACCTACGATATTCCTAGACGCTTCGTCACAGCCGGAGGACTAAATAAGCCTGAAGCATGAAAAGGGGAAAACTAACTGCCCCAGAGCAGACCCCAAAGGAATAGATAGCCCCCACACATATATTGATGGTGAAACAAGATGAAGGCACAAACACAGGCAGGAAAATAGACTGAGCAAACGATGGGGCCCAAACTAACTAGAAAGGAAAGGAAAGGAAAGACACTGTCTGCAACCTGCAAAAAAACCCTACAAAAATAATGTCCAACACTTCTGATAGCAAAATTAACCCTGAAGTCACTAGACTTCTCCCACTATATCAGCACTCTGAAATATTCTGAGACAGAGCAAAAAGAGACCAAACTAGTAAGGGACAAAAAGCAAATTGGCAAAATACTGATAAATAAGAGTGGAAATTCAGCACAGCCCCCAGCCTGGGCTGGCTGACCACACAAAAAACTGAATAGACCAGCAAAATCAAGTGTGAACATTAGCAGAAAAACTTAGCTTTAGATGACTGGAACAGAGCTGAAAACCAAGAGCTGACAAGCGAGAAGGAATCACTAGCAACTGAATAGGGCGTCGGCTGTCTTAAATCCAATCTGACACTCCTGAGGTCCAATCGTCATCCTCATTCTCAGGTGGCAGATCTCCACCGATCAAATCAGTCTCACTACCTCCTGTTACCACCAGAGGGAGTCTGGAAGGAGAACTCACAACTGGTGAACCAGAGAATGAACTCACAACAGGGGGGTATGCTTTTCCTGTGGGAAGCCGAGCCATTTCATAGGAGCCTGCCCAGTGCGTGTCAAGTCTCCAGATGAACCCATGCAAGTAAGAGGAGCTAGTTTGTGTACAGGGCTGCCTACGGTTCAGGGAGTGGAGTCAGCACGTTTCTACTGCGGGCAGACTGGTCATGTCCTTAAGGCTTGCCCTACGAGCGCCAAATTATCTATGCCATCTCAGAAGCCGCATTCCCCTGGTCGCTTGGAGGGAGGTGACCAGGGAGTGTATATTTCCTCCATTTTGCCCTCCCAAGGTACTATGTCAGCGGAGGTTTTGGCTGGCGGGGTACCGGAGGTGATACCGGTGCTTGTGGACAGCGGAGCAGGAGTCAGTCTCGTGGATGCTCGCTTTGTCCAGACTCATGGCCTGAAGTGTAGGATGCTAGCCCAACCTATAAGCATCCAGGCCATTAACTTTGTTCCTCTGAGCCAGGGGAGCTTGACTCAAGTCGTAGGAAATATCCATCTGCGGATAGGACATCATGAGGAGTCCTTGGCATGCTAAGTCTTGGAGGGAATGCCGGTGCCTATCGTTTTAGGCCTCCCTTGGCTTAAAAAACACAACCCGGTAATAGATTGGCGGGCTAGGGAAGTAGTCAGCTGGGTGTAGTCGTGTGAGGGCTGCTGCCTAGGGGCTACTGTCTCTGCCATCTCTCTGCAACTGGCCCCTTCCTCTCCTGTGGGAGCAGCAGAGGTGCTGCAGGAGAGTAGGGGCAAGTCTCAACCCTCGACATTAGCCAACCCTGGGAGGCACAGACCTCGTGGTGGAAGGGGTTGAGGGTGGTGAGCCCCTTGGTGAATTGCGGGGGTGTGAGTGTGGTGACACAGGGGGATGCCTCTATTGTCAGTTCCAGTAAGAGTTCACTGTATTGTGACAAACTAATGTGTGGCAATAAACGTTCAGGTCCGGACCTGTGTGTAAACGAGCATGTATGGGTGGCCACCAAAAAACATCCAGTGGAAGTGTGTTGTTGAGTCTTGCCAGCTCGAGTTACCCCCAAACATGCACATACACAACTCGTTCCCCAGATCGGCACTTTGGAGATGTGTGGTGCCTCCAGAACATACATTGCCAATACCAGCGGTGCTCGTTTGTCATGAACCTGAAGTTCAGGTAGTGGCTGGGGTGAACTCTGGATCTGGGCGTCCCCTCTGTAGGTGGTTCCCTGATGAGGAGCGGTCTTGAGGGTTCATAGGCCCCTCATATTGAGGGAGGGTACTGTCACGATCCATGCTGGATTGTGACAGATAAAAGCACATGTAACCTTTTTTTTCCTTTAAACCCTTTCTGCCATTAGACGTACTATCCCGTCCATGTGCCCTGGGACTTAATTCCCAGGGACGGGATAGTACGTCTAATGCGATCAGCGGCGCCCACGTGGTGAGCGCCGCTGATCGCGGCCGGGTGTCAGCTGATTATCACAGCTGACACCCGGCACAATGTGTCAGGGGAGGTCACGGACCGCCCCCGACACGTTAACCCCTTGTACACCGCGATCAAACACGATCGCGGTGTACCGGGAGTTAAAGGGAAGCTTCGGCAGGGAGGGGGCTCCCTCCGTGCTTCCCTGAGCCCCCCACGGCAGCGCAATGTGCAGCGCTGCTGCGGGGGGCTCTTTCCCTACAGGCCCCCGGATCCAAGATGGCGACGGGGGCCTTCGGGGGCCTGTAGGGAGCTGACTTCCTCACTGCCTGCAAAGCGCAGGCATGAGGAAGTCTGCAGAACTGCCTGTGACAGATTTCTGATCTGTCACAGTGATCTGTGATGTGACAGATCAGAGATCTGTCACAGGACAGTGATGTCCCACCTGGGACTATGTAATAAAGTAAAAAAAAAAAAAAAAAAGTGTAAAAATAATTTTAAAAAAATCGCTAAATAAATTAGTAAAAAAAAAAAAATATTCCCCAATAAATTCATTTTTTGAAAATAAAAAAAAAAACCAATAAAAGTACACATATTTGGTATCGCCGTGTCCGTAGCGACCCGCCCTACAAAATCGTCCCATTAGTTAACCATTTAGCGAACCCCTTAAAAAATAAAAATAAAAAACGAATGATTTATTATCATACCACCGAACAAAAAGTGCAATAACGCGCGATCAAAAAGACGCATATAAATATCCATGGTACCGCTGAAAATGTCATCTTGTCCCGCAAAAAACGAGCAGCCATACAGCATCATCCGCAAAAAAATAAAAAAGTTATAGCTCACAGAATAAAGTGATGCAAAAATAATTATTTTTTATATAAAATTGTTTTCATTGCAAAAAACCGACAAAACATAAAAAACGACCTAAATGAGGTATCGCTGTAACCGTACCGACGCGAAGAATAAAAGCGCTTTATCAATTTTACCGCACGCGGAACGGTGTAAACGCACCCCCCCAAAAGAAATTCATGAAACGCTGGTTTTTGTTCATTCTGCGTCCCACAAATCGGAATAAAAAGCGATCAAAAAATGTCACGTGCCCAAAAATGGTACCGATAAAAACGTCAACTCGTCCCGCAAAGAATAAGACCTCACATGACTTGGTGGGTCAAAATATGGAAAAATTATAGCTCTCAATATGTGGTGATGCAAAAACTATTTTTACAATAAAAAGCGTCTTTTAGCGTGCGACAGCCGGCAAACATATAAACCGCCATAAATAGTAAATCAAACCCCCCGTTATCACCCCCTTAGTTGGGGAAAAATAATAAAATTTAAAAAATGTATTTATTTCCATTTTCCCATTAGGGTTAGGGTTAGGGCTAGGGTTAGGGCTAGGGTTAGGGTTAGGGCTAGGGTTAGGGCTCAGATTAGGGTTAGGGGTGTGTTGGGGTTAGGGTTGGAGTTATAATTGGGGGGTTTCCACTGTTTGGGCACATCAGATGCTCTCCAAATGCAACATGGTGTCTGATCTCAATTCCAGCCAATTCTGCGTTGAAAAAGTCAAATTGGGCTCCTTCCCTTCCAAGCTCTGCCATGCGCCCAAACAGTGTTTTACCCCCACATATAGGGTATCAGCATACTCAGGACAAATTGCAAAACAACTTTTGGGGTCCAATTTCTCCTGTTACCCTTAGGAAAATAAAAAATTGGGGGCAAAAATATCATTTATGTGGAAAAAAATGATTTTTTTATTTTCACGCCCAGGCGTTATAAACTTCTGTGAAGCACTTGGGGGTTCAAAGTGCTCACCACACATCTAGATAAGTTCCGTGGGGGGTCTAGTTTCCAAAATGGGGTCACTTGTGGGGAGTTTCAATAGTTTAGGTACATCAGGGGCTCTCCAAACGCACATGACACCCGCAGACCAATCCATCAAAGTCTGCATTCCAAAACGTCACTACTTCCCTTCTGAGCCCTGACGTGTGCCCATACAGTAGTTTTCTCCCACATATGAGCATATGAGGTATCAGCGTACTCAGGACAAATTGGACAACAACTTTTGGGGTCCAATTTCTCCTGTTACCCTTGGGAAAATAAAAAATTGGAGACTAATTGATCATGTTTGTGGAAAAAATACGATTTTTGTATTTTCACGTACGGGCGTTATAAACTTCTGTGAAGCACTGGGGGGTTCAAAGTGCTCACCACACATCTAGATAAGTTCCTTGGGGGGTCTAGTTTCCAAAATAGTGTCATTTGTGGGGGGTTTAAACTGTTTTGGTACATCAGGGGCTTTCCAAACGCGACATGGTGTCCGATCTCAATTCCAGCCAAAAACGTCAAATGGCGCTGCTTCCCTTCCGAGCTCTGCCATGCACCCAAATAGTCGTTTACACCCACACATGGGGTATCAGTGTACTCAGGACAAATTGCACAATAACTTTTAGGGACCTATTACCCTTGGAAAAATAAAAATTGGGGGTGAAAAGATCATTTTTGTGGAAAAAATATGATTTTTTAATTGTACCGCTGTACGTTATAAACTTCTGTGAAGCCCTTGTGGGTTCAAAGTTCTCAACACATATCTAGATAAGTTCCTTGGGGGGTCTAGTTTCCAAAATGGGGTCACTTGGGTGGGTTTCCACTGTTTAGGTACATCAGGGGCTCTCCAAACACGACATGGCGTCCGATCTGAATTCCAGCCAATTTTGCATTGAAAAAGTCAAATGGCGCTCTTTCCCTGCTGAGGTCTGCCATGCGCCGAAACAGTGGTTCCCCCCACATATCAGGTATCGGCGTACTCAGGACCAATTGCACAATAACTTTTGCAGTCCAATTTCTCCTGTTACCCTTGGTAAATTAAAAAAATTGAACCTGAATTATTTTTTTAGTGAAAAAAAGTTAAATGTTCATTTTTTTTTAAATATTCAAAAAATTCCTGTGACACACCTAAAGGGTTAATAAACTTCTTGAATGTGGTTTTGAGCACCTTAAGGGGTGCAGTTTTTAGAATGGTGTCACTTTTGGGTATTTTCTATCATATAGACCCCTCAAAGTGGCTTCAAATGTGATGTGGTCCGTAAAAATAAAATGGTGTTGCAAAAATGAGAAATCGCTGGTCAACTTTTAACCCTTATAACTTCCTAACAAAAAAAAATTTTGGTTTCAAAATTGTGCTGATGTAAAGTAAACATGTGGGAAATGTTACTTATTCAGTTTTTTGTGTGCTATATCTCTGTGATTTAAGGGCATAAAAATTCAAAGTTGGAAAATTGCAAAATTTTCTAAATTTTCGCCAAATTTCCATTTTTTCACAAATAAACGCAAGTTATTTGAATGAAATTTTACCACTAACATGAAGTACAATATGTCACGAGAAAACAATGTCAGAATCACCGGGATCCATGGAAGCGTTTCAGAGTTATTACCTCATAAAGGGACAGTGGTCAGAATTGTAAAAATTGGCCTGGTCATTAACGTGCAAACCACCCTTGGGGCTTAAGGGGTTAAGCTAGTTGCTTTAAGTTAGTTTTGTCCCCGGTGGCCATTAGGGTCAATAGACAGTGGTGTCTTTAGTTCTAGTTTTGCCCCCGGTGGTGGCTAGTATTATTACACGGGAATCACTAGCAGGTGTGATTGCTCTGGCTCTTGCCTATAAAGGAGAGTCAGGTGGTCTCACTCACTGTTGGTGATATTGGTCATTTCTAACCATCCTTGGCGGAGGAAGGAGCTAGAGAAGAGTTCCTTGCAGCTCAGTCAGAGTCCTGGTGGTGAAGGAGCAACAATGAGGAGTTCCGTGCAGCTCTGACAAAGCTTTAGTGAAGTAGCAGCTATTCAGGAGGAAAGCTGCACTCAGTTGCTGGACTCTGTTTCTGGGAGCAATAGCAACAGAGCAAAGTTAAGTGGTTTTTCCCTGTTTGTAACTTTCCTTATGTGTGTTTTAGTGCAGTGGTGGGATTAGTTTCTGCACCATTCAATTCATTAGAAAGGGATAGGTGCAGGGCGAGCTAGGGTTTTTAGGTATCCTGCTCGTCGCCAGGTGTGGAACCTGCCTAGGGACTGTCAGGAGTGTAGAGACACTGACTCAGGGGAGTGCAGGAGGTCTCCACGTCTCTGTTCCCTATTGTAGGGCCCTCCATTGTATCGGTTTCCCTGGTGATTCCCTTATCTCTGTAAATTCACCCTGCTGAAGGCGGTGTATCCAGATACACATGTAACTACTGAAATAAGCCTGCTGGTGGCGATGCATCTGGCTGTACGTTACATTGTTTAAAATCTCCCTGCTGGAGGCGGTGTATCCAGGGTCACGGGTGTCATAGAAATTCGCCCTGCTGGAGGTGGTGTATCCAGTCACCCGTGACATCACAATAACAATTGAGGGTGAAAAGATCATTTTTGTGGAAAAAATATGATTTTTTTAATTTTACGGCTGTACGTTATAAACTTATGTGAAGCTCATGGGGGTTCAAAGTTCTCATCACACATCTAGATAAGTTTCGTGGGGGGTCTAGCTTCCAAAATGGTGTCACTTGTGGGGGGGGTTTCCACTGTTTAGGCACATCAGGGGCTCTCCAAATGCGATATGGCATCAAACCAATTCTGCGTTGAGAAAGTCAAATGGAGCTCATTCCCTTCTGAGCTCTTCCATGCGCCCAAACAGTGGTTTACCCCCACATATGGGGTATAGGCATACTCAGGACAAATTGCCCAATAACTTCTGTAGTCCAATTTCTCCTGTTACCCTTGGTAAAATAAAAACATTGGACCTGAAGTAATTTTTTGTGAAAAAAAGTTAAATGTTCATTTTTTTAAGCATTCAAAAAATTCCTGTGAAGCAACTGAAAGGTTAATGAACTTCTTGAATGTGGTTTGAGTACTGTCAGGGGTGCAGTTTTTAAAATGGTATCACTTTTGGGTATTTTCTACAATATAGACCCCTCAAAGTGACTTCAAATGTGATGTGGTACCTAAAAAACATGGTGTTGTAAAATGAGAAATCGCTGGTTAAATTTTAACCCTTATAACTATCAAACAAAAAAAAATTTTGCTTCCAAAATTGTGCTGATGTAAAGTAAACATGTGCGAAATGTTACTTATTAAGTTTTTTGTGTGCCATATCTCTGTGATTTAAGGGCATAAAAATTAAAAGTTGGAAAATTGCAAAATTTTTGCCAAATTTCCATATTTTTCATAAATAAACGCAAGTTATATGAATGAAATTTTACCACTAACATGAAGTACAATATGTCATGAGAAAACAATGTCCGAACCACCGGGATCCATGGAAGCGTTCCGGAGTTATTACCTCATAAAGGGACAGTGGTCAGAATTGTAAAACTTGGCCCGGTCATTAACGTGCAAACCACCCTTGGGGGTAAAGGGGTTAATTGATCATGTGGGTGTTCCATATATGTTGCTGGACTTAGGCAGTCATTTTCCTACCTCAGCACAGGCACTTTAATGATGTTCTAATCCTACTTCAGGAAGATTATTTATAGGCGACTGTACCCCTCTTCTTTCACATTTGAGATATTTCTATATCTTCACTTTCAATATATTAATGTTGGCAAAGTGTGTGTAAAGGTGTCTCCAGCCATTAGCGTCCTTCATATCTGAGGCATTTGTTTTTTTTGTTTTTTTGTTATTTTATTTTCATTACTTGTTTTCATTACAATTGTTTAATAAAAATTGCAATTTATGATTTTGAAAAAATTTCTACTTTGTGCTTTTTCTGTTCACTTTTCTCTTGCAGTTGAGAAACTGATGAAACAGACGGGATTTATTTATTGTGCTTGGCCCTTGATATTTTTTGGATCATAATTTTGATATAACTTCTGTTTTCCTTCTACGAAAAAAACCCTAGCATTTTACAGCACCAGCTTAGAGAAGAGATTTCTAAACTCTCAGTCACACGCTGCATTTCTTTTTCTCCATTTTTATCTGAAGCTTGTCAATTCTTTCAGTTTTGCAGAGTTTTTCACCAATTCAAATGAATGAATGAAAAAGCAAAACAATTAAAAACGCTGCAAAAACACGAGGATTGTACGCAGCGATTTTCCTGCTACCACTCTGGTTTTAGGGGTAGAATAAAATCCTGCAAAAATGCAACATGTGAACATATAAAACCACAAGAGAAACACCGACTAAAAGTCCAAAGTATCAAAAGTGGTTTTATGTTGTTTCTTTCCGATTGTCCATTCTGCATCTAAGGTCCATTTTCGCAGCACTGCTAATTAAATGTGGGATTTATTTTACTATATTTATGCTTTTCTACTATATCTACATAAGTAATAACCCCATTTTTCTTGGCACTCTGGGTTTGAGTCCCCCTTTCTTGTGTTTTATTTCTGACATGTGAACATAGCCTTATCCTGGTTGTGTTCTATTTGGAAATAACATAGAACGGCCGTAATAACATGGAGACATAATTCATTCCATGGTTTTCCACTTTCAGAATTGCTAGGCAGCATCTATTCCTACAGAGCCGCCCATGAAGATTCTACTCCAAGATTCCATTATGACATCACACATGATGTCGGCATTATGACATCACACATGATGTTGTCCATTATGACATCACACATGATGTTGGCTATTATGACATCACGGAACCCAGTCTCTACTTATACAATGCACACAGTGTCACTGGTGCCATTTTTTGGTTCTATAGCTAGTGGACTGTGCGCACTTGCACTTACTCGCTATGGATGACTATCTTCTAGATAACTTTCAGGCAGACCCACTATTGGGGATTATTTTCGACAGTAACCCCGACACTGCGCTTCTACCACCCGATGGCGTCCTCAGCTTCACTCACCGGCTGGTGATGCCGCTGGTAAAGGACTGCCTGACCAAATTCAACCAAGGTCAACTAACCTCAGAGTATCTGAGCGATTTATCTCAGAACATCAGGATGTTACTGCAGCAGGTAAGTGGCGGACGCTCCGCACAAATCTTCTCCATAATAATAGATAATAATGACGGGATAGAAGTTTCTTCTTTCCTCCAATATAAAACACAATGAATGCCCAGATATGGCGCCAGAGGAGCAAATGGCACATAAAATGGCCGCCTCCAATGTGACCTTTCTCATCTCAGGATTTTCATTTTGATTTATTTTCTTTTTTATAGGCTGAAAAAAGATTTCAACATGGCGATTTGTCTTTAATTAAGGAACTCGCCCAAAAAGTCCTGTCTGCACTGGAACGTCCGGCCCGCTCATCGGAACGCCTGGTAAGGAGCCGTCTTCTTCTCTATCACACGTCCTTGTTTTCTGATCTTCTCCAGATCACCAGTCAGATATCAGAAGATCTGGTGTTAGATCTTACAGGCCTCCGTGTCAGCTCCTGGCAGGCACAGCATATTTATGGCCGCTAGTCTCTGCTGCTCCCTCCCCCGTGATGGCAGTCTGTATTCTGTAGTCACAGCTCAGTGGCGGGACGTCTGTATTTCCGCCTCTGTCTAGCGCTATTATCTTCCTGATTGTAAATGCTGCAGCTGAGATAATAGGTGATATTACAGAGATGTTGTGTATACAAGTCTCTTATAAAGTATATTAATCTGGACTTGTGGAGAGGAGCTGCAGTGTAAAGCATTTCCCCCTAATACTGTAATGAATGAAGTACCCCTGATATAAGGAGCGCAGGTAACACGGCTCTGGGGTCACAGGGCAGAGAAGTCAAAGTTTACACCGAACGTTTGATTTTTCAATCTTAATTTATCTTAATCCACCTAAATGAGAGAATGAGAAAAGTTCTCAACATGGCGCATTGTCTGTATAGTTACAATTGCTGCATCTGTAAATGCAGGTTTAGTTCTTCCTGATTTATGGATTTGGTGATTTAGTAAAATCTTCCACATATTAAATCTATATATTATAACTATTAGGAAACAGCAGAAGGCGACACCGAAGATGGGCAAAATCTACACCCGGGAATGACCCCTGACCCTAATACGAGTCAGCGGGAACTGACCAGCGATCTGACCACAGGTAAGCCGATCACCCGACCTTCTAGACGGAATCTCCAGATATTCTAGAGAACAGGGGATAATGGTGGATTTACTGTACTCTGTGAACAGGGAACCTGTCAGCCTGTTACATGTGAAGTTCCGGTCTGACTGTACAGCCCATTACCCTCTAATGAAAAGAGCCCTTTTGTTTTTAGAAATCTAATATCTCAGTCAGGAGAAATCTAACATAGAAGCCATACACAAACCTGGGTGGAAGTGCACTGGGGGCGTGAAAGAAAACGTCTGAGTGCAGTGACACGCCCCTAGTGCACTTACAGGCTAATATGCATATGGCTTCTCTGCTTGAGCTCTCTCTTCCCATCACTCACATGTACAGTGAGGGCGATGACTGCCTCATATTTAGAATCCCCATATAATCAGTAATAATCCCATTTACAGACGTCCCGCCATTTCTCCGTTATATTGCTGTATTGGGTATGTAGGATTGATGTTTTCCAATACATTTTATTTCTTCATCTCTTCATCACTATTTTAGATCCAACAGTGCTGGCGATTCCTGATAGTGGAATCTATGAGATCCCGGAGATCCAAGAACCTGACGCTGTGAGTATCATAGAAGGGGATGTCTGTATGTCACCAGATCATGGAGTGTGAATGACACGTCCAGTATTATCCCCATATAACCATGGGAGATCTCTGTTCTAAATATAAATGATGCTATTGTGTTAGATAATAGAACTTATACTAAACACAGTCTGGCACCAGGTTTCTGCTACCCATCTGAGAGCAGCATGATGTAGGGGCAGAGACCCTGATTCCAACAATGTCACTTTCTTTATTGGGTGCAGCAGTCACACTTTTCTCTGATGCAGATATAGCAGAGCTCTGAATCCTGAGCCATTTATAACCCTGCCCACACCATTGGCTGGCCGCTGTCTGGATACAGTACACTGTGAATAAGCAGAAATCCTCTAATCAGTGGTGGGAGCAGGGTTACATAGAGCAGTAGGACTACGTGATACAAGACTAGTCCTATAGTGATAATCTCTTGCTGATTAAACACTGATTTTAATAAAACGATACACAGCCTAGTAAATGACACGTCACTGGAATCAGGATTTCATCCCCTACATCATGCTGTTCTTAGATTACATAAAAAACCTGCTGACAGATTCCCTTTAAGGTTTCATTTGTGATCTCCCATATTATTCAGCACTGTACAATGATTCTGGTGTATGGAGGATCCCCCTTAACACCCTAACGACCTATGACGTGCTTTGCCCATGGCCTCCCCCATCTATTCCAGCACATGACAGCTCATCTGATCAGCTGTCATGTGCTCCTAACAGCCGCGGGTGTAATCACGATCCACCTGTGGCTGCTAACATAATGCCGCTGTCAAACTCTGACATCGGCATATTTAAATGGCTGCTATGGAAGTGCGTCTTAGCTCCGCCCATTGGCGCCCGTGTCATATCACCGCGGATCGCCGAAGGGTTTGCATGACAATACGAGGTCTTCAGAAGACCTCTTTGGCTGTCATTGCCAAACTGCTATTGTTGCCGCCCAGCAGTCGACGGTCAGAGCAGATGAGCATATTTGCTTTGTGTAACACAAGCTGTTACGAATGAGTCACCGAGGAGGAAAAACAAAAACAAACTAAGCCCAAGAAAACCAGAGAGGTTGGTAACTAAGCAGATTGCAGACCCCTGATCCTATCCACACAACTAGCAGTAACTGTGGAGCGTACCTACGATGATCCTAGATGCCTCGTCACAGCCTGAGAACTAAATAAGCCTAAAGCAAGAAAAGGGGAAATCTAAACTGCCCCAGAGCAGACCCCAAAGCAATAGACAGCCCCCAAACATGTATTGGCGGTGAGACGATGAAAACACAAACACAGATAGAAAAAAAGGCTGAGCAAAGGATGGGGCCCACACTAACTAGAAAGGACAGGAAAGGAAAGATGCTGTCTGCAATCATGCACAAAACCCTGCCAAGAAATGTCCAACACATTCTGATAACAAAAACCCTGAAGTCGCTAGACTTCAATTTCCTATATCAGCACTCTTGTGTATTCTGAAGACAGAGCAAAAAGAGACCAATCTTATCAGGGACAAAAAGGCAAACTGGCATAAACAGAGACATAAGAATGGAAATTCAGCACAGCCCCAGCAGGGGCTGGCTGATCACAAAAACTGAGTAAACCAGACCAAATCTCATGTGAAAAATAGCAGAGCACACTTAGCTTGAGAAGGCAGGAACAGAACTGGAAACCAGAACCTCGGGGCAGGAGAAAATCACCAGCACAAAATTAGGGAGTTGGCTGTCTTAAATCCAGTCAGAGATTTCTGATGTCCACTCACAGTCCTCCTCAGGTGGCAGGTCTCTGCAATTTAGATCAGCTGCATTACCAACTGTCACCACCAGAGGGAGCCCGGATGGAGAACTCATGACTCGTCTGTCAACATAGCCATCTCCACCACCCTCACCGGAAGCCAGAGGTAAACCAGAAAATGAGTTCACAACAACAAGCGATCGGATGATCCCAGCATCTAGTCTCCCATGGAGACTATTGAAGCAAGTAAAAAGTAGAAAAATAGGATTTAAAAAATATAAAAGTTGAAATTACCCCCCCTTTTTCCCCATTCAAAACAATTTAAAAAATACACTTATTCGATATCGCCTCACTCGGAAACACCCGATCTATCAAGGTCTATCAAGAAAAAATCCGATCTGTAAATGTCACAAAGCGAAAAAAATCAAAATGCCAGAATTACACTCTTTTAGTTGCTGCAACATTGCAATAAAATACAATAATGGGCGATCAAAACTTTGTATCTACCAACAATGGTATCAATAAAAATATCAGCTCGGCACTCAAAAAATGAGCCCTCACCCCGACCAAGATCACGAAAAATGGAAATGCTACAGGTCTCGAAAAACAGCGCCTTTTTTTTTTTATACAAACTTTGGATGTATTTTTTTTTACCACTTAAATCAGAAAGAACCTATACATGTTCGGTATCTACGAACTTGTAATGACCTGGAGAAGCATAATGGCAGGTCAGCTGTAGCATTTAAGCATTTAGTGAACGCGGTAAAAAAAACAATTGTGGAATTGCACTTTTCTGCAATTTCACTGCGCTTAGAATAGTTATCCCATTTTTCAGTACAGGTTATGGTAAAACCAATGGTGTCGTTCAAAAGAACAAATTGTCCCGTGAAATACAAGCCCTCACATGGCCATATTGACCGAAAAGTAACAAAGCTATGGCTCTGGGAGGAAGGGGAGCAATAAATGGAGACGCAAGAACGGAAATGCCCCTGGTCGTTAAGGGGTTAAATGGCATCCGTGTCTGCGGAGTGTTCTGCTTGTATCGTCCCCTACAGTCAATCGCTGTATATCAGCTGGGACATAATATTGGAGGGAGAAGTTTTCTGGAGCTTTTTTCTTGCAGCTTTTTTATCTGAATATCATTTCTTATTTCCTTATAGGGAGCGATCGAATCATTGATCCCAGCGAGAAAGCCGCATATAAGCGACTTTGAAACAACCAAACTGATCGGCGCTGGAGCTTTTGGGTGAGATTTCTGTTGGTATAATCCACATTTCTCAGGGTTCCCTATGACAACACTTCTGCCTCTGTGCTCTGCCATTCAGTGTTATCATAGGGAAATAATCGGAGTCCACATCACTGTCCACATCTAATTCCCACTATTCAGCTCATTTATATACAGCGGGGCATTCTGACCTATAACAGGTTACATTATGTTCTGCTACTTTATTAATTTCTAGAAATTTATTTCCAGTGACGGACTTCAAGAATTAGTACAGAAGATCGTAGAATGATTTCTACGGCTGGACTGTTATTAAGGATTGATTACTAACCATGGATTGTCCTTTTCTCCAGGTCCGTCTACTTAGCACGCCATAAAGACTTGCACCAGGTCTTTGCAATGAAGACAATGGAAAAGCAGAACCTGAATACTCCAAAAAAGGTGGAATTGGCTTTTATTGAGAGGGACATCTTAACATTCGCTGATTGTCCCTTTGTGGTCTCCATGCTCTGCTCCTTTCCAACTAAACTTCACCTCTGTATGGTCATGGAGTATGTGGAAGGTAGGACACATATGCATTATATTCTAGTCACTCCATGCCTGCTCACATCTTATCACCGCACATATAATTAGGATGTGTCCAGGTGGTTGGTTCCATCACCACAGAACATTTCCTATAGGTTATATATTACCTAGCTGCACGGAAATCCATTGATCAGTGTGCAGGGGAACTATGGGGCCCATGAGTCAGAGGAGGCTTGGCACCACTTGGCATTGGGTCACATCACTCCTCCTATCATCACAATTTCAGAGCAGCCGCATCCTCAGAATGAGAATACTGATGAACAGAATGGTGCCTCAGGAAGCCAAAAGTCCCCCGATCCACCATTCAGCCCGTGGTTGTGAGACAGTGGTCTGAGACTCCGTACACTGGAGGTGCAGAGTAGTCACAGCATCCCGCCTGTAGTGTGGAGTCTCAGTACTCACACTGTACTGACCAGAGCAGCGTGCCGTGGGAATGGGGTGAGGTGAATAGTGCTTTTTTAATGTCAGCATTTGTAGGGGTGATAATATTGATTGGGTGGCTGTGGGGGACATAGTACTGTGTGAGAGGCTATGGGAGCCTGCTAATGCCACGATACTGATTTGCCGGCTGTGAATGCTCCTATACTGGGTGCGGACTTCATACTGAGTGGTGTGCTCTGGGGGGTCTTTATTCTATATGGGTGTCCTCATTTTGTGTTAGGGTTCAAATTTATGTGTGAGGGGCCATCATACTGAGAGGAGACATGTGGGGACCATTATATTGTGTGTCTGTGTGGGACGTTATACTGAGTATAGGCACTGTGGGCGCCACTATACTAAGTGGGGGCATCATACTGACACTGTATATGTGGGGTGATACGGTAGGCAGGAGGATTCACTGTGGGGATACCATACTCCGCGTTTGTGGTTGGGGGCATGCTTGAGGCCATCATACTTTGAAATGGCCATAAAAAGTGTATTGCTGGTGAGAACACGAAGGGGATTCGAAAGATATTATTTTTAGGGGCCTAATTAGAACTTTTTCTATGGGGCCCTGTGATTTTTATGTTCGCCACTGTCTGTGTGATCTCCCCTGTATGTCCACACTGAGCAAGCCAGTATCTCCAGTTTCCTCAGCTGTAGACAAGATGTGATATCACTTTATGTTATTAGTTACATGGACCACACTTCACCACTACTTTAGTCTAATATTATGTGCACTATTCATTATAACTGTATACAGTCTTTCCTGCCAAATATCTGTGCTCAATTCTCATTACACATCACGGTGGTCTGCTTTATAAACCCCTCACCAGTCATATTTCCTTTTTTCTACAGGTGGAGACTGTCGGACCCTATTAAACACCATGGGTCATTTACCTGTCCCCTTGGCCCGCTTGTACTTTGCAGAAGCGGTTGTTGCTGTGGAATACTTGCACAGCTATGGGGTGGTGCACAGAGACCTGAAGCCAGAGAAGTAAGTGCCCCCTGAAGTATAATAATGGAAGTTATCATTTATTATCACATAGTCTGTAAGGTTAAAACCATCTTTTCTTTCACAGCCTCCTGATAACATCTGCCGGACATATTAAAGTTACAGATTTTGGGGTTTCAAAAGTTGGTGTCATGACACCAAAAACCAACATCTACAAGCGATTAGCAAAAGACATCAGCAGAGAGTTCCGGGACCATGAGGTCGGCATCACTTACAGAAACGAGGCTTGTTCTTACTAATCTCATCACACTGTTGTTTCTTCTCTGCATTCTTCATTTCTAGAGAACTTTTCCACTGATATTTTATCTTCTGTCATTGTGTTTTTATGTGAGAACTTGTCATAATAATGGTATCATCAATCTCATCTCCTTCTTCTGTTGCTTTCCAGGTCTTGGGCACCCCATGTTATATAGCCCCAGAGGTCATCCTGAAAAAATACTATGGAAGACCTGTGGACTGGTGGTCTATGGGGATCATACTACATAAATTTCTTGTGGGACGTGTACCATTTTATGGGAAATCCCAAACAGAGATTTTTAATAATATTGTCAATGGTAAGTGGAATAATCCGATCATTTGCTTTGATTAGTTACATTGTTTTACTTATTTCCTTTGCTTTATCTTACAGTCCAATAAAGATGTTTTATTTTCTGTAATTTTCTATATAACAGGAGACATACGTTGGGATTGTAATCCCGTTCCTCCCTTTGATGCTCAGTGCCTCATCACAGAACTGCTCAGAAAAAATCCTGAACGAAGACTTGGGACAGGTAACAATTTGCTTATTACACATAGAACATATCGCATATGTCCATGAGAATCAGCACTTCTCTATCAGCTCATCCATTTCTAATTCTTCATATGACTTTCAGTAATTTTCCTTCATGTAAATTTCATTAGTTTAGATTAAGTTAAACAGTTCAGATATGGAACAGTCTCTGACAATATCCGCAACACTTTTCTTTTGTCTTTTCCAGCAGGAGCATTTGAGATCAAGGGTCATCCATTCCTGATAGACTTAGACTTTAACAACCTTCTAAGTCAGAAGCCTCAGCTTGCGTCAAACATGGGCGCAGAAGATCGCTCTGTATGGCGACGATTTGCAGCTTTTCTTGGCAGATTCCAGGGAGTCCCTAAGAAGGGTAATGATATTAATTGAAGGTTTTGGTCTTATTTCGGGATTGAAGATTAACTGGGATAAGTCGTGTTTTTTGCCGATTGATGGAGATGACAATTGTACTGGGGAGGTGGAGGCAGGTACTAAATTAAAGGTAGTTCAGCAATTTAAGTACTTGGGGATCCATATAGTGCTTCCACTGACGAGGTTTGAGGAACTCAACTTGAGTCCGTTACTGCAAAGAATACGAATACCAAAGTCTCAGTGTGGAATAATCTACATCTATCGGTGGTGGGCAGAGTAAACCTCCTCAAGATGATTGTTAAGCCTCAGTTATTGTATGCGTTACATAATTCCCCGGTCTGGCTTCCAATGTGCAAGTTTCATAGGATAAAATAATTATTTGGTGATCTGGTGTGGGGTGGGAAGAGTCCGAGACTCAAACAGAAAATATTGCAGAGGCCGAAGGAAGAAGGGGGGCTTGCATTACCCAATCCCTGGATATATTTTCTATCTGCACAATGCCAGCACCTTAAAGGATGGGGGGAGGTGTTAGGGATGGGTCAGATACCTGGATGTTTGAGGCACCTAATTAAGACATTGGTGTTAAGTATGGGTCTGGAGGCGGGAATTTTCAAAAAAAATTGTGATTTCGGTACCAGACTATTAGCCTTATGATTATCCATTGTCATGGTTTGAACAGGGTTCTTGCCCTGCACTCACAGGGTTAAGTGTATGTGGCCTCTTTCTGGATCTGGGAGGGGTATTTATACTCACTCTTTACCAGGGTTCTCTGTCAGCTATACTGTTGTTCTGGTGTGTCTGACCCCTGGTGTGCGTGTATTCTGCGTTGCTTGTTTGCTTCCCGTGTATGACCTGGTCCGTCCCCTCACTCTGTACTCCGTCTCTCGTTTTGGTACTATTGTCTTTTCTGGTTCTGATCTCCTGGCTTGGCTATCGTTACTCCGTTACAGTTTTCCCCTATTGTACCGTCTATTGCCCGTTCTGGTTTTCTGATCTATTGCTAATTCCTGATTATCCATTCTGTCTAACCCTTTGGTACTGTATTGCTATCTTGTTCTTTGACCCCGGCTTCATCTGGTTTCTGTCTCTGTCTATGCCCCTTGGTAACATTGTCCTGTAGTTACCTTTCTAGGAGTTTCCCTGCAGCTCCTAGCACTGTGGAGCTTAGGTCATGCCCCCAGCAGTCACATGCTTCAGGTCCTGATACTCTGAAGCACGCATCGTCACCGCTGCTGCCCTGCTCCACAGGTATCTTTGAGCACTGTTTTTGTACTCAGGACACAAGCACTGGCCCAGTGAGCAAGTGCAGTGCGGGATTCCTGACATCCATAAGGTATTGCAGAAAACCAAACAGATTAGGGGGGCCACTGGATTTACTAGGTTCTCGCCTATCTGGGGTAACAGTTATTTCCAGGAGTTCAGACATATGAAGGGATTTGAGGAGTGGAAAGAGGTAGCCATTAGTTTGATAGATCATTTAATTTACTGGAGGAAACTTAAGTCATTCAAAGTGCTACGAGAGGAATTTCAGTTCTCTGGGTTAATTCTATATCAGTATAGATGGGTTCAACATGCGTTTCAGTCTCAGTATAGAGGAGGGACCATAGTGATTAGATTTTATACTTAAAAATAGTGAAACAAGGGGGCAATATTGGAAGTGTATAGGGACCTTTTACACACGTTCTTGGGAGATCACCCTATTAAAGCTAAAAGGAAATGGGAGCTAGTTGGGAATCTATTCTGGTGTACGTACCTAAGATATCTATGAGTGAACCTGGGAGACTGTCACAATTGCACGTGATCCATAAGATCTATAAAACCCTGATGGGTTATTCAAGACTGGGTTGAAGTCGAACTCTGACTGCCCGAGGTGCTCACAATCTCAGGCAGGTATACTGCATATGCTCTGGCACTGTCCCAGACTGTCAGCCTTTTGGATTGTTGTGCTGAACTGTATTGGAGTTGTGTATGGGTGTGCAGTCCCTAGGGACCCGCTTATATGTATACTGGGGTATGTGGAGGAGTTAGTAACTGACAGTATGACCAAAAATGTAATTGCAAGAATATTATTTATTGCAAGGAAATTGATTGCTAAATATTGGATCAGAGAGGAGCCTCCGTCCAGATGTGAATTTATGGCTCAAATGGACGATATAATACAACTGGAAAAAGTATATACACCAAGAGAAATAAACTGGAACTTTTTCACAAAATATGGCAGCCGTGGTTGGACAGATTTCATTAATGGTACACCAGTGTACAGGAATGTTGTGTTAAATTTATGGTGAACTGAACCAATATCTGACAATATGGGATCTGTTTGTTTCTGGAATGGTCTACTTGAGCGTGAGGGGGAGTGGTAAGTTACTGGAGGAAAACATTGTAAAATGAACGTTGTTTTGTGACAAGTGATATTTGTTTTCAATGCTCTTATGTTTAATAAAAAATTATCTGATTTAAAAAAATGTGGGCACAAGCTTCTCTATCAGTAAGTAGAAGGAGATGTCATCTAGACTAAGCAGCTGTTTGTCTCGTCTACCATAGTTTGAGACAATTGGTTGTCATTACTATTACAGATAAATGGTTACTGTTTTATTGACAGCCTTTAAAAGTATTTCATTACCTATGTCTTGTAGATGACGAACATCTGGTCTCAGATGAGGAAGACAATGAGAGCTATAACTACCCAAATTTTACATCTTCTTCTGAATGGCTTTCTAAAGTAAGTATGAGAATAGGTAAAAAAGTAAAAAAACCTCTAAAAGTAAAAAAAAAAAAGTATTTAATATCTTCTTGTTGTCTGCATTTAGCTCTGTACCAACGCTACCAGTAGGATGAACAAGGAGGATCCCAAGTCTCCTCCAGAGTGTACCCCAGAATCCAACACAGACATCTCAGAAATGTGAGTAGATTATAGGGTCATTACTTGGAGCTCCAGGCTGATATATGTGCACAACCCCAAATATAGGCCATAAACACCATACTATCAAATACAGCATCCATTGCCCCATGATTAGCAGTCATTGTTCTCTTGGCTTCAGAAACTGCTGATGATAACAACCCATAATTGCAGCCAGTCATGCACTTTTAGTGCTGCCCACACTGTAGGAGAGATGTACTACTACATGCCAGCCATTCTTTGTAGTTTTTTCCTTTTTGCTCTATTTTCCACACTATGACCCTCATATGTCCTAATGGGCCTTATAGTTGGTGTTTATATAGTAAGACAACCCCTTTTATACTGCATTTACTTGTGATTTACATGTTTTTCTTCTTCCAAACAGGCAGAAAGAATCTTTTCCTGTATCTATTAGCGACGATGCTATTACCAGTTTGCCACCCTCGTCCCCATTGTCAGGTATGTACATGTCTACAGGAAAAAAAACATGAGAATGTTGACTTCAAGTCTCCAATATTTCCACATGGTTTTTCAGTTATTTGTATCCTATGTTATCCATGTTTCAGGGATCCCAATTATGTTGCCCATAGATTTCATTAATTTTGTAGAGTTTTCCAAGATTACCAGATCATTCATGTGGAGCAGATGTTATCTGTCAGTGATGGGATTGTCACATGTATGATGGCTGACAATGATCGCTGACTTCTATATGATAAGATTCCTCTGCCGTTCGCGCAAAGTGGTATCATGTAATAAGGCATCCTTTTACTTACATTGCACTGGTAAACAGTGATTTTGATGCCAACAATGTCTGAACGGTTTTATATTAAGTTTATGGTGCTGATTAAAAATATTACTTTGGTTTTGGCAGATTCCCTCTAGTTTCTGAAAAATTTAATAGTTAATTAATCACAATAGAATTCTGGCCTCAAAAAGTCGCTTTTATGGCACTGTAAGCCTACAAATTGAAATACAAAATAATTATATAGGCTATTTCATTACCTGAGATGCTGTTATAGTCAAAAGACCGACCGAAACACCAAAAGCTATTGCATTGGTTATCACAAACAAGTTGCATTGGGAGAAATCATTATTTTCATGGATGAAACAAAATCCATTTAATATGGGACACGAACACACAGGTTAAATGGAAGATTTGTGATTCACAATACGTAGTGATCTTCTAACCCCCGATATCTCAGGAGGACGTGACACACTTGTGACAATTACCTCAAAAACTACAACCAATTCAGCAAAAGTAATGGTGATCAAAGGACCTTCAGGAGGGGAACACACGGCATTACCCTATTTGTTATATATCCCTGTCCTGAAAGGTTTACATGGTGGGAAAAAATCTTTCCCTCTGTTTTTTCCATGGTACATACTCACAAGTGCTTTGCAGGTGGTTGGCTAGCATACCTGGCCATTCAGGGAACCGTAGCAGGGGGAAGGATAGGTTTCCTTTCCTGTGAATGGTCCCTGATTGGTGTATGTATTAGTACATAAAGGAGAGTGGGATAAAAGAGGGTAGCGGCACGGGTCCCTGTCTGACCTCTGGCAGTTTCCTAGCAGAAGTGCTGCCCCGCCATTCAGTCTCTCATGGCATTACGGTTAGTCATTCAGTCATTCGGATAAACGGC
The DNA here is from genome assembly GCF_039654945.1 of Dendrobates tinctorius. Lineage (NCBI taxonomy): Eukaryota > Metazoa > Chordata > Amphibia > Anura > Dendrobatidae > Dendrobates > Dendrobates tinctorius. Next base: position 33,676,686 of record NW_027361706.1, on the reverse strand, counting down.
CTTGAGCCTTTTGGCCAAGCTGCGGGGATTGGTTCAAGTTTTTGATTATAATAAGTTACAAAATTCTTTGGTGGCCAATTTTTAGCTACTAAGTCAATGTGTCATAGTTGTGTTATTTTATGCGCTGTATAGGTATTGGGAGTAAGTTATGTAATGCCGTGAGATTTTTTTTAATTCAACACCCTCGAAATACCATAAATCTATTACAAAAAACCTTGGCACCTGACAATTTTTATTTTGCACACTAATGTTATAAGCAGATACAAAGCAGATCCTAAATGAATATTCTGATACTAAGAGGTTTTTTTTTACTTTCTGAATAGAAAATGAAACTGACGAGGAAATAAAATCAATATATTTCAGTATAGAGCTAGAAATGGAGGAAAAGAGACAAGGTAGGCGTGAGGATCAGCTCCATGTTATGTGATGTCAGGCAGTGAGAATAATTCATGTGGAGCAGATGTTATCTGTCAGTGATGGGATATGTATGATGGCTGACAATGATCCCTGACCTCTGTATAAGATTCCTCTGCCGTCCGGCCACTGTGACCGCACAGTCGTAGCATGTAATAAGTCGTCACTTTACTTACAGTATAGATACAAAGCAGATCCTATAAGAATATATTATTATTAAGAGGTTTTTCTTACTTTCTGATCAGATATTCCTGCTGACGAGGAAAGTAATTCTTCGATATATTTGAGTATAGACCAAGACAACTCAAAAAATGAAGAAAATTCTGAAAAGAGACAAGGTAAGTGTGATAACCAGCTCCATGTTATATGATGTCAGGCAGTGAGAATAATTCATGAGGAGCAGATGTTATCTGTCAGTGATGGGATATGTATGATGGCTGACAATGATCCCTGACCTCTGTATAAGATTCCGCTGATGTCGGGCCACTGTGACCGCACAATAGTATCATGTAACATCGAGTCCCTTTACTTACAGTATAGATACAAAGCAAATCCTATAAGAATATATTGTTACTGAGTTGTTTTTACTTTCTGACCAGAATTTCCAGCTCAGGAGGAAAAAGATCTGAGTATGGAGCAACAAAGCTCAAAAAATGAAGAAAAGAAGGGAAAGAGACGACGTAAGTGTGAGAATCAGCTCTATGTTGTGTGGTGTCAGTCAGTGAGAATAATTCATGTGGGTGAGATGACATCTGTCATTGATGGAATTGTCACATGTATGATGGCTGACGATGATCTCTGACCTCTGTGTGATAAGATTCCTCTGACGTCCGGCCACATTGACCGCACAGTAATATGTTATATGGAGTCCCGTCACTTACATTATATTTACTTCTCTTCTCATAGGTTCCCGCCTCCGCCGGATCTTATCATCCTGCCGGCGTGGATTAGCCAGGGCTGCTCAAGTATTTGCAGGTTGTTGCTGCTGCCCTGAAACACAGTAAACCTCCACATCTAGCACCCTGAAGTACAGCAGATCTGTACAACTGTGTGTACAAACAAGTCTTTTATTAAGATTTTTAACAATTGTAAAAGACCAAAAATTTTGTACACAAAAGCGGGACTAACTCCTAGCCGCGGTCTACGGACCAAACATTGGGCATGGGCAGGGCCTTGGGGGCAGATCCCAAGTGCGCTCAACCATGTGAAATAGCTTACACTCAGGAACATTGAGGGATAGCGCTATCGGATAGCTCTACCAGCTCATTTCCTTTAGGAATAGCGCTATGGGATAGCTCTACCCGTGCACTTTCTTCATGGATAGCACCATTGAATAGCTCTACCTGAACAGTATTAACGTCAGAGCTTTTTCATACACAAAGTAGGAGTGGCAGGAGAGGTACACCAGGTATTTATGTTTGCTGTTAGACTGCACATACGCCAGTCTGATGCATGGTTACACCCCAATGTTCGGTCAGTCTGATGCGTGGTTACACCCCATTGTGTGGTTCGTAATCCCAGCGCGCGCCCGAATGGCGCGCAGTCACTCGTTATTAATAAAAATAACTAAAAGCCGTTACTGTTGCTCGGATTCCATTTCATCTTGAAGTCACAACTAACTGTAAGTCACTAATTGCTCTTCTTGTCACTAAATGCATTTGTCATTATCCTGAATGCAGCAGTCAGGCTCATATTTCTGTCCAGCAGCTACACCGATGTCTCCACTCAGTACCAGTCATTGCACTCTCCCACAATGCTCTCCACAGTGCTGCACTGTGCTACAACTCCTCTCATTTGTCAGTCTACTACCATGTCTACAGTCCATTGAGCTAAGACTAGTGTAAGAAGGTGACATGGACTAGCCCTGTAAATATTGACGTCATTGTTTTATCTTGTTATCCTTGACGTGTTTGTGTGCAGTATATGTGATATGTACATATGTGTTTGCGGCCACATGACATTAGATATGTAGAGAGAGGTGTAGTTTGGGTATAGGGACACTAGATGGGGGCACTGAGCACACTTAGGTTGGGGCAACTCTGGAGGACACTAGTGGGTTAAGATGAGAGGAATAGTTAGCTGGTACTTGAGGAGCCAGATTTCCTGCTTGGAGCCAGTGTAGCCAGGGGTAGCCTCTGGTACTAAAGTGGAGGCAGAATACCAGAGCAGAGAAGTGGAGAATTGTGCCTACAGCAGCAGCCAGTGGGGAGAGCCACTGGAGCCGTTAGCTAGGGGCTGGAAGCTGATGTGAATTGAAGCCAGTCTGTGGAAGAAGTCAGCTTGTGTCTGGGAGCTCTTGAGCCAGGGAGAACAATAGAGGAGTCCCTGTGGAGACGACAGCCGGAGTCTGGGAGCTGCACGGATAGAATCACCAGTGCTGTAAAGGGGTGAAACACAATGTAGTAGACGGTTACCTTCGTGGTCTGTAGTCGGTTGCCAGGAGAGAAGACGAAGAGCCGCATTCACCGTGTTCCTTGTTCATTGTGTGGTCCACCCAAGTGAGTCTGAAGAAGTGACGTGCTGCTGTAGAGGAAGATGTACTGTTGGTATCACATAAAGAAAGAGTCCTGATGGCGTTTGGGATGTCCTGTGCCCTGAAGAAAATAAAGTTGAGCTGTTAAAGTTTATCCCGGCCTCTGCCTCCAATCTTTTGGTCCCTAGGAGGGAGCATTGTACCTGGGATGAAGCAGCCTCCAGCACAGTGAGTACTGGAGCGGCTGATGAGGCTACCCCCCGGCGACCGTGGTATTACACTAGCATCCTCCATAATCAGGACCTCCCACTCACACGTCCATGACTTTTTCTGTGCTGCACCAGCTCTCAGGAGTGCACTACTCCAGACAGTCAGGTTCATTCCCACTGTCTATGGATTTGAGTGTGCACTAAAAACAGATCTTTTTCGGCAGAACTTTTAAGTCATCTCACTAATCTAAGTTTTGCCCACTGCACTCAGCAGCACTTAATATCTGCACATATATAGATATTGGCTGATGACCTGTTTGTGCAGTCTTAAATCCTCGAAGATATGAAAACAAAACAACATGTTTAATATGGTGTGACAAAGTCCTGGAGGGGAGATATGTATCACTGCGGTCGTTAGCTTCAGTGACATGAACCTAAATAAACGCTCCAGCACCCAAAGTGCTGAGAGGGGTTAATCAGCCATGTTTAGGGCCAGGGTGAGTGACCATCTGTAAAGTGTGTGGAGTCCAGAGGATAAATACACAGCATTCTGCTCAGTGTTGAGCGTACCTGGAGGTGCAAGCCCCAAGCTGTGCTTTCACGATAAGGAAAGCTGAATTTTTTTTGTTATTTATTCCTGAGCGGGCAGATCCCCTCAGCAACACAGACTGTGCCATACGTTATGTTTTTGGTTTCCCGTTAGGCCAGAAAAGCTGTTTGTTTTGCTAACGCTGCACTGGTTTATGCAGTACCTTCAATAAAATAGTTGAAGATTTAAGAAACAGCGTTCCTGTGTCCACCTCTACGTGCAGCCGAGTGAGACGATCTACCACAGCAGCCAAATCATCCTTAATCATTGCAGAAACGTAATCATTGCAGACTTCACTTTAAGTTCCCACAATGAGTATTTGGTTTATTTTTGACACTGTTTTTTCACTGCACAAAGAACGCAACTTACAAGTCCAAGAAATCTCAGTATGCTGATGCCTTGTATAGTAGTTTTCAGCAACACCATTCATTTTATCATATAATTAGTGATGAGAGAGCCCTGAAATTATTGGCTGCTCTTACTCGTAAGAAGCTTTCCATAATGCTCGAGTGTTCGTCTCTAGTAACGAGTATAACTGAAGTCAAAAGGAAACTCGAGCATTTTTCTGGCGGACCTTCCCAGCAGGTCTTGGGGGGCATTAAAATTGCTGAAATAGATGGAAAAAGTGCTCACAAGGAATGAGAACAGCATGGGGAAGATGCATGAGCGCAACGTCAGACTAGAACTCCTTGGGCCCACTAGGTGCCCACTATGTAGATACATAAAAATAAATACAAGATCACAATTTGTGGTGTAAATAATAATATAAGGTAGTAAACGTCTTAATGATATAGCAGGAGTTGGGGTAGCCCATCTCATAGAATATAATGTAGCCTCCTCATAGAATATAATGTAGTGGGTCGCCCTCCCAGGGCTGTGGGGTACTCGGTACACCTGTGGTGTTTGGCAAGCAAGATGTTAAGCCAGCGCTGCGTGCAGATCCTCTGGGGCTGATGGTGTGTTGCAGCATAGATGGTGTAGCTCCCCACAGGTGAAGCTGTAACCCCAGGGCAGTGTAATGGCAATAGATGAGAATAGGCACAGGCGGTGTGAGGAATGTTGGTACCCAGATGTAGAGGTGCTGACGGTGTTAGCGCACAAATGAATGGAAGACACCAGGGCTTGCAGTTCCAAAGCTTTACTCACAGTCCGTGGCACATACTGGGGCCTGCCTCCGGGCCATGTCCTCCGGGGCAGAGACTCAATCGGCCTCCTGGGCAAGTCAGGATTCTCCTCTCCAACACTCCGCCAACATGTACCTCTCCTGAACGACTCCTCTATTGCACCTTAAGATGTGAAGAGCTCCAGTACCGTGGTACTCTGGAGTTCCTCCTGTCATATGTTCCTAACAACTCTACTTGTATGGCAGACAGCTGTAGCCTCTCTCGGGAACTCCCTTCTCTGGAGTCCTGGCTCTCTATTCAGTTGCTGTTGTGCCCCAAGTCTTAGATGGGAGTAGTGCATTTACAGCCAACTACTCCACCGGTGTCTGCTGCAGAACCATAAGTGCCCATACAACCTCGGGGACCGGGCCCCGGCCTTGCGCTGAGAACCTATAGGCAGGGTTCCTCTTCCAACCCACAACTCCTCTCTGTTCTCCTACTCCTTCGTTCCACACTGTTCTTTCTCTCTCTTATGGAAGCTTAGGTTGCAGTTCTACGTTTTTCTCCTTCTTGTTCCTTTCCCGTGCAAGCTGGCTCAGATCACTGAGGCAGCTGAAGCACTCCTTCTCTCCCTCTTCTAGGGATCTCCTTCTTCCCGGACCCGTCCTCAGACTCTCCTGACTGACAGTCCTTCTCTCGCCTGACCTCCCGCCAGACTGAACCTTCAGACTGCACTGTAATTTTAAACCTTCCAAACCTTTTATATGGATCTCAACTCCACCCACCTCCCAGCACATCCAGTGTTCCATGCAGGGAACCACCAAGGCACTCCTAATGTCTAGGAGGAGAGAGACAGCTCAATGTGGTTGTGCAGAACTACTCAGTTGTGTGGCATGAGAGTGTTGGAGTGTGGAAAGGAGTTCCCAACTTACCTAGTTGGTGGGTCACTACACCTTAGGAGAAGGTACAGTACCTCTGTAGCGACTGAGCCTCAGGGGCGCCACAGTAGCCCCCTCTTAGAATATTATGAAGCCCTTATATAGTATAATGCAGCCAGCTCATAGAATATAATGCAGCCCCATCATAGAATATAATGTAGCCCCCTCTTAGAATATGAAGACCTTATCTAATATATAAAGCTCAAGTGTGTGTATGTATGTATGGCACAGTCACACATCTGGACCCCGAGAGCGTCCTAAGCTATGTTGTGAGGTGAAATTTTAACCCCGCGCATTCCAATTCACCAAACAATTTTGCCCCTATCTGCATAATGGGGAAAAAGAGTGTGTGTATCAAGCCCCACCCCTCATTATGATGTCACAATGGTTGCCATGGCGACGCTGATGTCATCATAGGTTGCAAGCCCCGCCGCTCACTATGATGTCATAATGGTTGACTATGGGATGGAGGATGTGTGATGGGTATATGGGCACTGGACTATGGGATGGAGGATATGTATGACGGGTGTCACGTCGCCGTCAGACTCGGGGCCTGCTGTTCCGCCATCAGCCACTAGGAGGTGACGGACTGTCACGCCGCCCTCGGGCTCGGGGCCTGCTGTCCAGGCCTCGGCCACCAGGAGGCGCCAGACTGACACATCGCCGTCGAACTCGGGGCCTGCTGTTTCTGCCTCGTCCACTGGGAGGCGCCGTGGCTTGCACCCGAGTGATGGCGGCAACAGTGAAAGGGCTTCTGCGCAGGCGTCTAGTGAACGCAGACTCCGCTCCTCTGTCAGTCATGAAGGGGTTGGTGCATCATCATCAGGTCTGGTCCTGGGGGCGGTCCTGATGACATCAGCCCGGGAGCTTGTGAGGGATGACCTGATCCCTCAAATACCTTGGGACTGGGCTTGCAAGCTGCTGGATATATTCTTGGTTTCCCTGCGTGCTACTTTGTGATTTACTATAGTTTACTCTGACCTCAGTCTGGATTTCTGACTATTCTATTGCCTACCGTTTTTGTACCGTTACCGTTCTCCCGACTACTGACGCTGACCTTGGCTTGGATCCCTGACCTCTCTTCTGCCTGCTCATTCGGTACTTCTGCTATTCTCCTGTTTTGTGACCTTGGCCTGGACTCTCGAATCTGCCTCTGCCTGCCGTTTCTGTACCTCCACTGCTTGCCTGGTTCTGACCACGTTTTTGGCTACTTCCTGCTTTTGTATTGGCGACCGTTCTGCTCTGGCGCACTGCCCTTATTTTGACAGCGCCTCCTGGGCTATGCTGTAAATCCAGATCCCTGTATAGGGGTAAAGGGTATCGGGGTGCTGTCTTTCTGCAGCCCAGACTTGCAGATGGACGTTATATTATATCTGGCCAAAATAAAACTGCTTTTTGTATATATACCCAACATATATAAAAGCAGTTTCCCTGAACTTTTTTTTTTTCCTCTTCTTCTGCCTGAGTTGATTTAGCCTAAAACACCTGTTACTAGCCTCAGTGCACAGCCTGGAAGTTCATTTTCACCTTCCTGCTCAAGCATGCTGCAGTCAAGAGACTCCAGGGACAACGCTGAGGCTATGTGCACACGTACCGGAACTCTCGCGGAAATTACCGCGAGAATTCCGGAATTCCAGTCCGCGGGAAAATCGCATTTTAAATTCCCGCGGAAAAACTAGCATTTTGCAAGCGTATTTGGCTTGCAAAATGCTAGCGTTTTCCAAGCGATCTGTAGCATCGCTTGGAGAACTGATTGACAGGTTGGCCACACTCGTCAAACATAGTGTTTGACAAGTGTGACCAACTTTTTACTACTGAGGCCGCCTATGCAGCATCAGTAGTAAAAGATAGAATGTAAAATAAAATAAAAAACGGTGTTATTCTTACCTTCCGAAGTCCCGCGCAGGCGTTCCCAGTAATCCTTTGCGAAAATGCCCGCTATGACGTCAGTTCTCGCGGGATCGCGACGTCTCGCGGTAATTTGCGATGACGTCGCGCGAATGACCGCGAGACTTCGCGATCCCGCGAGAACGGACGCCATCGCGGGCATTTTCGCAAAGGATTACTGGGAACGAGAGCGTGAAGAGAAGCGGGAAGGCTGCGCAGGACGTCGGAGGGTGAGAATACAATATTTTTTATTTTTAAATTCTATTTTTTACAGGGATATGGTACCCAAAGTCTCCTCTCCTCCGGACCGTGGGTATCATCCGCAATTGTTCTGCTTACTTTCCGCATGGTGTGCACAGCCACATGCGGGAAGTAAGTGGAACAATGCATTCCTATGGGTGCGGGATCGCCGCGATTCCGCAAATTAATGAGCATGCTGCGGTTTTTACCGCGAAGCGATTCCGCCGCGGTAAAAACCGCAGCATTAGCACAGCATTGCGGAATCCCATAGGAATGCATGGGATGCTTATTTTTCGCGTTTTCGCGGCAAAATCGCGCAGTTAAAACCGCCGCGGAAACGCGAAAAAAACGCCAGCCTGAACGTCAGAGATCCATACCCCAGTAACATCAGCCTCTGGGCAGCTCCTGCTATGGTTGCCCAGAGGCTCAGGTACTGCCCGCAGATGCGGCTAAAATTTTATTACCTGTTTCTCTGTATTTTGGACAGAAATCTCTGTGTTTAAAGGCCTATGTGGATAGTGGGTCTGAAGGGAATTTTATAGACTCTTTGGCTGCTAAAAATCTTGGTGTTCCATTACTAAAACTTAATGTCCCAATTAAAACCACGGCTATTAATGGCATGTCCATTATTCAGGAGGGGGTTAAATTTGTTACTACCAAGATTGCTATGTCTGTAGGAGCATACAATACCGAGCTTATATCTTTTTTGTGATGGATAATTTATCCTCTGCAGTTATTTTGGGAATGCCTTGGTTACGCCAGCACAATCCTGTCATCGACTGGCACCTGGGAGATGTGGTGCGCTGGAGTTCGCAGTGTCAGGATAAATGCATATCAGTAGCAGTAAATCAAGTTAAACTTAAAACCCCCTTCATACCGTTTGCGCTCAGGGGCTATGAAGATGTCTTTTCTGTTAGTCTGAGAAGCTACCCCCCCACAGAGAGTATGATTGTCCTATAGATCTGATTCCGAATGCCCGTCTTCCAAAAGGGAGAATATTCAATCTCTCTGGTCCAGAGCGTCAGGCCATCAACGACTATGTAACAGACAGCTTAAAAAAAGGGTTTATTAGACCATCTATTTCGCCAGTTGGGGCTGGATTTTTCTTTGTAGAGAAGAAAGATGGTGGTCTCAGACCCTGCATTGACTACAGGGAAATAAATGCAATCACTATAAAGAACCAGTATCCGCTTCCACTCATCCCTGATCTTTTTAATCAGCTAATGGGAGCCCGTTGGTTTACTAAATTTGACCTCCGGGGGGCATACAATCTAGTCCGCATAAGGGACAGGGATGAGTGGAAAACAGCATTTAATACACCTCTTGGTCACTTTGAGTACCTTGTAACGCCGTTCGGACTCAGTAACGCACCTGCAGTGTTTCAGCACTTTGTCAATGATATTTTCAGAGACATTTGTGGGGTATGTCGTTGTGTATTTGGATGACATCTTGATTTACTCTGCTAACCCTGTGACACACGCTCAATACGTCCGTTCGGTACTGCAGAGACTGCGAGAAAACTGTTTGCTAAACTGGAGAAATGTGTTTTTTTTTGCCTGAAGAGGTACAGTTTTTAGGGTACATGGTCTCAGGCAGAGGGTTCCGCATGGATCCTGCCAAGATCCAACCTATTAAGGCTTGGGTGCAACCCAAATTGTTGAAAGCGCTGCAGCGATTTTTGGGATTTGCTAATTACTACCGCAAGTTTATCAGGGGTTTCTCAGAGATTGCCAAGCCACTCACGGATCTTACCCGGAAAGGGGCGGACGTGGCCAATTGGAATCCTGAGGCAATTCAGCCATTTTCTACACTAAAGGAGTGCTTTGTGGCCAACCCGGTTTTGGTTCAACCTGACTTAGACCGCCCATTTATTGTAGAAGTGGATGCCTCTGAAGTCGGAGTGGGAGCAGTGCTATCGCAAGGCACTGCATCCCTCACTCAGCTTCGCCCGTGTGCTTTTTTTTTTTCCCCGCAAATTCTCTGCCATGGAGAAAAACTATGGTATCGGGAATTATTGGCAATTAAATGGGCCTTCGAGGAATGGCGCCACTTCCTCGAAGGTGCCAAACACAAGGTCACTGTCATTACAGACCACAAAAACCTAACCTACCTGGAGTCAGCTAAAAGACTAAATCCCAGGCAGGCCAGGTTTGATTTTTTTTTTTTAATCACCTTTCGCCCTGGTACTAAAAATGTGAGGGCCGATGCCCTCTCTCGCAGTTTTTGTCCCACACAGACCGAGAACTGTGAACCAGTTCCGATATTGGCCAATGGGATCGTTGTGTCGGCAGTGTCCTTGGACCTTCTGGAGGAGATCCGTAGGTCTCCAGAACAAGCTCCTGACACTACACCCCCCAAAAAATTGTTCGTTCCGGCTACCTTTCATCTGCAAGTTCTTAAAGAATCACATGACTCTGTTCTGGTAGGCCATCCTGGTCTCAATAATACCACCAGGCTGGTAACTAGGAACTTTTGGTGGTCAAGGACTGTAAGGAATATGTTTCAGCGTGTGAAGTCTGTGCCCGCACCAAGTCCCCCCATAATCGCCCTGCCGGCTGGCTTCAGTCCTTGCCCACCCCTGAGAGTCCATGGACCCACATCTCCATGGACTTCATTACAGACCTGCCACCCTCAGATGGGGAAACGTGTATCTGGGTGGTGGTAGACAGGTTCAGCAAACAGTGTCATTTTGTTCCCCTGTCTGGGTTACCTAACTCTGAAACTTTCAATAGATTGTTCATTCAGCATATTGTACGTCTTCACGGTGTTCTGGCAAATATTGTGTCCGACAGGGGTACCCAGTTCGTCTCAAAATTGTGGAGGGCGTTCTGTAAACGCATTGGTGTGGAGTTATCCTTCTCCTCGGCCTACCACCCCGAAACCAATGGTCAAACCGAACGTACTAACCAGGCTCTGGAGCAATACCTCCGCTGTTATGTGTTAGGACATCAGTCCGATTGAGTGGAACATCTGCCATTGGCTGAGTTTGCTCTCAATAATCGATACCAAGACTCCATTAAGACTACCCCCTTTTTCTGTAACCATGGACTGCATCCGTGCTTTGGGTCATTCTCGGCCAGGATGGTGGAGTTCCCCGGGGTAGAGAAAAATATACATCGTCTGAAAACAATTTGGTCAGAGGTAAATTTGAGTTTGAAAGGGGCTCAGGTTAGACAAGCTTCGGCTGCAAACAGACGACGATCTAAGGGGCCACACCTGGGAGTTGGAGACAAGGTTTGGCTCTCTACTAAGAACATCAAGCTTAAAGTACCGTCTGCCAAACTCGGTCCCAGGTTTATCGGCCCATACGAAATTATAGAGGTGGTTAACCCGGTAGCCATCCGTTTAAAACTTCCGCAGTCATTCAAATTGCCTAACGTGTTCCACAAGTCTCTCCTCAAGCTGTATCGCTCCCCAGTTCACCCTGTCCAGTCCCCTCCTCCTCCTCCTGTTTCGGTCGGGGGAACCTTGGAGTATGAAGTCCAGGGTGTCCTTGACTCCCACCTTGTGAGGGGCTCAGTACAGTATCTTGTACACTGGAAGGGCTACGGCCCGGAGGAAAGGTCCTGGGTCCCTGCGGGGAACGTCCATGCCAAGGCATTAATTAGGAGAATTCATCTTCTTCACCCTGACAAACCGGGTTTTGAGGGGGGTACTGTCACGTCGCCATCAGATTCGGGGCCTGCTGACCCGCCCTCAGCCACTAGGAGGCGATGGACTGTCACGCCACCCTCGGGCCTGCTGTCCAGGCCTCGGCCACCAGGAGGCGCCGGACTGACACATCGCCGTCAAACTCGGGGCCTGCTGTTCCTGCCTCGGCCACTGGGAGGCGCCGAGGCTCGCGCCCGAGTCATGGCGGCAACAGTGAAAGGGCTTCTGCGCAGGCGTCTAGTGGACGCAGACTCTGCTCCTCTGTCAGTCATGAAGGGGTTGGTGCATCATCATCAGGTCTGGTCCTGGAACGGTTCTGATGACATCAGCCCGGGAGCCTGTGAGGGATGACCTGATCCCTCAAATACCTTGGGACTGGGCTTGCAAGCCGCCGGAAATATTCTTGGTTCCCCTGCGTGCTACTTTGTGATTTACTATAGTTTACTCTTACCTCAGCCTGGATTTCTGACTATTCTATTGCCTACCGTTTTTGTACCGTTACCTTTCTCCCGACTACTGACGCTGACCTTGGCTTGGATCCCTGACCTCTCTTCTGCCTGCTGATTCGGTACTTCTGCTATTCTCCTGTTTTGTGACCTTGGCCTGGACTCTCGACTCCTGGGCTCTGCTGTAAATCCAGATGCCTGTATCGGGGTGCTGTCTTTCTGCAGCCCAGACTTGCAGACGGACGTTATAACGGGTATATGGGCACGGGACTATGAGATGGAGGATGTGCATGATGGGTATATGGGCACAGGACTATGGGATGAGGATATGCATGACGGGTATATGGACACGTGACTATGGGATGGCGGATATGTATGATGGGTATATGGGCATGGGACTATGAGATGAAGGATGTGTGATGGATATATAGGCACTCGACTATGGGATGGAGGATAATTATAATTTGCTATAACTAACCATAGTTAGTTACTATGCCCTGGCAGCGCCGGGCTCTTCAGCTAGTATAGTATAATGCAGCCAGCTCATAGAATATAATGTAGCCCCCCTCACAGAATATCATGCAGCCCCATCATAGGGTATAATGCAGCCCTCCTGTAGAATATAATGTAGCCCCCTCATAGGACATAATGCAGCCCCCCGTAGAATATAATGCAGCCCCCTCTTAGGGTATAATGCAACCCCCTCATAGGGTATAATGTAGCCCTCTCAATACAGCATAATGCACCCTCCCATAGAATATAATGTAGACTCCTCATAGGGAATAATGCAGCCCTCTCATAGGGTATAATATAGCCCCCCTCAGGGTATAATGCAGCCCACTAATAGGATATAATGCAGTCCCCTTATATAATATAATGTAGCCCCCTCAGAGTAAAATGCTGCCTACTCAGAGTATAATGCAGTCCCCTCATAGGGTATAATGCAGCGTTTGCCATCTGTACATACGTATGCAGTGTCGGACTGAGGTGCCAACTTCCGACCAGTAACAATGGCTGTGGGGGCCCATTTTCATCTGCATACAAAAAATACACTACCGTCATTCAAAAATGTACCTATATCTCTATATAATAATAAACTAGGTAGTTTGGTTAATGAATGATGAGATGCTGTTTTTTTTCTCTACGGAGTAAATCATGTAAATTATGCCAAGAATTACCCATGTAGGGAGGTTGGGGGCCCGTGTCTGCACAGGGGACCTCCGTGGGATTCCCCTATGGGCCAAGCCTGTATATGTCACATCCGCGAGTCCGATTGATGTCTGTGACGCTAGTCACTACTCATAGACAGGCCGTGAGGCAGAAGAGTCAGACATTCCGGGGTCAATACTGAAAAAGACAACGGTGTAAGTCAGGTCACAGTCCAGGGTCAATAACAAAAGATAGCGGATCAAAGGACAAGACAGACGGAGAGTCAGAACACGGTCTAAAGGGTCAGGCAGCAGAAGATTAGACCTCAGAGCAACATGTATATCGTGTAGACCGCTCTCTCAGCCTCCCATATATCGTACAGACCGCACTCTTAGCCTCCTATATATCGTACAGACAGCACTCTCAGCCTCCTATATATCATACAGACCGCACTCTCAGCCTCCTATATATCGTACAGACCGCACTCTCAGCCTCCTATATATCATACAGACCGCACTCTCAGCCTCCTATATATCGTACAGATCGCACTCTCAGCCTCCTATATATCGTACAGACAGCACTCTCAGCCTCCTATATATCATACAGACCGCTCTCTCAGCCTCCCATATATCGTACAGACCGCACTCTCAGCCTCCTATATATCGTACAGACAGCACTCTCAGCCTCCTATATATCATACAGACCGCACTCTCAGCCTCCTATATATCATACAGACCGCACTCTCAGCCTCCTATATATCATACAGACCGCACTCTCAGCCTCCTATATATCGTACAGACCGCACTCTCAGCCTCCTATATATCGTACAGACCGCACTCTCAGCCTCCTATATATCATACAGACCGCACTCTCAGCCTCCTATATATCGTACAGACCGCACTCTCAGCCTCCTATATATCATACAGACCGCACTCTCAGCCTCCTATATATCGTACATATCGCACTCTCAGCCTCCTATATATCGTACAGACCGCACTCTCAGCCTCCTATATATCGTACAGACAGCACTCTCAGCCTCCTATATATCATACAGACCGCACTCTCAGCCTCCTATATATCGTACAGACCGCATTCTCAGCCTCCTATATATCGTACAGACCGCACTCTCAGCCTCCTATATATCATACAGACCGCTCTCTCAGCCTCCTATATATCGTACAGACCGCACTCTCAGCCTCCTATATATCGCACAGACCACACTCTCAGCCTCCTATATATCGTACATATCGCACTCTCAGCCTCCTATATATCATACAGACCGCACTCTCAGCCTCCTATATATCGTACAGACCGCACTCTCAGCCTCCTATATATCGTACAGGCCGCACTCTCAGCCTCCTATATATCGTACAGACCGCACTCTCAGCCTCCTATATATCATACAGACCGCACTCTCAGCCTCCTATATATCATACAGACCGCACTCTCAGCCTCCTATATATCGTACAGACCGCACTCTCAGCCTCCTATATATCGTACAGACCGCACGCTCAGCCTCCTATATATCGTACAGACTGCACTCTCAGCCTCCTATATATCATACAGACCGCACTCTCAGCCTCCTATATATCGTACAGACCGCACTCTCAGCCTCCTATATATCGCACAGACCACACTCTCAGCCTCCTATATATCGTACATATCGCACTCTCAGCCTCCTATATATCATACAGACCGCACTCTCAGCCTCCTATATATCGTACAGACCGCACTCTCAGCCTCCTATATATCGTACAGGCCGCACTCTCAGCCTCCTATATATCGTACAGACCGCACTCTCAGCATCCTATATATCATACAGACCGCACTCTCAGCCTCCTATATATCATACAGACCGCACTCTCAGCCTCCTATATATCGTACAGACCGCACTCTCAGCCTCCTATATATCGTACAGACCGCACGCTCAGCCTCCTATATATCATACAGACTGCACTCTCAGCCTCCTATATATCATACAGACCGCACTCTCAGCCTCCTATATATCGTACAGACCGCACTCTCAGCCTCCTATATATCGTACAGACCGCACTCTCAGCCTCCTATATATCGTACAGACCGCACTCTCAGCCTCCTATATATCATACAGACCGCACTCTCAGCCTCCTATATATCATACAGACCGCACTCTCAGCCTCCAATATATCGTACAGACTGCACTCTCAGCCTCCTATATATCATACAGACCGCACTCTCAGCCTTCTATATATCGTACAGACCGCACTCTCAGCCTCCTATATATCGTACAGACCGCACGCTCAGCCTCCTATATATCGTACAGACCGCACTCTCAGCCTCCTATATATCATACAGACCGCACTCTCAGCCTCCTATATATCATACAGACCGCACGCTCAGCCTCCTATATATCGTACAGACCGCACTCTCAGCCTCCTATATATCGTACAGACCGCACTCTCAGCCTCCTATATATCGTACAGACCGCACTCTCAGCCTCCTATATATCGTACAGACCGCACGCTCAGCCTCCTATATATCGTACAGACCGCACTCTCAGCCTCCTATATATCATACAGACCGCACTCTCAGCCTCCTATATATCATACAGACCGCACTCTCAGCCTCCTATATATCGTACAGACCGCTCTCTCAGCCTCCCATATATCGTACAGACCGCACTCTCAGCCTCCTATATATCATACAGACCGCACTCTCAGCCTCCTATATATCATACAGACCGCACTCTCAGCCTCCTATATATCGTACAGACCGCACGCTCAGCCTCCTATATATCGTACAGACTGCACTCTCAGCCTCCTATATATCATACAGACCGCACTCTCAGCCTCCTATATATCGTACAGACCACACTCTCAGCCTCCTATATATCGTACAGACCGCACTCTCAGCCTCCTATATATCGTACAGACCGCACTCTCAGCCTCCTATATATCGTACAGACCGCACGCTCAGCCTCCTATATATCGTACAGACTGCACTCTCAGCCTCCTATATATCATACAGACCGCACTCTCAGCCTCCTATATATCATACAGACCGCACTCTCAGCCTCCTATATATCGTACAGACTGCACTCTCAGCCTCCTATATATCATACAGACCGCACTCTCAGCCTCCTATATATCATACAGACCGCACTCTCAGCCTCCTATATATCGTACAGACCACACTCTCAGCCTCCTATATATCGTGTAGACCGCACTCTCAGCCTTCTATATATCGTACAGACCGCACTCTCAGCCTCCTATATATCGTACAGACCGCACTCTCAGCCTCCTATATATCGTACAGACCGCACTCTCAGCCTCCTATATATCGTACAGACCGCACTCTCAGCCTCCTGTAACAGATACTTTCTACAAGAGGTTGAGTGTGGTATGTACAGTATATAGGATGCCGCTATTGTGGTATGTACGGCATATTGGCCTCGCATATGACATACAGACTGTCGCCCTCTTAGATACTGTACAGACTGCACTCTCTGCCTATGTACGGCATACAGGAGGATGATAATGCGGTCTGTACGGTCGATATACAGGCCTCATATGACATATTAGGCCATATAAGAGTGTGGTGTGTGTATCTTATATAGGAGGCAAAAATGGGGCCCCAAATGCTAGCGTATTGCACAACACACAGAAGCATTTCGATTGTAGTTACATGCGCTGAGTTCAGGACGCTAAATGAGTGTGATCGACAATACTGAAGTCGTTCAACGCTTGTTTCCCTGCCTCTTTCCACCGTCTGAGAAAGAATGATGGGGACAGAACAATCACTAATGGATCAATCTGTCCCCATACAGTATCATGTTATCAGCAGCACATCTAAAGTTTACACCCCATAGTGCTCCATATAATATAATGTGCCCCATAGTTTTCCATATATTATAATACACTCCCCATAGTCCTCCATATAGTATAATATACTCCTCATAGCCCTCCCCTCAGTCCTCCATATAATATAATACACTCCTCCATATATTAACATACACTGCTCAGTCCTCCATATAGTATAATACACCGCCAGTCATCCATGTAGTACAATTGACTTCCCATAGTATAATGGGTTCCCTGAAAATTGCCCACACGGAAAATTGCCAATTGCAGCATCACAAAGTTTAAGATCTATGATTTTTGATGTGCAAGGTGAGAATGTTCACATGATATGTGACTAACTTGTGATTTACAGTTGACCTAGTGCAAAACTGCAAAAATTGATGAAGATCTGTGTTTGTAGCAGTCTGTCATTATCAGCAATAGATATAGTCTGCTCTTACCTCTCACTGATTCTGCCTTAGGCCGGTTTCACATTTGCGTCCCAGGGCGCAGCGACGGCCTGCGCACGGCCGCCGCTAAGCCCCGCCCCCTGCCGTGCCTCCGCCGGTAGCTCTGCCTACGGGCGCATGACGCTGCATGCATCATGCGTCCCCTATCTTTATCCCTGAGGACGCAGGCCGTGCGCAGTATGCATTTTGGCTGCGCCTGCTTCCTTTTGACGGTGCGCCGACCAGCGCCAAACGCAACCTGTTGCAATTTGGTTGCGCTCAGCGCACCGTCAAAAGGATGCAGGCGCCGCCAAATGCATACTGCACACGGCCTGCGTCCTTAGTGATAAAGATAGGGGACGCATGCAGCGTCATGCGCCCGTAGGCGGAGCTACTGGCAGAGGTGTGGCAGGGGGCGGGGCTTAGTGGCGGCCGTGCGCAGGCCGTCGCTGCGCCCTGAGACACAAATGTGAAACCGGCCTTACTCCTCCCACCAGCCCAAAACAGCAGCACATGCAGAACCAGACGCAGTGTGATCCAGAGGAGCCATCACTGCTATCAGTACTCACAAAAGTATCACTGTATTATCTATGGAGTAACATGGGACTGCAAGTCACATCTAATACATTATCCTCTCAGTGGGAGCCCACCAAAAGCAGGGAGCTGCTGGCAGAGATAGTTGTTCCTGGAAGTCAAGAAGGCACAGCAGAAAGGTGAAATTCTGCCACTTGTACCACCTTGTGTACTTGCTGAGAATGTATGTTTTTGCAGTAGAGTAACTGGAGTCCGATGGGCCCCAGTGCCAAATTTGGACCTGCCCCCCCCCCCACACACAGACACACATTGGTCAGATGTATGGGCCACTGTAGTGTTCTAAATTCTATAAAGACTTATGAATTGCCCCTTTCATTATGTAGTAAAATGTCCCCCATCCTGTTATATATGCCTATCATCCTGGTGAATATGTCCGCATCCTGGTATACAGTATATGTCCCAATGCTGGTATATATGGTCCAAATGGTCTCCATCCTGGCATATACTGTATATGGTCCCCATCCTGGTATGTATGGTCCACATGGTCTCCATCCTGGTATATAAGCCCACTTCCTGGTATATATGTCCCCATCCTGGTTTACATGGTCCCCAATCCTAGTGTATGTGTCCCCGTTCTGCCCCTAATGCATAATTAAAAACAAAAACATTCTTCTCACCCTTCCTCTGCTCCCATGTCGCCCAGTGTCTTTTGTATCCACCGTACAGCCCGGCAGCTGACATCGGAGTGTGCGCCATTGTCATGCGCCGCTCCCTGTGGCTGCACCTCTGACGTCAGCTCACAGCCACTACATGTGTTGCAGTGCAGCATGTATCGCAGTGCAGGGGCCCGACGGGTCTCTGCAACACCATGCATGTCATCTGGATCTGCGTCTTCAGTGATGACGGAGATCCAGCAGAAGCAGGCATCTGTACCCCCATGCCTGCTCGTGGCCTTCATCGCTGGGACCACAGTCGTTGCACCTCTGTTTTTTTCTGTTGGTGAACCAATAGTCTTACCAATGTGTGTTCCCCGCACCCTGTGTTGTCTGAGTGGTGTTCTACCCGTGGGGATCGAGTGCGGGCGTTCAGTGGGATGAGCCCTGGTTTTTACGGGCTCTCGAAAGACAGCTAGCTCAGCAGACAAGAGCACCCACTGACCGGTGTGTCTCCATAGTGATGTCACTGACCAACAGAGGAGCTGGAAGTGGCAGAGCAGCGCCGCTCTCCCATTGATTTCAGTGGCAGTGAATCTGGCGCCTGCACTTCCTTCCCTGTCCACTTATGACTACCAAGAGTAAGAGTGAACAGATCCTATCATACACATATACTGCAGGTGTAGGCAGGCATAGGATGACAGAAAATGCAGAATGGATTTGATTAAGGGTCTCTAGGCCCATACACACCACAGAGAGTGGAATTATTTTTAGCACAGTGGAATGCCAAATCGTAAGAACAGAATCTGTACTCTGGGACTAGGTATGGGTGAACCGAACCTGTAGAACCCGGAGAAGAAAGCTGGCCCAGAGACCTGTGGTGAAATCCATTCTGCATTTTCTTTGCTGCCTGTGTTGTGCTGTATTGTATTTCAATGGAGCCCATGGAAGTCAACTGGGTTTCCTTGTTGACATTATTTCACATGTTCCTTACAGCGCTCCCCCACCCCCATTGTTTCAAATTGGCAATCCTGTCATTCTATTTGGTACAACCCCAGTGAACAATGGCTTTCCAGCTGTGCCAGCCAACTGTGTTTTGGTTAGTTAAAGCATGAACTTTAATAGCTCTATCCCCATATTTATTAATTTCTTTTCAATAAAAGTGTATTTTGAGTTTGTCTAAAGCAGAGGTCTCAAACATGCGGCCCCTGAGGCAGTCATCTGCGGCCAGCAGTGCACCACCTGTCTCACCCCGAGGCAGGTAGAAGGGGGAAGGCACGCATTCAGGAGCATGCTATTAGTGATGTGTCAGTCACGAACGATCCGACACAAAGAGCTGGCTCCCCACGGTGAATGATGGGAGCCGGCACCCCAGTGAGAGCCACTAAAATCCTTGAATGGCTCTCACTGGGCCTAAAATCCCAATATTTGGCAGACGTAACTCCGCCCACCGGAACAAAACTCTGCCACTAAGCAATCTAATTGGGGGTTATGCGGTAGGTGGGCGGAGTTTAGGACACCATATCACATATACAATAGGGATCCATTTAGGATCCAAAAGGAGTCGAAAAAGAGCTGGCTCTTTTTGGTGAGCGGAGGCGTGAGAGCTGGATCACCAAAAAGAGCCGGACTGCCCATCACTACATGCTATGGCTACTCTGGGTGCACAGGACCTGTGATGAGGTCACAGGAGGGGGAGGAGTCAGGGGTCACATGATCAGGGGCCTCAGTGTGTGCAGGATGCTGCTGTCTGTGTCTGTTAGTGATGGGAAGTTCGGCTCTTTTTGGCGATTCGGCTCCGCTCACCATAAAGAGCCGGCTCTTTTTTTTTTATATTAATCCGTTTTCCACAGTCCTCGTTCCAGGTCTTTGCCTGTAAAGTGAGGGCCTCATTCTCCACCTGTATAAGGATCTAGTGACGCAGTGCAGACTGTTATTCAGCATTGCTGTCTCCTCAGATTGTCAGCTCTTGTGATCAGGCTCCGGCTCCTTGGTTGCAGTCTTACCATGTATTCCTTTCTAATCTGGCGTTTTTTGTACATGTCCAGTCTGGATTAGTAAGTGCTGCAATCTGTGTTGGTGCTGTATAAGAGGGGAGGGGAGAGAGAGGAGAGGGAGAGACTGGTGAAAGAAAATGGGGCTCGGAGCCTGCGCAGTATGAAATCCACATGCAGATTGGCATCCTGATTCTGGTGCATCTACAGTGACAATCATATGGTTTTGCTGACACATATCAGGATGTCTGCAGATTTTTTTTTTAACACCCAAAATTCGCAACAAGCTGCGTTTTGGGAGAACATGGAAAATCCTGATGCATACAGCTCCTGATGCAAACGCAGGTCCGTGCGTCCCTATGTTAAGCATAGAGATCTAATCTGGATCAGGATTGGTACGCTTCACAACGCACAGTACCAAAACGCTAGTGTGAACGCTGCCCCTAACCAGGTGCCCCCATGTCATATACATGCTCCCAATACATTTTATCATCATTACCACACTGTAACACAGGGCACAAGCTCTTCTAATGAGGCGGGAAAGATCACTGTATGACAGAGCAGCATGCGGACATAGTCTAGATTATGTCTGCAGTCTGTTCCCATGCAGTTTCATCACTTTCTCATACAGCACATCCCTCACTTCCGAGCATCAGAGCCGCAACACGGATCCCTGCACACGGACCCGTGTTGTCCTGGATCCGTGCTCCATGTTAATTCCAGATGTGTAGCCGCGGATCCGTGCATCTCCCTGTGCCTCATGTTTTTCAGATGACACAAAACTGCAACAAGTTGCGTTTTTGTGCATCTGATAAAATATGCAGACATGCGGATCTGTGAGAAAACTGTGACACCTGGATGCACACGCAAGTCCCATCCGTCACCACTGAAAGTCAATGGAGACAAAAACGGATCCGAGTGCAGCCGAAATATACAAGTGTGAAACCAGCTTAACCCTATAAGGCCATGTGCACACGGTGCAGATTCTGCTGCGGATCCGCAGCAGCTTTAGGTGCGTTGTACAGTACGATTGTTTTCAATGGTAAACTGAAAAACGCTGTGCATATGCTGCAGATTTTTCTGCGCGGATTTGCTGCGGGTTCAAATCCACAGCATGTCAATTCTTTGTGCGGAATCCGCTGTGGTTTCAAACCTCCATTGTAGAGGTGTGAAACCGCAGGGCTAACCCGCAGGCTAATCCGCAGGTCTTTTTTACCTGTGGATTTTTCCAAATCCGCAGCACCAAAAATTATGTGTGCACATGGCCTAATTATTGGGGCTGGACCTAGATCTCTGCACAGTTTTGCCTGAAATCGCTTTATTATATTGCTTACCCTTACCCTACCCTCAGCAAGAACTGCCGCTTCTCCCTGTAGGGTTCCTGTCCTGTGTGACTGTCCTGAATCCTCCTCACTCACTCAGTGCTGCACTGCTGCTGATGCTGAGCTGAGTCGGCTGACTTTAACTAATAGTATACTATAGTATAGTATATGTGAGTCTACATGAGACCAATTTGCTGAATCACTTGAGTTTAACCCCTCTACAGTCACATGCCATATACTGTATGCCATGCATGCATGTCTGAAGCTAGGAGGAGTATATCACTTTAAATATTTCCACTCACTCCAGCACAGACAGCACACATTTCCCTCTCTGTCTCCTGACAGCTCTGCCTCCTCCCAGATGAGTCACTGCCACTGCCTGGTGCCAGAAAAAGAAAAAAAAAAAAAAGAACCGGCTCGTTCACAGTGCAGAGCCGGCTCATTTAGTTCCCAGTGGGGAGCCGGCTCTTTGAATCGGATCGTTCATGAACGACACATCACTAGTGTCTGTGCTGGTTGCCATGGTGCTGGATGCGGGTAAGTTTGTGTGGTGTCAGGAGGGGTGGTGTCAGGAGGGGTTTACAGGGTGAATGTAGCAAAGCCGTATGTGTACAAGGTGTACGGAGCAGAGCCATGTGTATACGAGGTGTACGGAGCAGAGCCGTGTGTATACGAGGTGTACGGAGCAGAGCCGTGTGTATTCGAGGTGTACGGAGCGGATCCGTGTGTGTTCGAAGTGTATGGAGCGGAGCCGCATGTGTGTACGAGGTGTACGGAGCGGAGCAGTGTGTGTACGAGGTGTACGGAGCGGAGCAGTGTGTGTACGAGGTGTACGGAGCGGAGCCGTGTGTGTACGAGGTGTACGGAGCGGAGCCGTGTGTGTACGAGGTGTACGGAGCGGAGCCGTGTGTGTACGAGGTGTACGGAGCGGAGCCGTGTGTGTACGAGGTGTACGGAGCGGAGCCGTGTGTGTACGAGGTGTACGGAGCGGAGCCGTGTGTGTACGAGGTGTACGGAGCGGAGCCGTGTGTGTGCGAGGTGAGCGGAGCTGTGTGTGCGAGGTGTACGGAGTGGAGACGCGTGTGTACGGAGCGGAGCCGTGTACATACGAGGTGTACAGAGCGGAGTCGCATGTGTACGAGGTGTAGGGAGTGGAGCCGCGTGTGTACGAGGTGTACAGAGCGGAGCCGCGTGTGTACGAGGTGTAGGGAGTGGAGCCGCGTGTGTACGAGGTGTAGGGAGTGGAGCCGCGTGTGTACGAGGTGTAGGGAGCGGAGCCGCGTGTGTACGAGGTGTGCTTAGTGGAGATGTGCGTGTATTTTGGCATGGGGGGGGCCCCATTTGAAGTTTTGCACCAGGGCCCATAATTCTGTAGTTATGCCACTGCTCACGCTAGAAGAGAGGAGTGCGCCGCTCCGGAGTGGCTGTGGCCCTGCGTGATGATATCCCTCTGGCGCTGTGTAATGACATCACGCCAGCGCGCAGAGAGCAGATGCGTGACTCCCCCCCCCCCCATTGCTGGATTTTACACGTGACTGTGGCTGTGCATGTACAGAGAGATGATAGCGCAGGCTCACATGCAGAGCTGACACTATCATCCGCTGAGGTAAGCTGTACATCGCACCTGACAACCTATTTGAACGGTCACGATCGGTATTAGCATATCATGTGAACATCCTCATCTTGCACCTCAAATATCAAAGATCTGAAACTTTGTGATGATGAAATTGACAATTTTCCGTGTGGGCAATTTTCTTATGGGCATTTTTCCTGTGGGCATTTTTCTGGTCACCAGTATAATGCATGCCATAGTGCTTCATATAGTATAATGTATTGCCCAAAGTCCTCGATACAGTATAATGCAGCCCCGCCATAAAATATAATGTAACCCCCATAGAATATAATGCAGCCACCCCTTAGAGCATAATGTAGCCACCCAACATAATATAATGTAACCCCCCATAGAATATAATGCAGCCCCCTCATATAGTATAATGCAGCCCCTCCATAGAATATATGACAACCCTTTATATAGTATAATGTAGCCCTTCCATAGAATACAATGTAGCCCTCCTCATATAGTATAATGCAGCCCCAATAGAATATAATGTAGCCCCCTCATAAAGTATAATAAAGCCCCCATACAATATAACCTAGCCCCCCATAAAATATAATTCAGCCACCCATAGAATACAATGTAACCTCCACATATAGTATAATGTAGCCCCTTCATAGAGTATGATGCGATCACCTCCCATAGAATATAATAAAGATAATACAGCCCCCCATAGAATATAATGTAGCCACAAATAGAATATAATGCAGCCCACCTCCCCATACAATATAAAGTAGCCCCCAAATTACATAAAACAGCATCCCCCATGGAATATAACACAGCCCACAGAGTATATAACACAGCCCCACATGGTATATAGCATAGCACTAAGGTATACAGCACAGCCTCACATGGTATACAGCACAGGCCCATGGTATATAGCACAGCTCCACATGATATAGAGCACAGGCCCATGGTATACAGCACAGCCCCAAATGGTACATAGCACAGCACCATGGTATATAGCGCAGCCCCACAAGGTATACAGCACAGGACCACAGGGTATACAGCACAGCCCGCCATTGGTAACAGCACAGGTCCATGGTATACAGCACAGCCCCACATGCAGTGGCGTAACTACAAACTTTCAAATGGGGCCCCTCCATTCCAAAATAAACGCACATCTCCGCTCCTTACACCTTGTACACGAGCGGTTCCGCTCCGTACGCTTTGTACACACGCGGCTCCGCTCCGTACGCTTTGTACACACGCGGCTCCTCTCCATACGCTTTGTACACACGCGACTCCGCTCCGTACGCTTTGTACACACGCGGCTCCGCTCCGTACGCTTTGTACACACGCGGCTCCGCTCCGTACGCTTTGTACACACGCGGCTCCGCTCCGTACGCTTTGTACACACGCGGCTCCGCTCCGTACGCTTTGTACACACGCGGCTCCGCTCCGTACGCTTTGTACACACGCGGCTCCGCTCCGTACGCTTTGTACACACGCGGCTCCGCTCCGTACGCTTTGTACACACGCGGCTCCGCTCCGTACCCTTTGTACACACGCGGCTCCGCTCCGTACGCTTCGTACACACGCGGCTCCGCTTCGTACACACGCGGCTCCGCTCCGTACGCTTCGTACACACGCGGCTCTGCTCCGTACGCTTCGTACACACACGGCTCCGCTCCGTACGCGTCGTACACACGCGGCTCCGCTTCGTACGCTTCGTACACACGCGGCTCTGCTCCGTACGCTTCGTACACACGCGGCTCCGCTTCGTACACACGCGGCTCCGCTCCGTACGCTTCGTACACACGCGGCTCTGCTCCGTACGCTTCGTACACACACGGCTCCGCTCCGTACGCTTCGTACACACGCGGCTCCGCTTCGTACACACGCGGCTCCGCTTCGTACACACGCGGCTCTGCTCCGTACGCTTCGTACACACGCGGCTCTGCTCCGTACGCTTCGTACACACGCGGCTCTGCTCCGTATGCTTCGTACGCTTCGTACACACGCGGCTCCGCTCCGTACGCTTCGTACACAGGCGGCTCCGCTCCGTACGCTTCGTACACACGCGGCTCCGCACGCTTCGTACACACGCGGCTCTGCTACATTCCCCCCCCCCCCCGACCCCACACAAACTTCCCAGACCCTCATCCAGCACCATGACAACCTGCACAGCAGAGACCTGCAGACCCGAGGCTTCTGATCATGTGACCACTGACTCCTCCCCACCTGTGACCTCTTCACAGGTCCTGTGCCAGAAGAGAATACACAGCCTAGCGATGCGGTGGCTCGGTGCACAAGGTCATTTTTCCAGACCCCCCACTACTGTGCTTTAGGCAGCCCCCAAATCTAAGAAGCATCATTGTCAGAAGCTCCCTGTCCTCTCCAACAGCTGCAGGAACCACTGGACTCAAGTTAGTCTGCAGTTAGCTATTAGTTAGCTATTAGATTTTCACGTTTGATGACTCATTCATAGATTGGATATTGTTTGGGTAAAATTTTGTTCAGGACTTTGAGATGTTTATTTTTACTACTTGTCGTCCTGGATTATTCACGTAAATCGCTTATTTATGTTGTGCATAATCAAACGCACTCAATCGTACATAAGTTCAATTTGAAAAGAGGTACCCTGGACCACTAGCACTCAAAATGACCAGCTCAATGACCTGAATAATATTTGCCAAAAAAATGATCAACTCTATGTGTAGTTCAGAAGTTATTCACGTAAATCTCTTATGTCGCGCTTAATCAAACGTACTGAATCTAACAAATTTTGCCCAAAAAATTCACAACTCTCTGTATAGTTGAAGAATTATACAAAATATGCTAACTCCACATGTGAAACATTTTATAGGTACCTCACTGTTTGCTATCACAACTTACCTGAAGTTTCCATAAGGGCTTAACCCACTAATCTATGTTTAATTCAAGAGTTGTTGAACAGATGCTAAGTTTGTGTGTGAAATTACACTTAATAAAGTTTTATGTCATCAAATTATTTATATGTAATTGTAACGTCATTATTAACCTTTTTTTAACTTTACATAGTGGTTCTTGTGTAGACACGGGGGTCAGTGGGTGCTCTCGTCCGCTGGTCCAGCCGCCTTTACAAAGACAGCATGGACCATGGCTCATCCCAACTGAATGCCCGACCTCCTTAACAGTGGGTGGCTCACTACTCAGACAACACAGGGTGAGGGAATCACAATATTAGGACTTTCTTGGATCCCCAAACAATTAATGGCATATATCACACAACCAGCAAAACACAAATTGTAACAGCAAACAGTTTATCACCCTTCCACTGGCTCACCAGGGATTATAATATCCGTTCCTCAGAGCTTCCAGGGCTACTTTCTCCAAGCCAGCAGCACCCCGCTTTCGGCGGGCACCCACCGAGAAAGGATTAATGCCAGATTTAGGAAGCTGACTGAGTACTGCAAATTCTGTAGTCGGGTGACTGAATTGTCCCAAGCTGGATACAATCCTTATGTAGTCTTTGATATCTCAGTCGAATCCTTGCATTCGATGCTGAAGTCCATGTAGTCTTATAATCCATGTTCGGTTATGGCCTGCCAATCGGATCCGCAGATCCAAAATTGGTACCATGCAGCAAGAGAGACTTGGTCACTGGACAGTCCTCCTTCTATTCCCCTGAGCTCTCAATTCAGACCCTTGGGGCTTCATGATTGGTGGAATAAGAGTGTGCTAGATTCCAAGCCGCATACATAATATCCATAGTAGTAATGGTGTCTAACAGAGATGAGGAAGAGTCAGCTAATCTAATTTACATAGAATGGAGCAATATAATGAAAGGTTAGCATAATTGATTTGTCTGAGTCTGTGACCTTCCCTGGCAAAGGTAATTACATGAGTCAACAGGAACTGTAAGGCTGAGTTCACACGTGGCGTTTTTTTCGCGTTTCCGCGGTGGTTTTAACCGTGCGATTTTGCCGCGAAAACGTGAAAAATAAGCATCCCATGCATACATATGGGATTCCGCAATGCTGTGCTAATGCTGCATTTTTTACCGCGGCGGAATCGCTTCGCGGTAAAAACCGCAGCATGCTCATTAATTTGCAGAATCGCGGCGATCCCGCACCCATAGGAATGCATTGTTCCGCTTACTTCCCGCATGTGGCTGTGCACACCATGCGGAAAGTAAGCAGAACAATTGCGGATGGTACCCACGGTCCGGAGGAGAGGAGACTGTCCTCCGGGCTTTGGGTACCATATCCCTGTAAAAAATAGAATTTAATATAAGAAATATTGTTATTCCCACCTTCCGACGTCCCGCGCAGTCTTCCCGCTTCTCTCCACGCTCTCGTTCCCAGTAGTCCTTTGCGAAAATACCCGCGATGGCGTCCGTTCTCGCGGGATCACGAAGTCTCGCGGTCATTCGCGCGACGTCATCGCGAATTACCGCGAGACGTCGTGATCCCACGAGAACTGACGTCATCGCGGGCATTTTCGCAAAGGATTACTGGGAACGGATGCGCGGGACGTCGGAGGGTGAGAACAACACTATTTTTTATTTTTTTTTACATTCTATCTTTTACTACTGATGCTGCATAGGCGGCCTCAGTAGTAAAAAGTTGGTCACACTTGTCAAACACCATGTTTGACGAGTGTGACCAACCTGTCAATCAGTTCTCCAAGCGATGCTCCAGATCGCTTGGAAAACGCTAGCATTTTGCAAGCTAAATACGCTTGCAAAATGCTAGTTTTTCCGCGGGAAAATCGCGGGAATTTAAAATGCGATTTTCCCGCGGACTGGAATTCCGGAATTCTCGCGGTAATTTCCGCGAGAGTTCCGGTACGTGTGCACTTAGCCTTAACCTAGACTCCTTAAGGCCCCGTCTCACTAAGCGATCTCAGTAGCGAGATCGCTGCTGAGTCACAACTTTTGTGACGTAACAGCGATCTCACCAGCGAGATCGCTATGTGTGACAGCGATCAGCGAGCGGCCCCCCTGCCGGTATCGCTGATCGCTGGAAGAAACCTCTGGACATTTCTTTGGTCGCTGATCTCCCGCTGGCCAGCACGCATCGCTGTGTGTGACAGGCGGGAGACCAGCGATCAGGTGTAAAAAAATAATAAAAAAAATAAAAAATATAGTTATTCTCACCTTCCGACATCCCGTTCAGCCATCCTGCCTCTCTCCACGCTCCGGTCCCAGTGATCCTTTGCACGAATGACCGCGAGACTTTGTTATCCCTCGAGACTGTGACATCTCGCGGCCATTCGTGCAAAGGATCACTGGGACCGGAGCGTGGAGAGAGGCAGGATGGCTGAACGGGACGTCGGAAGGTGAGAATAACTATATTTTTTATTTTGATTCTATTTTTTACAGCGATGGCCAGCGATGCCGGGCGCTCGGCATCGCTGTGCTGATCGCTGGTGAAGCTGTCTGTGTGACAGCTCACCAGCGATCACATAGCAACTCACCAGCGATCCTGACACCTTGATATCGGTGTCGGGATCGCTGGTAAGTCGCTTAGTGTGACGGGGCCTTTAGTGTGACGGGGCCTTTAGAGTCTTGTAGAAACAATGAGGGGCTTATCACATGGTATTAAACAGAATACCATCATGTGTGACCAAATTTTAAGAAACTCAACCTATGCTAGGCATTGAAAGAGTCCATGTCATGACTGTTCTGAAGTGATACACTCACTTGGAAGCCATCGAAGTATTCCATCGAGTGGCCCTACTTGGAGGATTGTCTGTTAGTGTCATCTGTCCATGGGAAGGATTTGTGTTGAATTGCCATACTTGAGTTAACTTACACTGTAACCTCCAGTCTGAATTTCAGTGTTGTTGTGTTTGTCCTGTTTGAAAGCTATATTTATATTTGGGTATATAAAATATTTAATATGTTTAAGAATAAAAGTAAATGATGAGATCAGTCTCCACATTTTACTTAAAAATTTACTTGCTTAATGTAAATTTTTTGAATGTTTTTGTTTTGATATCTCAAAAGGTTAGATGTTGGAGGTCTTGCTATAAATTTTTGTCTTAGGCTGAGTGCAGACGTACTTTTTGGCCCTGCGGATTTTTCCGCGCAGAATGGAAGAAATCCACAGGTCAAATGACCTGCATTTTTCCTGCGGATTTCTTCCATTTTTCATGCGGTCTTCATGCGGTTTTTGTGCGGTTTTCCATCGCGGTTTTCCCCTTGCGGATTTGGTGACAGGGGAGATGGAAAACCGCACAATGAAGTAACATGCTGCGGATTTTGTACCGCGGCAAAACCGCGCGGAAAAATCCACAGCGTCTGCACAGCGTTTTTTTTTTTTTTACATTGATTTTAAGGCTACTGTACATCACAATGCAGAAATGCAACGTTCCTGCGCGGTAAAATCCGCTGCGGAACCGCTGCAAATCTGCATCGTCTGCACACAGCCTCAATACGAAACTGCTACAGTGTATGTATAAATATTGACAAGTATCATCTTGTCAACTAGTGTGCAAGGAAATAACCAAATAGATATAATGTTGAAATTTACTTGGTGCTTCCAATAAATATAGGAAAACCGAAAAAACAATGGAAGCTCAAATACCATAAAAAAATGGATTTTTATTTAGTACATGCAACAATGCAAATTTTACATATTTTCATAGTAAAAGACAAATTTTATTTAATAAATGCAACAATGCCAATTAAAAGCGGGTAACACCAATACAAAAAAATTGCTGCACAAATATCCTATGGTATAGATGGATGATGCATTCCCTGCATAAAAGTGTGCCCAGATAAAGTTAAGCTTAATGGAGAATACAAAAAGGGTTATTTTACAAAAAATGTCCAAAAGACTAGCCTACATGACCAAATCCTAGTGAAATATAATATATATATATATACACGAAGGCTTGTACCAAGTATTAGAGAGAAGTCTCTATTAATAGAGCAATGCAAGCATAACAATAATGGAGTGAATAAAATGACAGTGCAAAAAAAGAACCAATTCCAGACAAATAAGTCTACAAAAGGGACAAGTCCATGGTCCTTAAGGTATATAATTAAATTGCTATATTAGCATTGCCCAGGATGAGTGAATAATCAAACCAATCAAGTCTAATTACCATGAGAAAGTACTACAATAAAACACTGGTTATGCAAAAGGTGCCCATGTAAGGAATCTGTGTCTATACCTGTTAGCAGCAATGACCCCAACGCGCGTTTCGCACTTGGCTTTATCCAGGGGAGATGGGCACCTTTTGCATAACCAGTGTTTTATTGTAGTACTTTCTCATGGTAATTAGACTTGATTGGTTTGATTATTCACTCATCCTGGGCAATGCTAATATAGCAATTTAAATATATACCTTAAGGACCATGGACTTGTCCCTTTTGTAGACTTATTTGTCTGGAATTGGTTCTTTTTTTGCACAGTTATTTTATTCACTCCATTATTGTTATGCTTGCATTGCTCTATTAATAGAGACATCTCTCTAATACTTGGTACAAGCCTTCGTATATATATTTAACATTTCACTAGGATTTGGTCATGTAGGCTAGTCTTTTGGACATCTTTTGGTAAAATAACCCTTTTTGTATTCTCCATTAAGTTTAACTTTATCTGGGCACACTTTTATGCAGGGAATGCATCATCCATCTATACCATAGGATATTTGTGCAGCAATTTTTTTGTATTGGTGTTACCCGCTTTTAATTGGCATTCTTGCATTTATTAAATAAAATTTGTCTTTTACTATGAAAATATGTAAAATTTGCATTGTTGCATGTACTAAATAAAAATCCATTTTTTATGGTAATTGAGCTTCCATTGTTTTTTCGGCTAGTGTGCAAGGAAGTAGTGCTTCAAACAGATATTCATACTCTATGTATTATAGGCACAAATTATGTGAAATTTAATTAATTGATAACTTTCTAATATTATTATTAATATTATTTACATATTATAAATGCTTATTATATTCATGTCACTGACAATCATTTAAAAATATGTGGGTTATTAAGTTTTATGTACCTGATCAAGGTTGTTGATTTAGTAGTATGGTTTTAGTAAACTATGATAATTAGACATAAATTTTAGTTGTTACCAATCCTTGTAATATCTATGAAATGCAACTAAAGTGAGTTGTGTCATTGTGAAAAGTGTAACATTCCTGCATTTTAAATACAGTGGATAATTTTAATGCGCATAAAATTTTTAGGTTGTTGGCTTAGGAATGTTTAGATATACGAAGAGCAGCCATAGTCACATTAAGATCTTTAAAAGGCAGATAAGAGACTTTAGTATGTCTCAGTGGTTGAGTCTATACCCATCGTTGAACTAACAGGTTTGAATTTCCGAAATGTTACAACGTGCATGTTAGCTATTGCAGGGCGATAATTTGTGTGGCTATCTTGCATCAGGGTTGTATGATTGGCGTTCTAGTTGGCTCAGGCGTGAAAAT
This sequence comes from Dendrobates tinctorius, assembly GCF_039654945.1. Classification (NCBI taxonomy): domain Eukaryota; kingdom Metazoa; phylum Chordata; class Amphibia; order Anura; family Dendrobatidae; genus Dendrobates; species Dendrobates tinctorius. Next base: position 33,644,826 of record NW_027361706.1, on the reverse strand, counting down.
ATGTGTGGTCTGTTGTCCTGTTTATAGTCTTTGTGATTGGGAATGTTGTCCATTGTAAAGGTGACGTAATAACATTACACGCACTTACATTTAAATTAGAACCCTAATGTGGCACACTGAGCACTTAAAAAAAACATTACATACACTTACATTAAAATATTACACACCTATGCCACTCCGAACACATAATAAAAATATAAATCACCTGGTTAGCTTGGTAATTAGTGTTGAGCATTCCGATACCGCAAGTATCGGGTATCGGCCGATACTTGCTGTATCGGAATTCCGATACCGACTTCCGATATTTTTTCAATATCGGAATTCGGCATCGGAATCGGAAGTTCAAAGTTGATTGACAGACTGACGTCATCATGATGCGCGGTGTGTGCGCATCATGATGCGCCGTCATTTCGGGCCTTCCGGGGGTCTCTGCCGGCCTGCCGGGGGGCTGTGCCGGCCTGCCGGGGGGCTGTGCCGGCCTGCCGGGGGGGCTGTGTGGACTGCCCGGGGTCTGTACCGGCCTGCCGGGGGGCTGTGCCGGCCTGCCGGTGGTCTGTGCACCCTGTGGGGGTCTGTACCGGCCTGCCGGGGGGCTGTGCCGGCCTGCCGGTGGTCTGTGCACCCTGTGGGGGTCTGTACCGGCCTGCCGGGGGGCTGTGCCGGCCTGCCGGTGGTCTGTGCACCCTGTGGGGGTCTGTACCGGCCTGCCGGGGGGCTGTGCCGGCCTGCCGGGGGGCTGTGCTGATGTCCGGGGGTCTGTGCAAGCATCGTCCGATGGGACTACATGTCCCATCGGGCGATGCCTGCTACCATGACAGTGATTGACACATTAGCCAATGATGGGACAGTAGTAGTCCCATCATCCGGCTAATGTGTTAAATGTTATAAAAAAAAAAAAAAAAAAATACTACATACATACTACATGCATGCTACATACATACTACATGCTACATACATACTACATATATACTACATACATGCTACATACATACTGCATGCTACATACATACTACATACATACTACATGCATGCTACATACATGCTACATGCATGCTACATACATACTACATGCATGCTACATACATACTACATGCATGCTACATGCATGCTACATACATACTACATGCTACATACATACCACATACATACTACATACATACTACATACTACATATATACTACATGCATGCTACATACATACTACATGCTACATACATACCACATACATACTACATACATGCTACATACTACATACATACTACATACATACTACATACATACTACATGCATGCTACATACATACTACATACATACTACATGCATGCTACATACATACTACATGCATGCTACATACATACTACATGCATGCTACATACATACTACATGCATGCTACATACATACTACATGCTACATACATACCACATACATACTACATACATACTACATACTACATACATACTACATATATACTACATGCATGCTACATACATACTACATGCTACATACATACCACATACATACTACATACATGCTACATACATACATATATACTACATGCATGCTACATACATACTACATACATACTACATGCATGCTACATACATACTACATGCATGCTACATGCTACATACATACCACATACATACTACATACATACTTCATACATACTACATGCTACATACATACTACATATATACTACATGCATGCTACATACATACTACATGCTACATACATACTACATACATGCTACATACATACTACATATATACTACATGCATGCTACATACATACTACATATATACTACATGCATGCTACATACATACTGCATGCTACATGCATGCTACATACATACTACATACATACTACATGCTACATACATACCACATATATACTACATACATACAATACATTCATACAATACATACATAGACATACAGTACATATAACATAGAGTAACATACTTACCAATACTTGTCACATTGTTCCCCGAAGCCATTGTCTTTTCCGGAATAAATATTAACATAACAAACCACAAAAATACTCACCCACGATCCGAAGCAGTCCACGAGTGTGTCCCACGACGATCTTGGGTAGAGAACGGCAGCATCAGCTGATGCTGCCGTTCTCTACGGGCTGCAGGAATCCAATGACGGAAGGTAGGTATCCTTCCGCACTGTATTCCTCCACCACTTAAAAAAAAAAAAAGTCCCTAGTCTCACTTTATGCCATTGCTGCGTGGGAAATTCCCACACAGCAATGGCATAAAGTGAGACTAGGGACTTTTTTTTTTTTTTAAGTGGCGGAGGAATACAGTGCGGAAGGATACCTACCTTCCGTCATTGGATTCCTGCAGCCCGTAGAGAACGGCAGCATCAGCTGATGCTGCCGTTCTCTACCCAAGATCGTCGTGGGACACACTCGTGGACTGCTTCGGATCGTGGGTGAGTATTTTTGTGGTTTGTTATGTTAATATTTATTCCGGAAAAGACAATGGCTTCGGGGAACAATGTGACAAGTATTGGTAAGTATGTTACTCTATGTTATATGTACTGTATGTCTATGTATGTATTGTATGAATGTATTGTATGTATGTAGTATATATGTGGTATGTATGTAGTATGTATGTAGCATGTATGTAGCATGCATGTAGCATGCAGTATGTATGTAGCATGCATGTAGTATATATGTAGTATGTATGTAGCATGCATGTAGTATATATGTAGTATGTATGTAGCATGTAGCATGCATGTGGTATGTATGTAGCATGTAGTATGTATGTAGCATGCATGTAGTATATATGTAGTATGTATGTAGCATGTGGCATGCATGTAGTATGTATGTGGTATGTATGTAGCATGTAGTATGTATGTAGCATGCATGTAGTATATATGTAGTATGTATGTAGCATGTAGTATGTATGTAGCATGCATGTAGTATATATGTAGTATGTATGTAGCATGTAGTATGTATGTAGCATGCATGTAGTATATATGTAGTATGTATGTAGCATGCAGTATGTATGTAGCATGCATGTAGTATATATGTAGTATGTATGTAGCATGTAGTATGTATGTAGCATGCATGTAGTATATATGTAGTATGTATGTAGCATGTAGTATGTATGTAGCATGCATGTAGTATATATGTAGTATGTAGCATGTAGTATGTATGTAGCATGCATGTAGTATATATGTAGTATGTATGTAGTATATATGTAGTATGTATGTTGCATGTAGTATTTATGTAGTATGAATGTAGCATGTATGTAGTATGTAGTATGAATGTAGCATGTATGTAGTATGCATGTTGTATGTATGTAGCATGTAATTTTTTATTTTTTTTTTTACATTTAACACATTAGCCGGATGATGGGACTACTACTGTCCCATCATTGGCTAATGTGTCAATCACTGTCATGGTAGCAGGCATCGCCCGATGGGACTTGTAGTCCCATCGGACGATGCCTGCACAGACCCCCGAAGCCTGCACAGACCACCGGCAGGCCGGCACAGCCCCCCGGCAGGCCGGCACAGCCCCCCGGAGCCTGCACAGACCACCGGCAGGCCGGCACAGCCCCCCGGCAGGCCGGCACAGCCCCCCGGAGCCTGCACAGCCCACCGGAGCCTGCACAGACCACCGGCAGGCCGGCACAGCCCCCCGGCAGGCCGGCACAGACCACCGGAGCCTGCACAGACCCCCTGGCAGGCCGGCACAGCCCCCCGAAAGGCCCGTACAGACCCCAGAGAGGCTGTACAAGGGCAGGAAAGGGTTTTTCTTATTCCGATACCGGAAGTCCCATAGACTTGAATGGGACTTCCGGTATCGGAATCGGCGATACCGATACTTTTTTTAAAGATCGGCCGATACCATCCGATACGATACTTTGAAGTATCGGACGGTATCGCTCAACTCTATTGGTAATACAAAACTGAGATTTCATAAATACTAATTAAGTGTTGTGTCTGTCCTTGTCCATTAGAATGTTTTATTAATTTCCTAAGTAACCCAAGTATGTTTCCATGAAAATGATAAATGGCACAGAATAATAATCTTTGGGTCTGAATTGGTCATTTGTGAAATTAATTAATTTGACTTATTTCATAGGGGAAGATAGTACAATCTGCTTTCTATGTTTATTACATTGTTTGTTGAATATGTTAAAGGATATACCTTAAATCACAGGTATCTCAGGTTATAAATTTGCCCAAAGAGGAGAGTGTTATTCATTTGGAAACATACTTGTTTTTGTTTTCTATCAATGTTAAATGTAAAAATAACCACACCACGCCATGACATCTAATGTCTTCTTATAGACAAATAAGCTCACTGTCCATTGCACTTCAGACAGTGATCTTTATTTTCAGCCTATACTAACCACTAGTGTTGAGCATTCCGATACTGTAATATCGGGTATCGGCCGATATTCCCTGTATCGGAGTTCCGATACTTAGTTCCGATACTTTTACAATATCAAATACCGGAATCGGAAGTTCCCATAATGCAATGAGCCAGTTTTATTCTATTCAGCCAATGAGGATCCTAAGACGTGTGGGCACATCCTGTTAGGCATGTTAGCCATGTTAACTAATGGCATGGCTGTGATTGGCTGCTCAAATGATGTCATGATGCACTATAATGGAGTGTGGGCGGTGCGTGGACGGAGACTGCGTGTCTGTGTGTGCGGGCGGGGTCTGTACGTGACCGTCGGGGTCTGTGCGGGCGTGCCAGGGGTCTGTGCGGGCCTGCCGGGGGTCTGTACGGGCCTTTCGGGGGTCTGCGCGGGCCTGCCGGGGGTCTTTGAGTCTGTGCGTAGGCATCGTCCGATGGGACTACAAGTCCCATCGGGCTATGCCTGCTACAATGACAGTGATTGACACATTAGCCAATGATGGGACAGTAGTAGTCCCATCATCCGGCTAATATGTTGAATGTAAAGAAAACCCACAAACATGCATACTACACACATACAACATACATACTACATACATACTACATACTGTTACGGAATGTGCTTAGGATGGCAAAATAAAGAGAGTAACCCGAAGTGGACCCTCTGGGTCACGGCTTCAGAGCCACTGCGGGCGAACTGGACCAGGTGGAGCCACCCCCTATACAGGGAGTGTTAGGGGCAGGCCCACAAGGGATGGAACCGTGACAGCCGGAGCCAAAGGGGTGACTGGGTGAGCACCAGGGAACTAGGGTGGAGAGTCAGCGGAGCAGCTGTACGGGAGACAGCGGAAGGAGCCAGAGAAACGCAGACTTGGAGGGTTCAGAGCTGGTAGTGGCTGGAGGCTGCAAGAGAGAAAAGGGGTAAGAGTACACGGACAAGAGGGTCACAGGAGAGCAAGCACACAGAAAGGACGGCAGGGACAAAGAGAGGTGAAGGCACCAGAGGCGAGGGGGAACCAGGACCGCCGGGATGGCGAACACAGAGAGAGACAGCAGAAACACTAACTGAGCAATGCAAAGGGAATAAGCAGGGCCTGAGAGCGTACAGAGCGCTGGCCAAAAGGACAGCGACCCAGGAACGATACACCCCCTTACCTGGGGAGACGCCGGCCAGAAATAGACGATGGGCGCCGCCATGTTGGGGGCGGAGCCACCGCGTCACATGGTGTAGTCAGAGCACCGGCCACAGAAGCGTGGGACCGACGTCGGGGAGGCCGGAGGTCAGGAGCGGGGACGCGCCGGGGAGCGGGTGCGCGCCGGGAGGTGCGCACAGGACCTTGCAGGTGAGTATCGGTGGCGGGCGTGATACATACATACATACATACATTCATACCACATACATACAACATACCACATACATACTATATACATAACACATACCACATACATACAACATGCTACATAAATACAACAGAATAGAACTATGGAATGGAGGATGTGTGATGAGTATATGGGCACCGGACTATGGGATGGAGGATATGTATGACAGGTATATGGGCATGGGACTATGGGATGGAGGATATGTATATGGGCAAGGGACTATGGGATGGAGGATATGTATGACAGGTATGTGGGCACGGGACTATGGGATGGAGGATATGTATAACAGGTATATGGGCACGGGACTATTGGATGGCGGATATGTATGATGGGTATATGGGCACGGGACTATGGGATGGCGTATGTGTGATGGGTGTATGGGCACTGGACTATAGGATGGAGGATATGTATGATGGGTATATGGGCACGGGACTATGAGATGAAGGATGTGTGATGGGTATATGGGCATGGGACTATGAGATGAAGGACGTATGATGGGTATATGGGCATGGGACTATGGGATGGAGGATGTGTGATGGGTATATGAGAATGGGACTATGGGATGGAGGATGCGTGATGGGTATATGGGCACTCGACTATGGGTTGGAGGATATGTATGATGGGTATATGGGCACGGGACTATGGGATAGAGGATAATTATAATTTTCTATAACTAACCACAGTTAGTTACTATGCCCGGGCAGCGCCGGGCTCTTCAGCTAGTACATTCATACATTATACATCTAGACATACAGTACATATAACATACAGTACATACTCACCATCACTTGTCACTTTGTTCCCCGAAGCCAGTGTCATCTGCAAAAAATATTAAAATAACAAACAAACAATATACTCCCTGATCCACAGAAATCCACGAGTGTCCCACGATGATCTCCCGTGGAGAGCAGCAGCATCAGCTGATGCAACTGCTCTCTAGGGGCTCCAGGAATACAGTGACGGGAGGAAGGTATCCTTCTGCACTGTATTCCTTCGCCACTGTAAAAAATAGTCCCTAGTCTCACTTTTGGCATTGCTGTGTAAGAAAGTTCCCACGCAGCTTTTGACATAAAGTGAGACCAGTGAACTACAGTAACCTCTCAGTGATGCACTGCAGGAGCCATTGTCTCCTTTTCAGTGTGTCACTGAGGGTCCTATAGAGCAGTGACATCACCCGATGTCACTGTTCTATAGGGAAGATCGTCGTGGGACACTCGTTATTAATTGGACTGCGTCAGACAGGGAGTATACGGTTTATTTTACGTTTTTTGCAGGCGCTGAAGTATGGTAAGTATGGTTAAATTAAGAATAATAAAATACTTTATTCTGGCTGTGTCTTTATTTTGTTTTTAACTCTTTCACTACTCTAGGATTAATAATGGATAGGCGTCTTATTGACGCCTCTCCATTATTAACCCGACTTAATGTCACCTTACAATAGCAAGGTGACATTAACCCCTTATTATCCCATATCCCACCGCTACACAGGAGTGGGAAGAGAGGGGCTAAGTGCCGGAATTGGCGCATCTTGCAGATGCGCCATTTCTGGGGCGGCTGCAGGCTGGTATTTGCAGCCCGGGGGGGCCAATATCCATGGCCCCTCTCTAAGCTATGAATATCAGCCCGCAGCTGTCTGCATAGCCTTTCTGGCTATAAAATATATTGGGGGACCCCACGTCATTTTTTTAGGGGGGTCCCATTTTAATAGCCAGTAAAGGCTACGCAGACAGCTGCGGGCTGATATTCATAGCCTGGGAGGGGCCATGGGTATTAACCCCTTCCCAGGCTACAAATATTGGCCCCCGGCCATCGGCTTTCCCCCTCAGGCGCAGAAAATTGCGCGGGAGCCCACGCCATTTTTTTCCGTTTTTTTCTTTATGTTCATTAATCGGCCTATCTATGGATATATCTATAGATACATAGATGTTTCTATCCATATATCTATCTGGCTAATTTCACACATCAGGTTTTTGCCGTCAGGCACAATCCAGCGAGTTTTGAAAAAAAAAGATCCCTTTTTTTTCTGCTGGATTCGTTTGTCCTCATAGAGTTGTATTAGCGCCAGATTGAGCCTGATGGCTACACGTTTCATCCGTTTTTTGCCGGATCCGTCAAAAAAGCTGTTTCCGCCGGACGGAAAACACATACAGAGGAACGGTTTTTCTGTCCGGCGAAAAAACGCAAAGCGACTTATCCGGCGAAAAACGTATGAAACTGAGATGTGAAATGATGAATACGGCCTCCGAATCCGTTTTTTCATGCATGTTTCCATTCAAATCATGCACATTTTCCGTTTATTTCCAAAAACTGCATCAAAACCACGCAAAAACCGCACCAAAAACTGCATCAAAACTGCACCAAAAACTGCATCATAACTGCTCCAAAAACTGCATCAAAAACCGCACCAAAGTTTTGATGCAGTTTTGATGCATTTTTTGGTGCGGTTTTTGAGGCAGTTTTGGTGCAGTTATGATGCGGTTTTTGGTGCAGCTTTTGGTGCGGTTTTTGATGGAGTTTTGGTACAGTGAGGGTATGTGCACACGTAGCATGATCCTCTTTGGATTTTTCCGCAGCGGATTTGATAAATCCGCAGGGCAAAAACTGCGCATTTTTCCTGCGGATTTACAGCGTTTTTTGTGCGGATTCCACTGCTATTTTACACCTGCGGATTCCTATTATGGAGCAGTGTAAAACCGCTGCTGATTCCGCGCAAAGAATTGACATGCTGTAGAATGTAAACCGCTGCGTTTCTGCACGTTTTTTTCCGCAGCATGTGCACTGCGGATTGCGTTTCACATAGGTTTACATTGTACTGTAAACACATGGGAAACCGCTGCGGATCCGCAGCAAAATCCGCAGTGGGGGCACATAGCCTTATGATGCAAGTTTTGGTGCAGTTCTTGGTGCGGTTTTTATGCAGTTTTTTGTGCAGTTTTGACGCAGTTTTTGGAAATAAATAAACGGAAAATGTGCATGATTTGAATGGAAACATGCATGAAAACACGGATTCGGAAGCCGTATTCATCATTTCACATCTGTTTCATATGTTTTACTCCGGATCCGTCGCTGTGCGTTATTCCGCTGGACAGAAAAACTGTTCTTCTGTATGTGTTTTCCGTCCGGAGGAAACAGCTTTTTTGACGGATCCGGCAAAAAACGGATGAAACGTGTGGCCATCAGGCTCAATCCGGCGCTAATACAACTCTATGAGAACAAACGGATCCAGCAAAAAAAAAAAAACGGATTTTTTTTTCAAAACTCGCCAGATTGTGCCTGACGGCAAAAACCTGATGTGTGAAATTAGCCAGATAGATATATGGATAGAAACATCTATGTATCTATAGATATATCCATAGATAGGCCGATGTTGATTAATGAAAATTTTCTGTGCCAGAGGGGGAAAGCCGGGGGCCAATATTTGTAGCCTGGGAAGGGGTTAATACCCATGGCCCATCCCAGGCTATGAATATCAGCCCGCAGCTGTCTGCGTAGCCTTTACTAGCTATTAAATTCTGGCTATTTCATACTGGCTAGCGCTATATGAAATATAAATATATGTGTCTCAATGAGATATATATATATATATATAGACTGTATATATATTTTTACGAATATTTGAGGCCATGGATCCATTCTATGTCCATTTTGCAAGCCGGCGAGAATATTTCACCGTACGGATGCCACACGGATGATTTTTTGAGAAAAAAATCGCATCCTTGCATTGAATTCGGATCACTGTTCAGGAAATTTTCTGTGTATCTCGGCCATCAAAAACGGACCGTATTTTTACACGTTGTGTGTGACTCCGGCCGAGCTCCCAAACTGATTGCATTGTTTACTGTCAAGGTATAAAAAGTTTTGAAAACACACCTAATACGTTATTAACGACATTTTACCATGTTTATTTTCACACATGGAAATAAGTGATTTTTCCTTTTCGCTTCAGAACTACTGTATACAGAGTTCGGATATTTTATTTCAGATTATGTGCAGAACTTGAACTTATTTCATTTGACTAATTGTGGTTCAAGGTAAGCTGAATCTGTGGCTAATTAATGTCTTAGGCTACTTTCACACTTCAGGTTTTCGGCGTCAGGCGCGATCCGGCGTCGTGCCGGAACGCCGGATCCGGCAAATGTTTAGTAAAACCGGATGTGACGGATCCGGTTTTCTGCCGGATCCGTCTTTTTCTTGACAGACAAGACCGGATCTGTCTCATCCGGTTCATCCGTTTTTCTATCCGTTTTTCGACGGATTACGCCGGATCCGGTTTTTAAAATTGACCCTTGTGGCCTTCCGAACGGGATTGGCTACTGGAAAACTATATATAGCATGTTCCTACAGCCCTTCTTTGACAGGTTGTAGAGGAGAAAGTGCAGGTTGGAGAGAAGAGCAAGTTACTGGCGAAGATGGATGTTGTCATTGGAAATATTTTGAAGAATTTGGCGGATTTTATAGCGGAGGCGAATCGTTTGAGGGTGATTGTTCTGGAGAAGGAGAGAGCGAGACAGCAGTGCATCAGGCATCGTAGACGACGTTTGTGGATCCACCCCATCACAGCCAAGAGAATGACGCGTGGGGTCTATTCTACACTCTGCATGGACCTTCGACGAAACCCGGATAAATTTTTTGGATATGTTAGGATGAAAATGGAGAATTTTGATTACTTGGTGGAGCGCATTGCACACCTCATAAGAAAAGCGGACACCTATTGCCGCTTCTCTGTTTCACCCGCAGAGCGTCTGATGGTGACTTTAAGGTAAGCCACATTTATTGGATGTGATCGCATCAGAGCACACTTTCACTGCAATCTTGTTGGTGGTAGTTTGTATCTCCAAGTGTTATAGCTCAGTTTTGGTATGTAATGCTGTGATTTAAAACTAATTTATTGTTTTTTAATTCCCCACAGATTTCTTGCAACTGGAGAATCCCTTTCGTCACTGCATTTCCAGTACAGACTCGGGATTTCCACCATATCTGCAATAGTGAAGTACACATGCCGTGCACTGTGGGACTCCTTAGCTGAAGAGTTTTTACCAGAGCCCACAACAGAGAGGTGGATTGAAATTGCTGACAAGTTTCAACAGATATGTCAGTTTCCCAACTGCTTGGGCGCTGTGGACGGGAAACATATCCGCATTGTAAAGCCAGCTGGATCGGGATCGGAATATTTCAATTACAAGAAATATTTTTCAATTGTCCTCATGGCCATCGCTGACGCGGAATACAAATTTATTGCGGTTGATATTGGGGCCTATGGCCGCTCCAATGACTCTCAAGTTTTCAAACTGTCTGCCATGGGGCGTAAACTGTATGGAAACACCTTCCAGTTCCCACCACCTAGACCGCTGCCGCAAACATCTGGTCCACCTATGCCATTTGTCTGTGTAGGGGATGAAGCCTTCCAGCTGTCAGAACACCTTTTGAAACCGTACTCTAGCAGAGGATTGACAAGACCAAAACGCATTTTTAATTACCGCCTCACAAGAGCAAGAAGAATGGTTGAATGTACCTTTGGTATTCTGACAGCCAAATGGCGGGTCCTATTGACTGCGATCAACCTCAAGACAGAAACTGTGGACGAGGTGATCAAAGCGTGCGTGGTACTCCACAATTTTGTTATCTGCAAGGAACCCATTTCCATTGAGGACACCTCTGAAGAAACCACCTTGCAAGATTACCATGACATTACCACTAGAAGTTCTGTGACGGTTTCAGTAATGAGGGACAATTTTGCACTATACTTTATGTCACCTCAAGGCAGAGTACACTGGCAGGATGACAGAGTGTGAAAGATTTGTGCCCAACCAAACTTGTGTACCTTCTGGACCAACAGTATATACCTTTGCCAACCAAAGTTGGCTATCTTGTCATGGTCTCTATTTTTAGCTTTAGGCCACAGGTGTGTACCTGGTTGTGTTTTATGCAAAGTATTTCACCTTTTAACAAAAGTTGTGTACATTGTTAGGAAATCACCAACAATAAACACAACTTTTTAGGTGAAATACTTTGCTTCAAACACAACCAGGAACACAACTGTGGCAAAAAGCTAAAATTTACCCACAGTTATATACCTAGTTTTGAATACCATTTCACTTTTTAAATACCCTGTATTTAACCTTTTTCGCCGCAGAAAGAAATGACAGACAACCAGTGTAAAATAATTTAACTTTTATTGAAAAATGTTTTTTTTAGTAAACTTTTTTAAAATTTTAATAAACTTGTTTAATAAAGCTTTGAAACCATAAAACTGGTCATTTTTATTTAAATACACACATTATAAATCTGTGTAGTGTGTGGTGGAAATACTGCTGTAGGGGCTGCGGGACACTTCGACACTGGGAGTGTGGAGAGAGGACTGGGATCGTGGTGGGGAAGGAACAGTTAGAGGTGAAGGTGTGGAAAAAACTACAGAATGGGTGGACATGTGGGAAGCAGAAGAGGTGGTGGGTGGTGGAGTGGAGGGTTGGGCAGGGACTGTAGGAGCAGATGATGTTGATGGCAAGTTGTATGGGGAAGGAGTTTGGTACGGGGCAGGTTGCTGGAAGTGGGGAGATGTCTGGTATGGGGCAGGTTGCTGGAAGTGGGGAGATGTCTGGTACGGGGCAGGTTGCTGGAAGTGGGGAGATGTCTGGTACGGGGCAGGTTGCTGGAAGTGGGGAGATGTCTGGTACTGGGGAGGTTGCTGGTACTGGGGAGTTTGCAGGTACTGGGGAGGTTGCTGGTACTGGGGAGGTTGCTGGTACTGGGGAGGTTGCTGGTACTGGGGAGGTTGCTGGTACTGGGGAGGTTGCTGGTGCTGGGGAGGTTGCTGGTGCTGGGGAGGTTGCTGGTGCTGGGGAGGTGGATGGTGCTGGGGAGGTGGATGGTGCTGGGGAGGTGGATGGTATGTAATAGGAGGGGGAGGATGGAAAGTGGCTGGAGGGGGTGTAGATGTAATAGGAGGGGGAGGATGGAAAGTGGCTGGAGGGGGTGTAGATGTAATAGGAGGGGGAGGATGGAAAGTGGCTGGAGGGGGTGCAGGTGGAGGAACTACTGTGGTGGGAGGAGGAGGTTGGGAGGTAACTTGCTGGAGAGCAGCGTGGCATGAATGCATTACATGCATCTGCTGGGCAGGAGAGAGCGTTTCCATGCGCTCCACAACAGACCTGAAAAAGGTGTGGTTTGGCGAAGATCTTGCTTCTGAATGCATGGTTTGCAGAAGTGTCTTCACCTCCAGAATGCTGGAGTTGATCTGCTGATAGCCTGCGGAGATTTGCTCTGACAAGACTTTTAGACAGTTCTGGAAAGATGCATTCAGATGCAAGAACTCTGGCGCATAAGTCTTTTCCTGACCCCTCTGCCGCTGCCGCCCAGTACCCGCAGGTGTACTAGAGGTGGCAGGGGCAGAAGGGTGGGGTAAAGGGAAAGCGATCTCCTCACCAGCAGCTTCATGTAATGTAGGCGGCCACGATGCTCCTGTGCTGGTGGATGGGACAGATGGGTCGAATGTGTGGGAAGGCTGGGAAGGTGCAGATGTACCGGGGCGGTCGAAGTGTCCCTCGGTGCCGGTCTCCTCAGGGGTCGCCTCAGAAGGGTCCAATCGTGCAGGCTCCCGAGTGCTGCTCACCGTGCTGTGGAATAAAGAGAAAAAAAAACAATTAAAATAGTGACATGGTATGGCCCTGGCTGAAAAAAAAAAGTTACATCTAAACATTTTTTTGTCACATGTGGTGTGTAATATTTACCTTCTGGTGAGCATTGTCTCCCGGAGGAACGACAGGGCTCGTGCGTACTTGTACTTGCTCCTGCGTCCTCCAGATCCACTCGGGGCCCGCATCTCTTTATTGAACTCCTTCTTGAAACGATCCCTCACAGACCGCCACCGCTTCACAATTCTCTCCCCTAAAACGAGAAAGGACAAAGTGGTTAGTATACAACATCAGTGTTTCCCAAACTCCAGTCCTCATGGTCCCCAGGGGTCATGTTTTCAGGATTTCCAAAGTAAATAGAAATCCTGAACACATGATCCGTGGGGACCACGAGGACTGGAGTTCGGGAAACACTGGTTTAAATCAAGCAACCGGTACTGTATATACTTACGCTCTTTAATCTGGGCCCGAGCTTCGAGGTCCTCCCAGCGGTCCACAAGGAGCGAACAGATTTCCTCCCAGAGTCGTCGGGTAACGATCAGGTCAGCGTGGCGTCGGTCAGCCATATTCCAGAGCGGCTCCCTTTCTCTGACGAGATCGATGAGGCGGTCCACATCAATCCCTCCATCCTCACCGTCAGAGTCGGAAGCACGCTGTGAAGGCTGTTAAAGAAAAAGACAAAAATAACATAATTAGCCTCCACAAAAGAAATGAAATAAAAAGTGCAAAAAAAACAAAGCAAAAATATTTATACTTACACACTGGTGACCGCCGCGTTGCTGTCGCCGACGACCCTGGGAGGCACTGCGAGGACCTCTTGGCCGAGCACCAGATTGGGAAGACTAGAGAAGAAAACAAAAAATGTTATGTCTTTGGATGTAGGCATTTGTTTGCTGTGTGTGGTCTGCAGAACATTGGTTTCTATGTGTTGTGTGTAGTGTGATGTTGTGTTTCTGCGTTTGATGCAAAAAACTTACCAATTGTGAGCCCACTCCAAGTGTCTGTCCACCCCTTCCTTCTTCTTCTGGGAGCTCCTCTTCATCTTGTGATTCCTGTTTTGAAATAAAAGGCAATGAATACACATATATTACAGAGATGATGGATTTTGGAAATAAAAACTTACCGTCAAACGCTGACGATGCGAGGGAGGGCTCCCAGAAGATGTGCTGTCTTCCTCATGGCCAGACTCCATGGCTGTGGGTGGTGTTTCTGCTGCTGCCATTGCTTCTGCTGCTGCTGCTGCATCTATTGGGCGGCTGTTGAATAAAGAGAAACAAAGGGCCAATGAATATCTTGATATTCCATAGCCCTAGTTTGGAGGAATGGGGGATTTGATAATTACCGTCTCTCATCTGCTTCTGGACTCCCCTCCCGTTCAGCATGCTGCTCCATTTGGGGTGGTGCTGATGGTGCTGCTGCTGCAGATGTCTGCTGCCTTCTCCTGCTCCTGGTTCTTGGCTTGGGTGGCATGTTGGGTGTGGCTGAGGGTCCCATTGTCTTGCTTTTATATATGTCCTGTGGGCAGAGCTACTGAGCATGCTCAGACCAAAGAAACCGGATCCGGCCGCCGGATCCGGCTGTCGCCGGATCCGGCGCATTGCGGCGCTCATAGGCTTTCATTCTATGAAAAAGCCGGACACGCCGGATTCGGCGTGTCCGGCTTTTTCGACGGATACAAATAACGTTACAGTCACCGTTTTTTCCAGACGCCGGATCGCGTCACATTGCCGGATCCGGCGAAAATCGGATGAAACGCATGGCCATCCGGCTCGATCCGGCTCTAATGCAAGTCAATGGGGGGGGAAACCGGATCCGGCATTGCATTTCGACGGATCCGGTTTTAGTCAAAAGCGCCGGATCGCGCCTGAAGCAGAAAACCTGATGTGTGAAAGAGGCCTTACTGGATGTAGTTCACAACATTCTGTCCATGAAGTACATTTTGATGATAGTCCTAGCAAGTTACTGGTGAAACTCTTCCAAGTTTCCGTTAACATACAAAAATAAGCGATTTACATGAATAACTTCTGAACTACACATAGAGTTGATCTTTTTTTGGCAAACATTATTCAGAACATTGAGCTGGTCATTTTGAGTACTAGTGGTCCAGGGTACCTCTTTTCAAATTGAACTACTTATGTACGATAGAGTAGGTAGCGCGACATAAAGAAGCGATTTATGTGAATAACCCAGGACCACAAGTAGTCAAAATAAACATCTCAAAGTCCTGAACAAAATTTTACCCATCCACTCTATGAATAATTCATCATACATGAAAATCGAATAGCTAACTAATAGCTAACTGCAGACTAACTTGAGTCCGGTGGTGACCGGCAGCATGGCGGCTCAGCACGACGTCCTCCGGGACACCACCAGGCTGGCTTCCTCCACTACGGTCCTGCAGGTACAGCCCTCGTCCTGCTGTCCGCTCCCCTGCAGGAACCTGCCCTACAGTTGTTCTGCAGTGGGTCTCCAGCAGCCGTGGAACTACAACTCCCAGCATGCCCTGACAGCAGTGGCCGTGTAGGCCTGAAATCCCCATGAGCTCTTGTTCATTAGTGTCACATGTGAAGAGACTATACAGCCGTTCTGACATTGTGGGTTTTCATAGTAATCCCCTCAGCCTCATCAGGTGTGTGTGTCAGCTCCGCATTAGGGGCTTTTCCGTCTTGTTTGTGGAGTGATGTCAGGCGCTGATGATGCAGGAATGCTCCGGCTCTGGGATTGGTAGCAGCGCCCCTTTGTATCCTCCGGCAACGCAGGCTCCGCACCTGACAACCCTCTTGTCTGTACAGGTCGTCTTCCGGCTCCTGACCTTTGCCCTGAGCGCCTTCACTCTGCGGTACGTCTCCAGGGAGGTCATCGGCGTCATGAATGTCCGGTAAGTGACCTTCCAGTCATCGCTGTGGCCCAGTGGTGCAGACACCTTTACTGTCACTGTGACGGCAGGAAACTTGTGATGTGGGGTCTGGGCGCCAGTCCCCTCCCCCATAGTCAGAGTAGCGCAGAAATGGTGCAACGTTTGCTGGTTTCATGCCAGTTTGAATCAGTTCTTCCATAATGGGGGGAGCGACATGATGAATCTTGACCACGCCCACTTGTCCTTTTCATGAAAAATGCTGGCATTTTGCACTTCAGAAATGTTACTCCAGTCCCTGATTGGAGTAGTATTTCTGGTGAGGTGTACGACACTCAGTAATGTGCTGAATTCATTAAGTGTGTGTGACTCTTAAAGGGGTTGTCTGGCCTTAAACCAGTCCTCAGTTACTGTATGTCTGCAGACTTGTGAGTCCTCATATCACATACTTCCGGTCACATGACCACTGCTCGCTGCATCCACACCGGAGAATCCTGACAGTGCGCAATGTGAGTACTCACAAGACTGCAGTCACGTAGAGGAGCTGTAGCTTTGATCTGAGCAACCCCTTTAATAAATGAGGCACATTGTACTCCAGCCCTTCAGTAAGATTGGTGAGCGCTACCCCAATCTTAATGAATCGTCCCCATTGGCTTTGTATTAGTCCCCTCTTCAGTCTCGGAGGGGAGTAGCTCTCTATGATATGCCTGAAGTTTTCGGAAAGTACAGGTATTCATTAAATAGATTTTGTGGTATTTGTGTGATCACCCTCCCCAGGTCCAACAATTAATCTCCTCCCAGTGGCTGTTATTACCTGGATTGCGGCACAAACTAATCAGCGCTGCTGAGCTCACTGATTGGCTGCAGCGCTGTCGATGCACTGGAGATAACCACTGCTACTGGGAGCGATTCAGTGTTGGACCTGGGGATGGTGAGTATAGATGTGTAAAAAAATGCCCTTTTTAATAGTTATTTGTGTGTGGCTAGAGTGAGCTGCTTTGTGCTAGGATTCCTGTGCCCGTATGTAACCTGGCTCCTACAGACATTGCGGTCATTCCGCTTCTTTCTCGCCTCAGTCTCACCCTCCTCTACACCACCGTCGTGTTTCTCGCCCGTGATGCTTTCCGTAAAGCCTGTCTGGGCCATTCTACACAGCAGAGCTGGAGACACACCGTCCACCTCACCTGGTTGGCGTAAGTATTGCCGACGGCGCGGATCAGGACTCTGCTGCAGTCTTGTGGCGCTAAAGACTTGATGAAAAATCTGTTTACATTAGAGAATTGCTAGAGTAACAATTCCAGTATATACTGTGGCAGCGGGGCGTGGTTTCTGAATAGTCTGCAGTCTGTCATCGCACTGCAATATCTAGGCTTGTTATAGGGAAGAGTCAGACGGGGATCGCAGCGCAGTGCTCGGACTGGCCGGCGGCTCTAGCTGATACACATGATGAGGGGTTTCCACTTTTTTAAAATACTTGTTCCCTCCGGCTACAGTTTGTTTTTTACGAACAAGATCCGTCCCCAGGTCCAACGCTGAGGCTCTGCTATTGTCTGCAGCACTGACGTGATATCGACGGCGCTGCAGCCAATCGGTGAGCTCCGCCCGAGTTGACGCCACTAGTGTAACAATTGAGCTTTTGCTAAAGGTAAGAATGTATTGTTCTCTTGTATTTGCAGAGTCCCGCTAGGCATCTGCTGGTCTGTAATACTAGGGGGGATATGGCTGAGTATGTTGGAGGTCCCCGATCCAGCGATTATCCCACATTATGGCACCGGGGTTCTGGCGTTTGGATTTTCTGCAGTAATCGAACTGATGTCAGAACCGTTCTGGGTCCTTGCACAAGCTCATCTCTTTGTCAGGCTGAAGGTAAGAAAGTGAAGGTGATTCTTACTTGGCATTTACACTAGAAAGTCTTTTTCATCCATGTCTGTGTCTTGTGTTGCTCTGTAGGGATTGTCCGGCCTTAGGTTACAAGTCTGCAGTTACTCTATGTGACTGCAGACTTGTGAATCCTCACATTGCGCGTACTGCCCACTGTGAGGAGTCTCCAGTGCCGGGCACATGACAGTAAGTATGTGATTTGCATACATGCGGTCTCATGCTGACTAGACGTGCTTGGCCTTGCTCCATTTAAGCGTATGAGCCAGATCAGACACGTCTAGTTGGAATGTAGCGGGTAGTATGTAAATCACGTACTTGCTGCTACGTGCCCACCGCTCCTACAGTAGGTTCATTGTGGCGTTGGAGCCTCCATCATTTTCACAAGAAAACAAGGATAGCAGCAAGACGAACGCCATAACGGATGGGATAAGAAAGCGGAACTCCGAACACTAGTGTGAATCATGTCTAAGGCCAACGTCAGCCGAACTCTTTAGCCAGCAGCGATCGTCAGCACCACCACATAGTATACAGATACTAAGTGAGCAATGCTGGCTCTACGTGTGATCAGCCTGCAGGTAACGTTGGATGTCTCTCATCATATTACCGACTTAGCTGCCATCACACCATTTCCATTGCCTTCTCCTTTATTCTCGCCCATTGTTGTATTTCTTTGGTACATCTGATCCCTGGTTGTTGTTCGCGTCCCGTTCTGTATCTTCATCTCCACCACTTGTCTCTTAGGTGATTGCGGAGAGTCTGGCGATAATTGTCCGCTGTTCGGTCACCGTCACTTTGGTGCTTCTCTGGCCTCAGTGGAGGCTCCTCATCTTTGCGCTGGCTCAGGTAAGAGGTCTGCTTTTATCTTCCATATTTGTAAATATATACTAAATGGAGGCCCGATGCTATCACATCGGGAGGGCGGTAATGTCACGATGGGGACAGGCTTTGCAGCATTGAGAATCTCCCCCCCCCATGTGCTCACCCACCTATCCACTCTGTATTTCCCCATGTGCTGACATCTCCCATCTGTTCTCTCTTCTTTGACCTGTCTGCCCCATGTGCTATCCCCCTTGTCTGCTGTCTCACTCCTTCCTGTTCTGTGTTCTCCCCTCATGTGCTGTCCCGTTTGAGCTGTATCGCCCCTGTGCTCTGTCTCTCTCACCCCTGTGTCTGACCGTGTACACAACATACCACAGCTCCTGGGCAGGGGAGGAAGCAAAAGGCAATACTGACATTACAGCAGGAGATCACAGAGGATACATTTTGTGAGGTAAAATATTGTTTAAAAACGTTCAGTGAAATATTTTACCTCACAAAATGGATCGTCTGTGATCCCCTGCTGTAATGTCAGTATAGTCTTTTCCTTCCTCCCCTGCCCAGTAGATGAGGTATGCTTCGTACACGGTCAGACACAGACAATTTTTAAAATGAACTTTCGTTTGTGTGAAAACCACTTTAATGTGGCCGGCTTCCTCTGCCTATAGACACGTCGTGCATCTGCCGCCAGGATCAGCCAAATGATTCACTGCGTGGAATTCACGCAGGGGCAGTGCAACGGTGTTCCACTGGTGGTACTGCGCAGGAGGCTATGTGAGTGTGTGAGTGTGAGTGTGGTGCGTACGGCGTATAGAGTGTGTGTGTGGTGCGACGGTGTTCCGCTGGTGGTACCGCACAAAAGGCTGCGTGAGTGTGAGTGTGTGCTGCGTACAGCGTAGAGTGTGTGTGTGGTGCGACGGTGTTCCGCTGGTGGTATCGCGCAATAGGTTGGTACCAGCAGCAGTTTCCATACTGGGACATCACTTCGGTGTCCCAATATGGAGGTCGGTGAACTTCCTCCTCTTGGAATTCAGAACAGGAAATGAAAACATTACAAGGCAATTATATAGATAGATATTTTTTACTTCTGCATTTCCAGCTGCTTATATATTATCCCCATATTCCGCAGCTCTGTACGGAGATTGCTGTCGCACACGTCCGTCCTGGTCTTACACTGTTGGTGTCTTAAATCTTTTTTTATTAGTATATAAAGGGTGTCGATATCTTTTGGATGGAACTGTATTCATGTACTGTGTCTAAATATTAAAGGGAGTCTGTCCCCCATAACTCCCCAAATACATTTTATAAGAACTAAATTGTGATATGGGGGATTCCTCTATAAGAATCCTGCATGTTGGAGTCTTCCACCTCTCCTGAT
The DNA here is from genome assembly GCF_039654945.1 of Dendrobates tinctorius. Lineage (NCBI taxonomy): Eukaryota > Metazoa > Chordata > Amphibia > Anura > Dendrobatidae > Dendrobates > Dendrobates tinctorius. The sequence goes on along the minus strand of NW_027361706.1, from coordinate 33,624,495 downwards.
GGACAGTGCTCGCTTCCAAGAGCAAGTGCTGCCTAAAGTCAGCTGGTGTACTGCCACCGCCTGTGCCCGGCCGCGGTCTCCCACGAGCTCCTCTGCTGATGCCGCTTACTACACTGATACCCCTGGAAAGGCAGCGAGTGGCGCCAGCAGAGACATGCCAGGGAGGAGAACATGCCTGACCCGTGTGCTTGCGTGTGCGCAGGTGTCTCAGCGTGCCTGGGCATAGGCAATGTCAGTGCACACACATCTCAGATGATGCAGGGGAAACACCCAACATGGCAAAATGAGGGTCATAATGGTGGACCGGAACCCCCTTATTTGCATACGTATTGTACTGTGCTCTGCACGATGTATCACATCACAATCCAGTAGAGGATTCTTGAAGATGAAGGAGACATAGTGGAAGGAAACACGGGAGCGTAGATCTACGGCTCAGATTGCTGCTACCTTTACAGTGGGCTCATGCGCTTACCGCGGTCCCTTAGGTCTGTTTCACACTTCAGTTTTTACTTGTCAGTTAAAATCTGCCAAAATGGTGGAAAGCGGATCCGTTGGTAAGTGAAGTTAACGGATGCCAGCGGACCGTTTTTTTGACGGATCCGTTGACTGAATAATTTTAAATGAACCGCAGTCCGGGGGGGGGGAGAGAGAGATTTGTACCGTTCGCCAGAAATGATTTCAGCGGCTGAGATTCCTCCGGGCATGCGCAGTACAAAAATGTGGATCCTTCAGCCAAAAAAACATTACAAGCTCCGTCCGGGCTTGTGGGCGGACGCAACAAAATTGGCGGATCCACAAAAAAACGGATCCGACGGATGGCCATCCGTCAAGATCCGCCAGTAATGCAAGTCAATGGGAAAAAAAAAAACGGATTCGCCAAACAAAATGACGGATCCGTTTTTTTTGGAAAACGGCGGATCTTGACTGATGGAAAAAAACTGAAGTGTGAAACAGGCCTTAGGGGATGCCTGAACTTTGTTTCCATGCAGTTTGACTGTCTCCCTTGTCTCTGATGCTCCCTGTAAAACCATGCTTTATGGATGTGATGTGTGATTAGTGGGGTCTTGGCTGCATTTCCTGTAGACTATAATATGCGGACACTTCTTTATTTGGAGTGTGGCAATGGGATCCCAGTCAGCAACCAAACAGATCAAATATTTATGACCATTTATGACATTTAAAGGGAACCTGTCACCTCGTTTTGCCGCTATAAGTTGCGGCCACTGCCTTTCAGGGCTTTTCTACAGCATTCTATAATGCTCCCTTGATAAAGCGCCTGTGGCGGGCGCGAAACGTACGTCGGGGGTTGTTGCATGGGCCTTCACCTCCTCTGCTCCCCGGTAAGCAGCCTGCCTTTACTTGTTTCCACACTTCGGTCATTTGGACCGCTGGGCGGGTCGTCTCCCGGGTTCTCTCTGGCACAATTGCGCAGTTTTGATATGCTGATACATATGTTATTAACTATTTAAGAATCCTTTCACATGTCATTGATTCATTTATGTTCAGTGTCCATTGGACTTGCACATTGACCCCTCTGGATGGTTTTTTTTTTTTTTTTTGGCGCTCTAGACATGTACAACTATGTACAATACACATTAAATTGAGTATGCCATATTTGACTATCTTTTACCATTAGACATATGTCTGTTATGTGCAATGCCCATGGGCTGACTGAACGTTGTGCCATGTAGATTTCGAGCACTGGTATCATTTTATTTACCCTGTCCTTGTCTGTCCTGATTGTTGTATCATTGGGGCTTATCCCCCCTATTTTAGTCAACTTGTATACTTGTCAGCACTTGATGTGAGTACTAATAAAATTTATACTTTTGCATATATTTTGGATCCGTTACTCCGTTTTCTCCTTTTTAAGATTAGCATATGGAGTGGTAATCCATGCACAAGGCGTTTTTGGACCATGGTCACCGCCTTGTCTCGTTCTCTGATACTGGGCATTATCATATAAGCATTCTATAATGCTGTAGATAAGCTCCCGGTGCAACCTGAAAGATAAGAAAAATAAGTGTTATTATACTCATCCGGAGGCTGTCCGGTCCGATGGGCGTCGCAGGTCCGGCGCCTCCCATCTTCATGCAATGTCGTCATCCTGCTTGCTTCGTGCCTCGATCCTGCCAGGCGTACTGATCTGCCCTGTTGAGGGCAGAGCCAAGTACTGCAGTGCGCAGACGCCGGGAAAGGTCAGAGAGGCCCAGTGCCTGCGCACTGCAGGGATTTCCTCTGCCCTCAACAGGGCAGATCAGTACGGATGCGCAGTAGCGCGGCACAAAGCAAGAAGGAGGACGACATCGCATGAAGATGGGAGGCGCCGGACCTGCGACACCCGTCGGTCCGGGTGAGTATAATAAAACTTTTTCTTATGTTTCAAGTCAGGCCGAGGGTTATCTACAGCACTATAGAATGCTGTAGATAAGCCCCGAAAGGCAGTGGCCGCATCTTATAGCGGTAAAATGAGGTGATGGGTTCCCTTTGAAGACCACTTTCCCTCTCTGTTTTATAGAAACCAGTGCAAACTAGTTTTTCATTTTGCAAAAGAGTGCTCTGGTAAGTGCCATCGTAGAGTGGAGGCTACCCTATAAGTCAGTACCATTTAACATGACCAGGTATAATAATAATCTTTATATAGCGTCAACATATTCGCAGCGCTTTACAGTTTAACAGTTCCAAACACAAGTCATAAGTAACAAAGTTAACAATACAATAATGAAAGCAAAATAAGACGACCCTGCTCGTGAGAGCTTACAATCTACAATGAGGTGGGGGAGATACAAGGTACAGGTGTGTATTTACAATGATGTATTTACAATGAATGTCCAGCCATCTTGAGGGAGTGAGGGATGGATGGAGATAGTGAATGGGCTACACACGCACACTTACACATAGAATGACTTTGATTAGTGAACGTGATGGGCTGCTCTGAACAAATGTGTTTTGAGGGAACGCTTGAAACTATGCAAATTGTGGATAGTCCTAATTTCTTGGGGTAGAGCATTCCAGAGGATTGGCGCAGCGCAGGAGAAGTCTTGGAGTCGGGAGTGGGAGGTACGGATTAGTGCAGAGGTTAGTCGAAAGTCGTTTGCAGAGCGCAGCGGTCGGTTAGGCCGATAGACAGAAATGAGGGAGTAGATGTAGGGGGGTGCTGCACTGTGGAGAGCTTTGTGGGTGAGAACAAGTACTTTGAATTGGATCCTATAATGAATGGGCAGCCAATGTAAGGACTAGCAAAGAGCGGATGTGTCCGAATACCGATTAGCCCAATGGACGATCCTGGCCACTGCATTAAGTATGGACTGGAGAGGTGATAGTCAAGTAACGGGGAGGCCAATTAATAGAGCGTTGCAGTAATCCAGGCAGGAGTGGATCAATAGTACAGTGAGGGTTTTTGTTGTTTCCATGGTGAGAAAGGGGCGGATTCTAGAGATATTCTTTAGGTGTGAGCGGCAAGAGCGGGCAAGAGATTGTATATGGGATGTGAAGGAGAGATTGGTGTCAAAGATTACACCCAGACAGCGCGCCTGCTGCCGGGGTGTTATTGTGGTGCCACCTACAGAGAGGGAAATGTCCAATTTATGAAGGTTAGTAGACAGCGGGAGCAGAAGAAGTTCAGTTTTGGAGAGGTTGAGTTTCAGATAGAGAGCGGACATGATGTTGGAGACTGCGGACAGACAGTCACTGGCGTTCTTTAGTACTGCGGGGGTAAGGTCGGGGAATGACGTATATAGTTGTGTGTCATCAGCATAAAGATGGTACTGAAAGCCAAATCTGCTGATGGTCTGTCCTTTGGCCGTGTAGAGAGAGAAGAGAAGGGGGGCCAAGGACTGAGCCCTGAGGTACCCCGACAGCGAGAGGAAGAGGAGATGACGTGGAGCCAGAGAACAAAACACTGAGTGAGTGGTCAGAAAGATAGGAAGAGAACCAGTAGAGAGCAGTGTCCTTAATGCCTAGTGACTGGAGCCTAGAGAGTAGAAGATGGTGGTCAACAGTGTCGAAAGCTGCAGATAGGTCAAGAAGAATGAGCAGAGAGTGGTCACCGTTACGTTTTGCTGTCAGAAGGTCATTGGTCACTTTGATGAGTGCAGTTTCAGTCGAATGTAGGGGGCGGTAGCCGGACTGTGAAGGGTTTAGGAGGGAGTGAGTGGAGAGGTAATGGGTAAGGCGAGAGTAACCTAGGCGCTCCAAAAGTTTAGAGATGAAGGGGAGATTGGAGACTGGTCTGTAGTTGTTTGTGCAGGATGGGTCAAAAGCAGGTTTCTTTAGTAATGGAGTAACAATGGTGTGTTTGAAGGAGGATGGGAAAATGCCCGAGGAGAGGGAGAGATTAAAGATTGCAGTTAGGTGAGTTTTGACGACTGGAGAGAGAGACTGGAGGAGATGTGAGGGAATGGGGTCGGTAGTGAATGTGGTCGGACGAGAAGAAGAGAGGAGTCTGGAGATTTCCTCTTCTGTGATGGGATCAAATGTAGAAAGTGAGCCAGGGGAGATGCAGGAAGGGATGGAAGTCACAGCACTTGGTGGTTGGGAGCAGATTTCCTGACGGATATTAACTATTTTCTCTGTAAAGTGGGAGGCCAGGTCGTCAGCACAAATGTCTGTGATAGGGGCTTGTGCTTTTGGCCTGAGGAGGGAGTGAAAAGTGTCAAAAAGTTTCTTGGGGTTGTTGGCTAGTGAGGAGATCAGGGTGGTGAAGTTGGTCTGTTTGGCGAGGTGAAGGGCAGTGTTATAGGTTCTTAACATAAATTTGAAGTGGATGAAGTCTTCTGGTGTGCGGGTTTTTCTCCATAGACGTTCAGCATTCCTAGAGCATCGCTGGAGAAGTTGAGTTTGCGATGTGAGCCAGGGCTGTTTTACTCTGTGCTTGGAGATTCTGAGGGTGAGGGAAGCTACTTGGTCTAGGGTGCTTCTAAGAGTGTCGTTGTAGTGATGAACAGCCAGATCAGGACAGGAAAAAGAGGAGATTGGGGACAGTGATGAGTGTAGGGAGTCTGAAAGTGTCTGAGGGTTTATGGCTTGCAGATTTCTGACTGTGTGGTAGGTAGGAGTAAGCTGGGGTGGGCGAGAATTTGTGAGCGTGAAGGAGAGAATGTTGTGGTCAGAGAGTGGAAGCGGTGAGTTATTTAGGTGGGAGATTGAACAGAGCCGGACAAAGACCAGATCAAGGGTGTTACCGTCCTTGTGTGTCTCAGAGGGTGAAAGCTGCGAGAGGCCTAGAGAGGTGCTTAGTGATAGAAGCTGGGATGCAATTGTGAAACTAGGGCTGTTAATGGGGATGTTGAAGTCTCTCAGGATAAGAGTTGGTAGTTCTGAGGACATGAAGTGCGGCAGCCAGGCTGAAAAGTGGTCAAGGAAGTGAGTGGCTGAGCCTGGGGGCTGGTATATGACCGCTACTCTGAGGGAGAGGGGACGGAAGAGCCTGATGGTGTGGACCTCAAAAGAAGGGAAGGAGAGTGATGGAACTGGGGGGATGACCTGGAAAGTGGATAGTGGGGACAGGAGTATGCCGACTCCGCCACCATGTCTGTTTGTGGGTCTCGGGGGGAATGAGAGAATTGTAAGCCACCATAGGAAATGGCAGCAGGAGAGACAGTGTCAGAATCCTGAATCCAGGTTTCAGTGAGGGCCAACAGGTTAAGAGAGTTGTTCAGAAAGTAGTTGTGCAGGAAAGGAAGCTTGTTACATACAGACCGTGGATTCCAGAGGGCACAATTAAAAGATGGAGATGAGGGAGTGCAAGTAATATTAATAAGATTAATATCATTTTGATATGAGGTAGGGTAGGGGTAGAGGTTGGGGTGCTGTGGACCAGGGTTGGGGGAGATGTCACCTGAAATCAGTAGGAGTAGGAAGATAAGGAGCAAATAGTTGTTGGAATTGTAAGTAGTTTTTTTCTGCGATGTGTTTGGGCAAGATGGGCTGAGGTTTCTCAGGAAGGTGAGGAGTGCATGGGAGCTGTACATGGGAGAGGGAAGTATAAAGGGGCTGATGTGTATGAGTCGTGATGGAGGGGGGATGGGGTGGTGAATGTGGATGGCAAGGGAGCACAGAAGGATAGAAGTAAAGCACATGGATAAAGGGGAGAGAAAAGTGTGGGTTACCTGATTCCTGCCCTGATTAACGGCCATGGATACCTGCCCTTTTGCTTGATGCTTAGCTTCTGGGATGCTTTGCTTCTGGGATGCTTGCGTGCTGCACCCCACACTGCGTGCGTCCCCTTAGGAACTACTAAATATATAGGCCACACTACAGGGTCAGGAGAGAGGGACTGTGGGAGCTGGTTTGGGATAATTTGGCAGCTGGGGCTAGCACACCAGGGGGTGGTTAGATGATCAAAGGCAGGAGACCAGGTTGCATTTATTTGCTATAGCACCTTTCACCTGATAAGCTCTAGAGAGGCCACAGTCACGGATATAAAGCAGTAAGAAATACATTGCAACAAATGAATTATACCAAAGCTTTAGCAGGCACATTAAAATATGCCGCAAAAATTGTAAAGCAGCAAAAGACAGACAGCAAGCAGAAGTATGGACTTGTACCATTTGGATATATTGCAGCAGAAATGACAGCCAGCAGAGGTGGGGAGTTGAACCATTCAGGCTGCATGCTATAACAGTGAATGGAGTGAATACACGCAGGGTGGATCAGTTCAGAAGTTGAATGATTTGATTACCATTTGTACAGGGATGACTCTGCTGTACACTGATGATGGGAAAACACCCCGAAACAGGCTGCTGGAGATGAATTCTGGCTCGTTGTTTATCCCAGGTCATGTTACAAGATTCGGACATTGTCTAATAGGATAAATACTTCTCCTGGGTTGTACTTGCAGGAGAAGCTCTTTCGCTCTGTTAGAGAACTTATTTACATACTGATCTCCCATGGAGCATTGCTGTTAGCGTGCATTTACACTAGCTGATTATGGTGAACAAGTTTCCTCACAATCGTGGAGTGGCTGCCGATCACCTGACAAATGAGCAAAATGGTCGTTCATCTGGTGAAATGATTATTAAGCTGCTCTTAAAACCCATCTTTCTCAGCAGCACATCATCAGAACATGTGCTGCCGAGTACAAAGACAGTCTGTTCTCACAAAACAATCCTTTGGAAGCACAGTTGCTTGTATAAAGAGGCTATCAAACAGCAGATCGCTGTATATAAAGCTGATTGGCAATAGGCGTTCAGTGTTAACCCACCCAGTGGTCCCGTACTTGGCTGATCTCTTCCAGGGGAGCCATTACTGAGCCCACATTATAGAGTCCTGGCCTTGTAACTTTCGCTTTGTCTCTCCTAGGTCTTGTACACCAGCCTGCTCTCTCTGTTACATCGTCTACTTCGCAAAGTTTCTTGGTTCTCGGGAGGCAGAGAAGAAATCGTTTCCTCTTCACAGCATGATGGAATTTTTACCCCGACGCTCTGTATCTCAGGTAATATGGTGTTTGGCGCATCCTTTTAGTTGTCATTCCCATCATTATTCATTTTAATTTCTTTAAATGACCAGATTCATTTACTCGGGGGGCAGAGAAGGCTGTCTTGGTGGTTTTAGAATTTGACCGTCTACCATGTTCACAAGTTCGGGTTTTGAGATGCAATTTTGAGACCAAAACTGGATTAAAAAATAGGACCATCACGATTTTCATTTTAGATCTCCTCTATTTATCATCCTCTCCTGGCTTTGGCTTCAGAAACTGCATCAAGAAAACCTGAATGTAGAAACTCCTCCATGGCAGCTGTCGTATGGACAGTCAGTCACGTGATTGCTGCTATCTTAGGTCTCCTTTGGACAGGCATATTTTTGGTCCAGGTGCACTAAGGACCACACAAGGACAGTACATGGACTGTTGGTAGCCTGTATGCTGGGAAATATCCCAACAAGCTGTATTCTGGTCATTTTATGTAATAACGGGCAGCTGCTGCATTCAACCCCCATGTTGATGAGTGCACGGAGCTGCACATGAAGCCAATCGTGGCCAAAATTGTTGGTGTAACTAGCTGTGACGACTTCTGGAGTGGACCCTCTGGGTCGTGGCACCAACCCACCTAGGGCGAGCTCACCTAGTGGGGACCACCCCCTATACAGGGAGTGTCAGGGACAAGCCCAAGGGGGTGAGGTGCCACGACTGCTGGAACCAGGTGGCCGGCTCACAGGAGACACGAGTGAGTGTGTCTAGCAACAGGGAAAGTGCAGAGTACAAGAGTATGCAAGGCGTGGACACAGGGACACGCAGGGTATAGGACAATACACGGCGAGTGTACGGGGGCACGGAGAGTACAGGACAGTACAAGGCTTGTACACAGGAGTGCGTTAGATACAGGATAGTGCAAGGCGGGTACACGAGAGCACGTATGGCGTGCACAGACAAGCACGCCCGGGGGAAGCAAAGCAGGGTGCGTGCGAGGGAGCACGCCAGACTACAGAGTTAGACAAAGCGTGCGCAGAGAGCACGCCGGAGTGCAAGGTTAGGCAGAGGGAGTTCTGAGAAGCACGAAAAGAACAAGGCAGGAGCTGAGTGTGTGCAAAGGAGTATGGCAGAGCACAGAGCAGAGTGTAGATAAAAAGCATGTGCTAGGAAGCACGGCAAGGCTGAGTAGAGTACAGGCACGGAGCACGAGGCAGCGTACAGGCACGGAGCACGAGGCAGCGTACAGGCACGGAGCACGAGGCAGCGTACAGGCACGGAGCACGAGGCAGCGTACAGGCACGGAGCACGAGGCAGCGGACCTGAATACAACGCACAGCCAGGTAAGGACCAAGCAGACCAAGCCCGGAAGCACAACAATAATCAGGCACCTCCCATAGGAAGAGGTAGCCTTATATAGGGCATGAGTGCTAGGACTTTCGGGTCGGGTCCTCCAGTACCATAGAGAGGGCAAGGCTGCAGCTAGAACCTAGAAATGCGCACTAGCAACGTTGTGCAGGCATGTAACTGAGTATGAGAGGTGCACGTGCGCACCCGACGGGACCCGTGGAGCGGCCGCATGCTGAAAGTGGTGACGTCGGGCGCAGGGTTCCGGCCCCAGGTGAGAGCGGCGTGACACTAGCCCAAAAATTACAAGTACTGTGTGAACTTGGCCTTGGACCTCATTCACACGTTGGTGTTTTAATCCAAATGCACCGATCAACAGATCAGGGAACTTGTATCCCCATTCCAAAATGGAGCAGTAGGTCAGATGCAACACTCTGCAGCTTCATTGGGAATTAATGGAGCTGCCATCAAGCTGTGCACTGCTGCCTCAGTGTAATAGGAATAAAAGTGCCCCTTTCTGCTTATCAGTGCCGATCCCAGTGGTCAGACCCCTGCTGATCAAGTTACCCCCTATCTTCCAAATAAGTGATAACTTGTCACCAGAATGCCCCTCTAACTTCTTGTCTGCTTTTTATTGCATAAATTGCAAGTTTGCATTGTGCCTTCACTAATATTACCCTCTCTCAGTAGCCCCCAATCATGTCTATGGGGGCTACAGAAACGGCTTCTCACTTCCGTGCTTGGCCTGGTTTCACCTTCTGTGGCCAGCACTTGGATGTCGGTGTATAATCAGGAGGCCTTTAGGAAATGATGGAGGAAGAAAATTAGACACAAAAGCAATAAAGCACAATGTGTTTCTGATGCTTTTTTGTGCTCTTTTTCCCAGAACACAGGTTTTTTACCATTTCAGTTCCATTAAGAAAATGCCCCTGGAACGCATCACATTGTTTCAACATGGCTTTATAGCTCAATCTTACCTTTATGTGCCAATATTGTCAGAGGAGCCTGCAAGCGGCAACACGTTTTCATTGTGCTGTGTAGAATGGTGCATGATCAGCAGTGCCTTTTAATTATTATTGGAAGATAAGGGGTGTAATGACAATTCTCAGCTCTGCTGTACTGCAGGAAGCCTAGATAAGGCAGAATAACATGGCCGCGTGCAGTAACCGGAGCTGAGTTTCTGATTGTATCTCTAACAGGACTTTTTGGATTGGAAGCAGGCCTGGCTAGCCTGGAGCTTCTTCAAGCAGTCGTTTCTGAAACAGATTCTTACAGAAGGTTAGTTTGTAGCCATCACATCAGTAAATTATGGGTTGACGAGAGTTTTTTTTCCTGTTTATCATTCTGTGTGGTTTTATTAGGAGGAAAAGCAAAAATGACGCTGTTAGCCATTCTCTAACCTTGTATGGACTTCTTCTTCACGTTTCCGGTATCTAAGAACTTTAAGAAAAGGGAAACAATCCTAAGGTTTAACCTATAGCTGTTAGATTTTAATATAATATATGATACTTGTTTTGTTTTTTAGGTGAGCGCTATGTGATGACTTTTCTCAGTGTCCTGTCATTTGGAGATCAGGGTAAGTTGCAAACTTTCTTACACCACTGTTTTCTGTGTATTACACTGTGACGATGTGTGTGACAGAGCATGAAGGGACACCAGGCCGAAGATCAATCTAACGGGATTTATTGAGACAGGGAGCACAGAATATAAAATATCAGTAGCGTCTCTTAGAGTCCACTATGAGTCCACATCAAGAGGGAAACAGTTTCGGTGGCCCCACCCAGTAATCCGACGCCAGGGAAAAGACAAAATAATCCTGGGATGAGTTCAATGGATCCAACAGATGAGGGACATCACACCATTCCACGTGGCAGCTTTTAACTCTCCCCACACGGGCACCAGGATCTCTCCTCAGCATAAGGTCCCAGCACTTGGCTTGTCAACACCCAACTCCACTCAGCCAACACATGAGGCTATTGTCCTGGGATCAGCCCATCGATGGGGGAAGTCTCCCACCTACTTTTGACTATGTGGCTAACTTAAGAAGTTTCCAGAAGCTAAAGCTTGTATTGGATAAGTCCTATGCTGAGGAGAACAAAGACAGACTCCCCCACTGGTTGATGACTCAGGCCTGATTACATTGCAGTCCAGGGACTCAGGTCGGGGGAGGGACACGCTGTTACATACACATCTTTTTCAAATGGAGATATAAATAAATATATTGTAGTGGGAAATAATAGCTTTGCCAGTCTTTCTGAGATGCATTTAGGCAATCGTGGTCAGCCTGTATAAAGAGGCTATTAAACGATCACCGCTGACTATCTTTTAAGAGGTTGTCCACTACTTTTTACATTGATGACTTATCTATCCTTAGGATAGATTATCAATGTCTGATCGGCTGCCACCCCCATCGATCAGCTGTTGTCAGTGTCCGCCAGCCGGAAGTACTCACGGAGCTGGCCGTCTCCTGATAGTGGCTGCCACAGGGTATTACAAATTTGCCTTCTATTGATTTGAATAGGAGGCAGATGTGCAGTACCAAGCCCTGAACGCTACCAATAGATGGAGCAGCTAAGAAAGTGAGTACTTGCGGCCACATCCGGCACCGATAACCAGCTGATGATCAGCTGATCAGTGGTGGCGTCAGGTGTAGGACCCCGGCCAATCAGACATGGATGACCTATCCTACGGATAAGTATCAATGTAAAAGAAGTGGACAATCTCTTTAAAAGATAGAAACTGCATCATGTACCCATCGCTCAGGTCCTACACTAGAAGTAGCAGTCTTTCTGATAATCATGTAAATTATTTGAAGTTAGCAGATGGCAGCAGCTTTACTAAATACACCAGAATTCTGGCTGAATTTCTGCCAAAAGTGTTGATACCCTCGAAATTGTTCCTGAAAATGAAGCATTTACCCTAGGAATTATTACAATTACACAAGTTTTATTATATATGTTTATTTACTTTGTGTGTATTGGAACAACACAAAAAAAACAGAGGAAAGAAAGACAAATTGGACAGTTTCACACACAACCCCAAAAATGGTCCGGACAAAATTGTTGGCACCTTTCCAAAATTGTGGCTTTTATTTCATGCATGTGATGCTCGTTCAAACTCACCTGTGGCAAGTAACGGGTGTGGGCAATAGTGAAATCACACCTGAAACCAGATAAAAAGGGGCGAAGTTAACCCAATCTTTGCATTGTGTGTCTGTTTGTGCCCTACTAAGCATGGAGAGCAGAAAGAGGAGAGGGGAACCGTCTGAGGACTTTGGAATCAAAATTGCTGAACAATATTAACAATCTTAAACTTACAAGTCCATCTCCATAAATCTTGATGTTCCTTTGTCCACGGTGTACGACATAATTAGAATTGAGCGGATTGGGGGGGCGTGGCCTAGCAGCATGTGAGGAGGACGTGGGTCTGCTGAGCTCCCACACACAGCTACTGATTACTGCCATTATATCCCCACAGCACGGTCAGTAACTAATGTGTGCATTCCTGAGACCTGCGGGTGCCGCTGGACAGAAATATTCAGCCTCTAGCCCTAAATCATGCGAAAAAAAGGTCAGAGAAGAGTGACTAATGAGCTGGGGCATGGGTCCCAAGATGGCGCTGCTAACACAGTGCGTGCTCTGGAGGAAGCGGCTGCAGACAGTGAGGCCAGGAACAGGGAGGTGGCAGCCCGGCTGAGACGCTTTGCCAGAGTGGAGGAGGCAGAGCGCGAGTCCCTCCAGGAGACAGATGAAGAGCTGGAGTCTGCAGGTGAAGGTATGGATCCGGAGGTGGGAGAGAGGGGAGAGGAGGAGGCCACAGGCTCTGGAGGTCGGGAGAAGCAGGACGCTGCAGCCAGCTGGGGAGAACTAGTGGAGCAAAACAAAAGCCAGCTCCAAGCACTGCAGCTGCAAATGCCAACTGAACCTACTATCAAAGATGTGCTGACAGCAGTTATGCAGTGTGGGTCTGCTATTTCTTCTGTGCTCACTCAGCTGGGTTATTTACAAGAATCCATGCAAAATGTGAGGCATGAACTGCACACCGTTAAAGACAGAACCGGGCAACTTGAGAAACGAGTCAGAGTTGTGGAGGGTACTGTGTCTAAGTCAGCGCAGCATCATAAAGAACTTAAAAGAGATATGGTTGCTGTGTGGGCCAAAACTGATGACCTAGAGAACAGGTCTAGATGGAACAACGTCCGCATTGTTGGCATGCCTGAACGTTATGAAGGCAAAAATCCTACTGTTTTTATCGAAGCCTGGATTAAGGAGAAAATAGGAACTGATAATCTAACTCATTTATATGCTGCTGAACGTGCTCACAGGGTTCCGACCCGCCCTCCTCCTCCTGGTTACCAACCGAGGCCTATCTTGGCTAAAATTCTCCACTATAGGGACAGGGATAATATCCTTAGATACTCAAGGGAACATCCTGACCTTTCTATTGATGGCTCCAGAGTTTCTTTTTACCCTGACTTCTTGCCAGAAGTCTAAAGAATGAGAGCTAAATTTATGGACATCAAAAAACGTCTAAGGGCCATAGGTATCCGATATTCTATGATTTTCCCGGCCAAGCTGCGGGTCGAGGCCCGGAACAAAATTCACTTTTTTCTGGATGCTAAAGTTGCTATGGACTGGCTGGATCTGAATGAACAGCAGCTGAGGAAGGATGAGGAAGACCGGGAATGCGGCTGGTGATGTATTTGCTACTTTGGACACTTCTGCACTGTCTGGTGTCTTGACTTCCGGTTCTGTTGCAGGAAACTGCTCGACATGTTGTCGTTTTGCAATAGATGGTTGCCATGTGCTGTGGGGACTCATCCTGTTATGTGTGGGCAGCAGTTAGGAAGTGAAACGCCCGTTGACTGATGTGGAAGGGAATAACATCGCCCTTGTTTGAAATACCCTTGGCACTGCCGGGGGACATGTTGCCTTATAGCAGCAAAGTTATATATAAAATTCATACCATGTTGAGGGACTTTCCGGGGGTCCCTTATATGTTGGTGGGGGACTTTAATAATGTTTTGGACTCCCACTGGGATAGAGGGAATCATGCACCCCTGAAATCGGGAGGTAATTGTACGCCTTTTGGAGTTTTGTTACATGAGCTAGCCCTGACTGACTTATGGAGAAGTCGTAATCCTGATGTCTACCAATATTCATGCTTCTCCTCTACCTTTGTCTCAGTGTCACGCATTGATTTGGCTATGGGTGATGATTTGATGCTGAGAAAAATTTTAGACGTTAATTATTTGCCGAGAACAGTGTCGGATCACTCGCCCATGTCCATTACAATCAAGGGGGGGGATAATAGATTGAAAACTAAACCGTTATGGCGACTTAATCCGTTTTGGCTGCAGCTAGTGGATAAGAATGATAGCTTTAGCTTTGAGATACAGGAACATCTCAGGTTTAATTTGGGTTCAGCATCTAGTTTGACTGTTTGGGAGACTCTGAAGGCATACCTGCGGGGCATGTATATACGTGAGATTTCAAAGCTTAAATCTAATTCCAGAGCAGAATCTCAGATTATACTTCATGAGCTGGAGGATGCGGAAAAGGCTCTCTCCATGCGATTCACTCTCGCCAGTCAGAAAAGGCTAAAAGAGGCACAGTTGAAGGTGACTAAAATGACACTAGAAACTGCGAAACGAAAACATATGTTTCAGTCAGTTCAATATTTTGAAAATGCGGAGAGTGTTGGTCATTTGCTCTCGGTTATAACTTCAGCACAGGGGGGGTCCTCGTTTATAGCCGGCCTTCGGGAGCCATTTACGACCAGAGAGTGGTCGTAAATGGCTGCACATCCAGTTGGAAGAATGTCTCAAGTGGGGTACCACAGGGCTCTGTCCTGGGCCCTGTATTGTTCAACATCTTTATCAACGATTTAGATGAAGGAATTGAGGGTAAACTGATTAAATTTGCTGATGACACAAAGCTAGGAGGGATAGCTAATACTAGAGAAGAGAGAGAGAGGATTCAAAAAGATATAAATAAACTGGAGAAGTGGGCAGCAACTAACAGAATGGTTTTTAACAGGGAAAAATGCAAAGTACTACATCTGGGCAATAAAAATGAAAAAAGCATATACAGAATGGGAGGAATAGGCCTAAGCAACAGCACATGTGAAAAAGACTTGGGTATACTAATAGATCACAAACTGAATATGAGTCAACAGTGTGATGCAGCAGCAAAAAAGGCAAATGCAATTCTAGGATGTATTAACAGAAGCATACAGTCTAGATCACGTGAAGTCATTATTTCCCTCTACTCCTCTTTGGTCAGACCTCATCTGGAATATTGTGTCCAGTTTTGGGCACCACATTTTAAAAAAGACATCAACAAACTGGAGCAAGTTCAGAAAAGAGCAACCAGAATGGTGACCGGTCTGCAAACCCTGTCTTATGAGGAAAGGTTGCAGGATTTGGGATTGTTTAGTTTGCAAAAGAGAAGACTGAGAGGAGACTTAATAGCTGTCTACAAATATCTAAAGGGCTGTAACATTGTAGAAGGATCTACTTTATTCTCATTTGCACAAGGAAAGACTAGAAGCAATGGGATGAAACTGAATGGGAGGAGACACAGATTAGATATTAGAAAAAACTTTTTGACAGAGTGATCAATGAGTGGAACAAGCTGCCACGAGAAGTGGTGAGTTCTCCTTCAATGGAAGTCTTCAAACAGAGTCTGGACAGACATCTGACTGGGATGATTTAGCGAATCCTGCTTTGAGCAGGGGGTTGGACCAGATGGCCCAGGAGGTCCCTTCCAACTCTATGATTCTATGTGGGTGGGCAACTTTTCATTGACACACCGGGTATTTTGAGAATTTTGGAGACTTTTTATACCGAGTTATACTCCTCACACACCAGGGCCTCGACTGAAGACCTTGACAACTTTTTGGGGCCCGCTAAACTCCCACGTCTGACTGACGAGGCGAGACGTATGCTTGATGAGCCGCTGGACTTGGGGGAGCTTGAAGAGGCTTTGGGATCTATGTCCAATGGTAAGGCGCCGGGGGTGGATGGCTTACCGGTTGAGGTGTACAAAAAGTATAAATCTGTACTACTCCCTACTTTGCTGGCTGTATTCAATGATAGTCTCAGTTCTGGAGCTCTCCCATCTTCTATGCGGGAAGCTATTATTACTGTGCTGCCAAAAAAGGACAAAGACCCGACACTCCCGACGTCATATAGACCCATTTCCCTCCTGACGGTGGACATTAAGCTCCTGGCGAAGGTTTTGGCCACTCGACTTTCGAAGGTGGTGGAATCGTTAGTACATTCGGATCAGACGGGTTTCATGCCTCGTAAGTCTACGGCCATAAATATTAGGCGACTGTATTTGAACATGCAGGTGAGGGCGGATAATGCGGGGGGAGGGTGGTCCTGTCTCTGGATGCCGCCAAGGCATTTGACAGTGTAGAGTGGACCTACCTCTGGGCTACACTTCGCTGTATAGGGTTTGGTCCGGGTTTTATTAGCTGGATCAGGCTTCTATATACCGAACCAAAAGCACCAATACGAGCAAATGGATCACTGTCTGACCCTTTTCCTCTTTATAGAGGTACGAGGCAGGGCTGCCCTCTGTCCCCGTTACTCTTTGCTTTAGCGATAGAGCCTCTGGCCTCCAGAATAAGATATGATAAGGGCATCGAGGGGTTTAGATACGGAGGACAGGAGGAGAAGGTAGCACTCTATGCTGATGACTTGCTTATGTTCTTGGCTGACCCTGATAGATCATTACATAATGTGATGCTGCTCCTTAATTCTTTTGGCGCTGTCTCGGGACTAGTTATTAACTGGGAAAAATCTGCGATTCTCCCTTTAGATCCGATCCCAATCAACGTCACACAGGTGCCGGTTGTAACGACTTTCAAATATCTGGGTATTATAATATCTAATAAACTAATGGATTTTGAATATTTGAATCTCTCGCCACTGATGGCCAGGATTAAGGGAAAGGTTAAGGCCTGGGCTAAGTTGCATCTTTCTGTGGTGGGGAGAGTGAACTTACTGAAAATGGTGATCATGCCGCAGCTTCTGTATGTTCTTCACAACTCCCCAGTCTGGCTCCCTCAAAATAGGTTTTACAAAATTAATGCGATATTTAGAGAACTTATTTGGTTAAAAAAGGGTGCAAGGATCAAATTGGAACATTTACAAAAATCTAAAGAGGAGGGGGGGCTGGCGCTGCCCAATCCATGGCTCTACTTTCTCTCCTCTCAATGTCAGCACATGGCAGGGGGAATGGAGGGCTTCCCAGCGGAGACAGCGGGGGCCAGTTGATTTTCCGGTTTCTTGTGGGTCAGGGGTCGCTGTTATCCAACTTAGAGGTGGGCAGATTTAGACCTTGGGCGTCTAGATATCCTACGGTCCTTCTCATGATTAAAGTGTGGGATAAAATTAAACAGTTAAGAGGAATCACGGGTTTCACAAAATACTCCCCTATTTGGGATAACCTGTATTTGCCGCAAATGAGGTCGCTTAAAGGTTTTGCGCAATGGAGGCCAATAGGTATCTGGTGGCTGTAGCAATTAGTGGAGGATGGGGTTTTTAAGTCCTTTGACACACTGAGACGGGATTTTCCGCTCCAACACTCTATGTTCTTCCAGTATCTGCAGCATGCCTACACAGTGCAGGACCAAATGAATAGCATATCTATACACCAGGATGCTATTGTCAGCAGGCTCGAGCTGCAGGCATCCACTAGGGGTTTAATCTCGTTTGTGTACGGTGGACTTCTTTCAATGGTTTTGGTGAAGCATCCGATAGGAGCGCTGGCGAAGTGGGAGCAACAGTTGGGCGCCATTTCAGGGGATCAATGGGAATCTATTCTGCAGATGGTCCCCAGGCTGTCTCTTAGTGAACCCAATCGTTTGTCCCAATTGTATATTCTTTATAGAGTTTATAGAACCCCTAAATGGTTATTTGATATGGGGATGAGGAGGGATTCGCAGTGCCCTAAATGTACGCTCGAGAATGCTGGATGGTGATACAGTTGTTTTTCACTTGTTAGTTTTTATTCACATTTTCATTATAACAATCTGATTAAAAAAAAAAAAAGAATTGAGCGAATTGGTTTGGCTTCGGATGCCGAATCTGAATTTGCCATATTCATGCCATATGGGTACCCTATTTGTGCCGAATGTATGTCTTATGATCGGTTCCGAACATATTCGGTAATTTCTACTCCCATTGACTCTAATGACGTTCGGCTGTGTTTGACAAATATTGCAAAACCAATATTCCCTGCCGATCGTATTCGGAGCCGAATTTGAACAAATTTGCTCAATTCTAAACATAATCAAGAAGTTTACAACCCATGGCACCGTAGCTAATCTCCCTGGACATGGACAGCAGGGAAACACCAAGGTTACTTACCGGTAGCCGGTTTTTCCGGAGCCCATGACGGCACACATGAGAGAGGGGATCCGCCCAGTCAGGACAGGAACCCTACTGAAGATAAAAGGGGCGGTACCTCTCCCTCGCTTCAGTTGGTTTACAGAGCATGAGAGGCCCCCCCGGGTTAGTACACATGGTAAAACTATCACCACATTATATCTAACTAAAAAAACACCCAAACTATAGTGCACACCAAAAGGAGTGAAAAGGGGGGGAATATACAGGTGCCGTCATGGGCTCCGGAAAAACCGGCTACCGGTAAGTAACCATGGTGTTTTCCCGTCTCCCATGACGGCACACATGAGAGACTTTTGTAGAATAAGACACCTTAGGTAGGGACCACCGCTTGCAGCACCCTTCTACCAAAGGTTAGGTCAGTAGAGGAAGATAGATCAAGTCGGTAGTGCTTAAAAAAGGTTGAAGGTGAGGACCAGGTAGCGGCTTTACAAATCTGCTCAATCGATACCTCAGCCTTCTCTGCCCAGGAGGTAGCCATGGCTCTGGTGGAGTGAGCCTTGATGCCTTCTGGAACCGGAGCGCCACTTGCGGAGTAGGATAACATAATGGCCTCCCTGATCCATCTGGCAATGGTACTCTTAGCTACCCCGTGCCCTTTTCTACTACCCTGAAAGGCTACAAAAAGGGACTGATCTTTCTTCCACTGACTAGTCATTGAGATATATTGTACTATGGCTCTTCTTACATCTAATGTATGGAATTTTTGCTCCCCCGGGTTTCTAGGATTGTTACAGAAAGATGGCAAGGAGATCTCCTGAGTCCTATGATACTTTTGGACTACCTTGGGGAGATAGGCCGGGTCCGGTCTTAGAACCACTCTGTCATCCAAGATCTGCGTATATGGAGGACATATAGAGCTTGTAGATCGCTCACTCTTCGGACTGATGTTAAGGCTACCAGTAAGACAGTTTTAAGTGTAAGTAGCTTTGGTGACAGCTCTAGTAGTGGTTCAAAGGGATCTTTGGTTAAGGCCTCTAAGACTAGGTTTAGGTCCCAGGGTGGTATCTTTGGAATAATGACTGGCCTTGACCTGCCACTGGATTTTATGAATCGGGACACCCACCTATTGGCTGCTAAGTTGCAGTTATATAGGGCCCCCAAAGCTGAGACTTGGACTTTGAGTGTGTTAGTGGCTAACCCCAGTTGCAGCCCCAACTGTAAGAATTCTAGGATAGGTCCCACTGGCGCTACATCCCCTAAAGGTTCCCCCAGGAAGTCTAGGAACTTTTTCCACGTTCTACCGTAGATTTGGGATGTTATAGGTTTCCTACTTTTCAACAGGGTAGAGACTAACCCTGGAGAGAATCCCTGGCGACTCAGTAGCACCCTCTCAAATTCCAGGCTGCTAGATGGAAGCTGTTGTGAGTTCATTTTCCCCTTCGTCACTGAGGTCTGGTGAACTCCCTATTCTGGTAAAGGAAGGTAATGAGCCTGATTATCAGGCACCTGAGCCTAATGAGGATGACTGGCTGAGTGGAGTCACGGACTGGATATAAGGCTGCCGACGCCCTTCTGCCCTGCGGGTGATTTCTCTGTGGACTTCTAGGACACCAGTCTGATTCCTGCTCCTCTAAAGCTAAGTTTTCTGCTTTGCCTGTTAGCTTTTGTGTTTTGTTTTTGTTTTCCTTGCTTTTCTGGATTCTGCCATTCCCTGCTGGGGTGAGCTGAATCTCCTTTTGCCTGTAGCTCTGTCTTCAGAATATTCCTGAGTACTGACATAGCTTTTTTGAAGCCTAGCGTCTTCAGGGCCTTTTTCACTGTCAGTCTGTTGGCTCTTATTTTCATAGGGTTTTTCACGGATTGCAGACAGCAACCTTCCTGTCCTTTTCTATCTAGTTAGCTTGGGCCCCGTCCTTGCTCAGTCTATCTTTCTGCCTGTGTTAGTGTTTTCATCTTGCTTCACCGTCATTATATGTTGGGGGCTGCCTATTGCTTTGGGGTCTGCTCTGGGGCAGTTTAGATTTCCCCTTTCTTTCTTTAGGCCTATTTAATTCTCCGGCTGTGATCGAGGGGTCTAGGGCATCGTAGGAACCCCCCACGGCTACTGCTAGTTGTGTTGATATGTTCAGGGGTCTGCAATCCGATAGCTGCCAACTTCTCTGGTTTTCTGGACTTAGCTAGCATTTCTGTTTTTGCCTCCTACGGTGACTCAATCATAACAGGAAGCCCTTCACCTGAGAGTGGACCACTGGTCCCTGGGAAAGCAGGTCTGGAATCTCCGGTAATATGCATGGATCTGTCACCGACATGAGTCTCAGAAGGGAGAACCAAGGCCTCCTCGGCCAAAACGAAGCTATAACCATTATTCTCGCTCGATCCTCCCTGATTTTCCTGACCACTACTGGGATCATTGTTATCGGGGAAAATGCATAGGCCAGGATGAACTTCCAGGGTATTTGTAGGGCATCTACTGTGAAGGGGTTTCCCTTTGGATTTAGTGAGCAGAACTTAATGACCTTCCTGTTGTGTGTGGTAGCGAACAGGTCTATTTCTGGTTTGCCCCAGGCCTGAACTATTTGTTGGAAGACTTGGGGGTTTAGGGACCATTCCCCTTGCCTTAGGTGCCTGCGACTCAGGAAGTCTGCCTGTATATTTTCTACCCCCTTTATATACAGTGCTGTGATGGATAACAGATGTTGTTCTGTTAGCTGGAAGAGTAGATCCAATATTTGCATGAGTCCCCGAGATCTCGTTCCCCCCTGGTGATTGATGTAGTCTACTACTGTCTGATTGTCCATCATGACCCGGGTGTAGCGGCCCCGAAGTAAGGGAAGGAAATGTTTCACGGCTTTTTCCACTGCCCATAGTTCTTTTACATTTGAACTCTGATCGTTTTCTAGTGAGGACCAGGTCCCCTGTATTGAGTGGGATCTCAGGTGTGCTCCCCATCCTGTGGCACTCGCGTCTGTTGTAATGATGTCCTCGACTAGTTTTTGCCACGGGACACCAGCTGTTAGATTCTTTTCTACAGTCCACCAGAGCAGGGAATCTCTTACAGCCACTGAGAGACATAGTTTGCCTTCTAAATGCCCTTTTAATTGTTTCTGTGCTGACAGAACTTCCCACTGTAGTTGTCTTAAGTGGTACTGCGCCCATGCTACTGTGGGTATGCATGATATCAGCGAGCCTAAAAGGGACATTGCGTTCCTCAGTGTCATATTTGGTTTTTGTATTGCTGTGCGAGCTAGGCCCCTTATCTTGGTCACTTTGTTCTCTGGCAGGAGGCAACGTTGTCGCTCGGAGTCCAATATCAACCCTAGGAAGGATTGCTCTTTTACTGGGGTTAACCTTGACTTGGGGATGTTTACTATCCATCCTAGTCCTACTAGAGTTGCTATTACTTCTTTCACTTGATATGCACAGTGGGACTCCGATCTCCCTATTACAAGAAAGTCATCTAGGTATGGGACGATCACTATGTCCCTGGAATGAAGAAAAGACATTACTTCCGCCATCACTTTGGTGAATACTCTGGGGGCTGTAGACAGGCCAAACGGAAGGGCTGCATATTGGTAGTGTTTCACCTGCCCCTGGACCTAGAGCGCTACTCTTAAATATTTTTGATACTCCCGATGAATTGGGATGTGATAGTAGGCATCTTTTAAGTGTATCACTGCCATGAGGCAATGCTGGAACAGGATCTTTGTGGCCGTGTTGATTGATTCCATTTTGAAGGAGCAATTGTCTACCCACTGATTGAGTCTCCTCAGGTTGACAATGGTTCTCCAAGAGCCGTCTGGTTTTTGTATTAAGAAGAGGGGGGTGTAGAACCCCCTTCCTTCTTCTTGCACTGGGACTTCCTGTAGGACTTGTTTTTCCACTAGTCCCAAGACTTCCGTCTCCAGTGCCAGCTGTTGCTCTTGGGCTTTCCTTCGGGGTGTCATTATGAAGGTACGCCTGGGCGGACAGATGAATTTTATTTTTAACCTGTCCTTTATTATGTTTAGGACCCATGTAATTGGGGAGATATTCGCCCAGGCGGAAAGGAAGAGAGAAAGCCTTCCCCCTACCTCCGGCCTGATGTCATTGGGGAGATTTTTTGGAGGAAGTGGAGGGCCCTTTAAACATATAGCCTGATCCTCTTCTTTCTTTAAAGTCCCAGTTTTTTCTATCTCCCGGGGGACGACCCCTGTTAAATCTCCTCCGAAAGGGCTGCGTTTGAGGTTCTCCTGGAAATCGGGGAAAGCTTTTCTTCCTATCCCCTGCATGTTCCAAAATCTCTTCTATTTTTTTTCCGAAGCGGAATTGGCCATCACATTGAATGGAACATAACCTATGTTTTGATGGAAAATCTCCGGGACACCCTTTAAGCCACAGGGCTCGTCTTGCCGCATTTGACAGGCTTGCTGCTCTAGCTGTCAATCTTGCGGACTCTGCTGAGGAATCCGCTAGGAAAGCCGCTGCTCCGTGTACCAGTGTCAGATTAGACAGAATTTCGTCCCTAGGAACTCTATCCCTGATCTGGTCTTCTATTTGTTGTAGCCAGACCATGAGGGCACGAGCAGTACAGGTACCAGCTATCGCTGGCTTTAATCCACCTGCTGAAGCTTCCCAGATATGCTTTAGGAAACCATCTGCTTTTTTTATCAAGCGGGTCTTTCAACATGCCAGAGTCCTCTAATGGTAGAGATACCTTTTTTGAGGATTTGGCTACAGCCCCATCAATTTTTGGGACTTTTTCCCAGGTCTCTGAATCCTTTTGTTCAAAAGGGTACCTCCTTTTTGATGTAGAAGGCAAGCTCCCTGACCTCTCCGTTTTTTTCCATTCCCTGTCAATTAGGGCCTTTATTTTCTCATTTACAGGGAAGGTGCGTTTTTTCCTTTCCTCCAGTCCTCCAAACATCATATCCTCTAACGATTTAGGAGTCTTTTCCTCCTTCAGGCCCATCGTAGCCCTAATAGCTTTGACCAGCTTTTCCACATCTTCTGTTGGGATTCATGGACGGCCGCCTATATCGCTGTCCGAGGAGGATTCTGAGGACTGAGTAGAGGAAGAGGAGGTGGACGGGGACAAGGATCTTTCCCGCCCCTTCTGCCCTGGGGAGGCCTCTGAATCAGAATCCTGTCTATGACCTCTTTTATCCTTCTTTTTAAGGGCTGCTTTTAGGGAACCTTTCACCTCATGTTGTATTAGCGCCTTAAGGGTAGTTACCAAATCAGGGGTTTCCTCCTGTATAGTTTTATTTATACAGTCAGCGCAGAGGTCTTTCTGCCACTGATCTGCCAGCGGGTGTTTGCATAGGGCGCATTCTCTATTTTTGGTTTTGCTGCTGGCCTTCCTCGACCCCTAGTGATCAAACAGAGAAAAATGGAACCCCGTTACCATAAGGGTGACATTCATGTAGATCACTCACCACCGCTGACAATCTGGGGTACCGATCTCGGAGGCTCCTCAGATGCACTCGTGACGTTTCTTCTGGACGTCTCAGAGTCATGCCGGTCGCTTGTACGACTGCCGCTCCCACCACTCGAGCGGCTGCTCCTGGTATGCTGGCGGCTCAGCCTGGCATCTGGCGAGAGCTCTTGCTGCTGCTGACGCTGTTGTCGCTGCTGCTTGCGCTGCTGCTGCTGCTCGTCTTGCCCCATTTCCATCATGAAGCTTTGGCATGAGTGCTTCTTCTGTGGTCATCTCCCTTATGTAAGGGAGATCCACTGCACTCTCCGCCTCCTCCGGTTACCCCCACAGCCCCTCCCCCCCCGCCACGCCATTTCCCCTGCGTATGTTCCTAAAATATGTGTGGTTTATAAGTGTGCCATGCCTGACGATTATTAGGATTTAACGTACCAACTTTGAATCCCCTATGTGCAGGAGAATAATTTGGTGACATAGAAAACTGCTCAAAACACTACAGGTGCTCCTCCCATTACAGCACTGGAGTGATATTGTATAGTGGAGGTTCCCCTTTGCCGCTATGAATTAATCCCTGAGCAAGCGTAGTCTGTTGGATGGGCGTGCTTATGTGGCCCGATACAGGTGGGCGGGTCCTACATAGAAGGTCTGTCCTATCACGGGCGCTGAGTGATTTATGAGTGCGCACCCTATGTGGCTCCGGGTGCAGTGTGGTTTGTAAGCGCGCGCACTTTGTGGAGTCCCGGGCATATGTGGATGAGATATCTATGGCCTATTATAGGTGGTAGGATTTCGCCCGCCATGATATCCTGTGACATGTGCAGTAGGTCATGGGAAGGTAATTTTGTAGGCGGTGTGCTGACAAACAGGAAATGGTGGGGTCTTGATTGGAGAACCTCTAGCGTCTGTATTGCTGAGCAGGCTCAGTAGGGGAGATGGGGACAGGAAGTGGTGAATGAGATCAAGTTGGTCTACTCTGGGAATGTATGTTTATGACGTGGGAACTATAAAAAACCACGGGTAACCACATTCCTATTGATACCTGCAACCAGGCGCCATATCTTATGCTCAGTATGAGCATTAAAACTACTATATGCCTCCTGAGGAACTCCCTGGATGGGAGAGAAACGCGTCGAGGCGGGGCGAGATGAAATAGAAATCAGCAATAAGCTAAGTGTATCTGATGAATATATTGACTGATCTGTAGTTTTTGGGCAGTGTGCAATAAGAGGGTGTGTGGCAATAATAGCACCAATTGAGTATGTGTATGGTTATAGGGGAGTGATGGTGAATTTATTTTTGATTTTTGGTGCTTTTTGGTGCCTCTACAACTAATAACCCCTATGTGTACTATTGGTGCCTTTAAGATTAATAACCCCTATGCACAAAAAGGAATGTCTTCTTGAATTGAGACATTTCTAGCCCTATTTTTGCTGTGACCCTTTTTCAGGTATTATGATATGAATTTGATTTGCCAAACAGTCCATTAGCATTTGGTCTCCTTGTCCCTGTGATCTAATTGGTATCGTATTGGATATACATGGTCAGTGAGGGATAGTCGACGTGGTGCGGGGCTACCAATTTAAAGTAGGGTGAAAAAGCCCCGCTGGTAGGCAGGGAATGATGTAAATAGGGAATTTAGGCAAAATTCCAAGTTCCGTTTCCCACAAATTTAAGTAAGTCTGCTTATCGGTTACTGGTTGTATACCCCTCACCCTGGGTCTTGTAGTATTTATTGGTCTTTGATGATTTAGGACTGTTGGAAGTATCTGTAAAAACCTGTAACTGTTTGGCGACCATATCCTTGTGTATTTTAATTGTTATACCCTGATGTTGTTGCCCTGAAGAGTAGCACTTATTAGGGTGAATAGGGATAGCCTTCGTGGAGCGGGGGCGCCATTTGCGCTTCAAGAGGGTGCCAACCTCCGCTGTTAGGCAGGGGGAAGAAAAAATAGGCCTGTGATTTCCCCTACTCTATTCTTGTATGTGACTAGGGTCACAACTTTGATCAGCAATTAAATTTGTGTGGTGTTCATGTATGTCTATGGTTTTAGTATATTTCAATAAAGCAATTGTAATTTTATTTAATTATTTTTTGTTTATGAGCTGGTATACGACTAATTCACTTTTTGATTCAAGTCCTTTGAGTAAAAATCAGAAGTTAATTTTTCATCAACAGGTGCCAAATGCAGATGCAGAAGCAACACCTTGCCCTCAAAAAATGTGTAACTTAATCTCAATTTGATCCAGTATTTTATTGAACGCTCATTGTCTCATAGACCATGGGCTGACTATTCGGCCGCATGGCTTCAGTGGATTAATTTTTCTAAGATTTATAATATTAATCTAAGGGTTTCCAGTTTAGCCTCTGGCTTGATGTTTTTAGAGTTTCTATTTAACAAAGGTTTGTCTTACTCTGTCCTAGCTAAGTCTGCTGCGGGAGTTTCATTTTTCTTGAAGTTTCTGGGTAACCCTCCCCTAACTAGCTTTTTCCAATAAAGCAGTTTTTAAAGGGCTTTAAGAGGTCTAACTTTAAGCCCGATTCGCAACGCCCTATTTCTTTTTCTTTGCTAAAAGACTTGTATATCCCTCACTGATATATGCTCAAACTCTGATGAGGTCTTACTATTTTATGCATCATTTTTGCGATGTTTTTTGGAGCTCTTCGTATTGGCGAGCTGATGTCTACCAAAAAATCTGATCCATCAGGTATTTTGATATACGATGTAAAGTTGCATGGGGATAAAATGTTCTTATTCATTAAAAAATGGAAAATAGAACAGATTGGTAGGGGCGATAGGTTGCAAATCGATGCTTTTCCTGATCAGGCTATTTGCCCAGTTTTTAATACGAAGAATTGGCTGCCTAGAAGACCTAAAATTATTGGTCCCTTATTTATGCACATGAACGGCTCTCCTGCTACGATTTACCAATTCAACTTCATTTTAAAAAGGTGTTTGCGGTTTTCACGTAAAGATCATTTAAACATTACTTCTCACTCTTTTAAAATCGGTGCTGCTACGGAAGCAGCAAGGTCTGGCCTTGGTGATTCTAGTGCCCCCACTCTTGTTGGGTCCTGAACCAGTTGTGAAAGGTCTCTCATAGTTGTCAAAAACCTATTACCTTTGCTGGAACTGCAGGTTCCTGCTCCCCAATGTATTTCAGGGTACTTGAAGTCCCCCATAATAATGACTTCTCCTTGAGTCGCTGCTTCATCTATTTGCTTTATGAGGATATTCTCCATTGCTTCCATTATTTTTGGAGACTTATAACAAACCCCTAACAGTAATTTATTATTTTTCCCCCTCCCCTTATCTCCACCCACAGGGACTCTACATTTTCATTAGATTCACATATATTATCACGCAGAATTGGTGTTAACCCCTTAACCCCCCAAAGGGTGGTTTGCACGTTAATGACTGGGCCAATATTTACAATTCTGACCACTGTCCCTTTATGAGGTAATAACTCTTGAACGCTTCAACGGATCTTGGAGATTCTGAAATTGTTTTCTCTTGACATATTGTACTTCACTTTAGTGGTAAAAT
The DNA here is from genome assembly GCF_039654945.1 of Dendrobates tinctorius. NCBI lineage: Eukaryota > Metazoa > Chordata > Amphibia > Anura > Dendrobatidae > Dendrobates > Dendrobates tinctorius. The sequence goes on along the minus strand of NW_027361706.1, from coordinate 33,597,421 downwards.
TTCTTCAATATAACTTGCATTTATTTATGAAAAAAATGGAACTATGGCAAAAATTTTGAAAGTTATGTAATTTTCAAACTTTGAATTTTTATGCCCTTAAAACAGAGAAATATGTTGCGCAAAATAGTTACTAAATAATATTTCCCACATGTCTCCTTTACATCAGCACAATTTTGGAACAAAATTTTTTTTTTGTTAGGAAGTTATAAGGGTAAGAAGTTGACCAGCGATTTCTCATTTTTACAACAAAATTTACAAAACCATTTTTTTAGGGACCACCTCACATTTGAAGTCACTTTGAGGGGTCTATATGGCAGAAAATACCCAAGTGACACCATTCTAAAGCAACGTGGAAGGAGAAAATGAACATTTAAATTTTTAGTCAAAAAATGATCTTTTAGTCCCCAAATTTTTATTTTCCCAAGGGTAACAGGAGAAATTGGACCCCAAACGTTGTTCTCCAATTTGCCCTGTGTACGCTGATACTCCATATGTGGGGAGAACCACTGTTTGGGCACACGGCAGGGCTCGGAAGGGAAAGAGCGCCGTTTGACTTTTTCAACCTAAAATTGGCTGGAATTGAGATCGGACGCCATTTCGCATTTGACGAGCCCCTGATGTGCCTAAACAGTGGAAACCCCCCCACAAGTGACCCCATTTTGGAAACTGGACCCCCTAACGAACTTATCTAGATGTTTGGTGAGCACTTTGAACCCCCAAGTGTTTCACTACAGCTTATAATGCCCGGGCTTGAAAAAAAAAATATTTTTTTTTCCAGAAAACTGAACTTTTAGTCCCCAATTTTTATTTTCCCAAAGGTAACAGGAGAAATTGGACCCCAAAAGTTGTTCTCCAATTTGTCCTGATTACTCTAGTACCCCATATATGGGGAAAAAACTGTTGGGCACACGTCGGGGCTCAAAAGGGAAGTAGTGACATTTTGGAATCAGACTTTGGTGGAATGGTCTGTGGGCATCATGTTGGGTTGGCAGAGTCCCTGATGTACCTGTTACGCCGTCTCTGCGTACTCACCCGGCCACCGCTCCCACGCCGCAGCCTCACGCCGCCCGACATCCACGGAGGTCGCCTCTGGCAGGTGCGTGGCCGGCGGCATCCCTGTATGCAATGCGCATGCGCCATACGCCACGCCTCCCTCCTGCTTCCTGTGCTCCGGCTATGCCCTGTTCTCGGAAGCACCTCCCTGACCAATGACAGACCAGACAGGAGCATATCTGGCTGCTTCCCCCTGAGGGAGGTGCCTGATTGTTGTGTTTCCTAGCACACTGGGCCTCGATTCATCGTGTGCTCTCTGCTCCTACAGTTCCGTTCTCGTCTGCTCCCCGCAGCAGCCTCTCAGTCCTGCTACCCGTGTTCCTTGCTGTCTTCCGCAGTCCTGCCTCTGGTGTTCCTGTTCCATCCTACTCCAGTCCTGCCATCCTACTCCAGTCCTGCCATCCTACTCCAGTCCTGCCTCCAGTGTTCCTGTTCCATCCTGCTCCAGTCCTGCTGTCCTACTCCAGTCCTGCCTCCAGTGTTCCTGTTCCATCCTGCTCCAGTCCTGCCATCCTACTACAGTCCTGCCTCCAGTGTTCCTGTTCCATCCTACTCCAGTCCTGCCATCCTACTGCAGTCCTGCCTCCGGTGTTCCTGTTACATCCTACTCCAGTCCTGCCTCTAGTGTTCCTGTTCCATCCTGCTCCAGTCCTACCGTCCTACTCCAGTCCTGCTTCCGGTGTCCCAGTTCCATCCAGCTTCAGTCCTTCCGTTCTCCTCTAATCCTTTCTCCTGTGTTCCTACTCCTGTCATCCCTCCTCGTCCCAGTCTACAGTCTCACTCCATTCCTGCCTCCTGGTTCCAGCTCTGCTCTGTCATCTATACTTCAGTCCCACAGTCCTACTCCGGTCCATCCTGAGCCGCCCCTCTCGGTACCGGCTACCGTGGTACTCAAACCCCTGGGCCTGCTCCTAACCGTCCCTGTATAGGGGTTGGTTCCACCTGGCAGCTCGCCCGGGGCCTCACGGTGCCATGGTCCAGAGGGTCCACTCCTGGAGTTTCCAGCTCCAGACTACCCACGCTAACAGTACCTAAACAGTAAAAAACAACACAAGTGACATCATTTTGGATACTAGACCCCCAAGGAACTTATCTAGATGTGCCCCCTTTAGAACTAATCTGTTTCCTGTAAAGTAAATTAGTAGTGCATGGAGGTGTGGTACAATTTGAAGCAATCCTTCATACACAGGCCAGGTTTTTCAGGGCAGGTGTCGCATTGATAAATGGTGTCCTTGCGTATTTCCCTTTTGTAACACACTCGGCACTTTTTTGTGGCTTACTTTTTCTTCCAGTTGGTGGGACCACCCCCGGAAGATGTTGACCTGGTACGATACGAGCACCTCCAGTTCCAGAAGTACTGGGGCCCACTCCTTCCGGAGTGCCAAATATCAGGGCCTTAACCACCACCACCTGGAACTGAAGGTACGACATATCGGTGTGGCGTGCACATCATAACAGCAAGAAAGCGTTGAGCATTGCCATTTGTCCGATGTGCACGGCCAGCTTTTTGTACCACAACCTGGCCTTTCTTAGAGCATTGCAACACCGAAGAACACAAGAGTATATTCCAAAATAATTTTATTAAAAAAAATTTTAAAATCCAAAAAATACTGAATAAAGATGCAGAGTACACTTGCACAAGTGGAACACACTGATTGATTAGTATATCAAATGAAATGACTGTTAGGTATAACCACTGCATGTTTAAGACCTAGTTTTAAATAATATATAAAATTTCATATAGTTCCTGGTCAAAACAGATCAAAGTCTGTACTATATATAATGCAGCAGATGGCACAAAGCCATTCATAAACTCCCGACCAAAATAATTAAATGCAAAATATCAATACTTACAATGACAATCAAAGTGTTCCACCTCCCCCCAAAGCACGTTTCGTTGTCTACTTCATCAGGAGTGCATTGGGGAGAGGTGGAACACTTTGACTGTCATTGTAAGTATTGCTCTTTTGCATTAAATTATTTTGATTGGGAATTTATGAATGGCTTTGTGCCATCTGCTGCATTATATATAGTACAGACTTTGTTCTGTTTTGACCAGGAACTAGCGTATATACTCGAGTATAAACCAACCGAGTATAAGCCGACCCCCCTAATTTTGCCACAAAAAACAGGGAAAATCTATTGACTCGAGTATAAGCCTAGGGTGGAAAATGCAGCAGCTACTGGTAAATTTCAAAAATAAAAATAGATACCAATAAAAGTAAAATTAATTGAGACATCAGTAGGATAAATGTTTTTGAATAGCCATATTGAATCAGGAGCCCCATATAATGCTCCATACAGTTCATGATGGACCCCATAAGTTGCTCCGTACAAAATACACCCCATATAATGCTGCACAAAGGTTAATAATGGCCCCATAAGATGCTCCCTAGAATAATATGCCCCATATGCTGCTCCATAAAGGTTATGGCCCCATAAGATGCTCCATAGATTATGCCTCATATGCTTCCCCATAAGATGCTCCATAGATTATGCCCCCATATGCTGCCCCCATAAAATGCTCCATAGATTATGCTCCCATATGCTGCCCCATAATATGCTCCATAGATTATGCCCCCATATGCTGCTCCATAGATTATGCCCCCATAAGATGTCCATAGATTATGCCACCATAAGATGCTCCATAGATTATGCCCCCATATGCTGCTCCACGGATTATGCCCCCATATGCTGCTCCATATATTATGCCCCCATATCCTGCCCCCACAAGATGCTCCATATATCATGCCCCCATATGTTGTCCCCATATGCTGCTCCACATATCATGCCCCCATATGCTGCTTCATATATCATGCCCCCATAAGATGCTCCATATTTTATGCCCCCATATGCTGCTCCATGGATTATGCCCTCATATGCTGCTCCATATATTATGCCCCCATATGTTGTCCCCATATGCTGCTCCACATATCATGCCCCCATATGCTGCTCCATATATCATGTCCCCATAAGATGCTCCATACATTATGCCCCCATATTCTGCTCCATGGATTATGCCCCCATATGCTGCTCCATATATAATGCCCCCATATGTTGTCCCAGTATGCTGCTCCACATATGCTGCTCCATATATCATGCCCCCATATGCTGCTCCATATATCATGCCCCCATATGCTGCCCCCATAAGATGCTCCCTGCATTATGCCCCCATATGCTGCCGCAAACAAAAGTAAAAAAATGACATACTCACCTCTCTGTCGCTGGGTGCCAGGTGCCGGTGTCGCTGCTGCCTCAGGACCCGGCACCTGAGACATTCACCTGTCCTGCGTCCATCGCTGATCGCCGGCCGCAGCTGTCTGCCACGTCATCTGTCAGTGACGTTCAGGCAGCAGAGGGCAGGGCACGCAATAACCATGTCACCGCCCCCCTGCTGTCTGAATGTCACAGACAAGAGGACACATCAGACAGCAGCAAACACCGATGGACCGGGGACAGGTGAATATAACCTATACTTACCCCGTCCTGGCTCGGTCTCTGCAGTCCTATTCATCCACTGTCTTCCTTCCTGCCTTCAGCGGTCACGTGGTACTGCTCATTAAACTCATAAATATGTGCATATTCATGAGTTTAGTGAGCGGTACCATGTGACCGCTGAAGGCAGGAAGGAAGACAGTGGAGAAGCGGGGGGCTGCAGAGACAGAGCCAGGACAGGGTAAGTATGATCTGTGACACCCCCGCTCCCCCTCCCCCGCCGACTCCCAGGTATATGACTTGAATATAAGCTGAGAGGGGGACTTTCAGCACAAAAAAATGGGCTGAAAATCTCGGCTTATATTCGATTATATACGGTATATTAAATTTTATATATGATTTAAAACTAGGTCTTAAACATGCAGTGGTTATACCTAATAGTCATTTTATATACTGATCAATCAGTGTATTTCACTTGTTGTGCAAGTATACTCTGCATCTTTATTCAGTATTTTTTGGATTTTAAAATTTTGTTTAATAAAATTATTTTGGAATATACTCTTGTGTTCTTCGGTGTTGCTATATTGGTTGAGTTTTCCCAGTACAGTTATGGTTCAGGCATTTGTGTAACTTTCTGAGAGAATTGTACGGTTGGAGGAGTTGATCAGAGAGATCAACGCCCCCCCATGTTTTTTGTTGTACCCCACTGCACAGGTCGGTTTGCTGACCTGTCTAGAGGTACCCCGTACAGTGCTGAGGGTGCTGCCATCACCATGTATGGTGGTCAAGAGAAGGACATCCCTCCTGTCCTTGTACTTGACCACCAGCAGGTGGTCGCTACATTGGGCTCTGCTCTCACCTTTTCTGAGCAACTGCCCAAGTAGCGCCTTTGGGAGGCCTCTCTGATTTTTGCGGACAGTACCGCAGGCTGCGGTACCTCGCGCAGAGAGGGATTTGTAGAGTGGGACGCTGGTATAAAAGTTATCAGTGTAGAGGTGATAACTAGTGCTGGTCGAGCACTTTAATGCTCGGGTGCTCGTTGTTTGGGTCGAGCAAATTGGAATACTCGGGTACTCGGACAGAACGAGCCCAATATAAGTCTATGGGAGACGCGAGCATTTTTACCACGATCCCCCCGGGGGTCCTTTTAAGGTCTAAAAACATCTGAAAATGATGGAAACACTACACAAATGACACAGGGATATTATGGGGATCGCTCCTGGAAGCATTCCTGACTCCTAGTTCACAGCTTTAAACAATTTTTTCAGAGTTTCATGCCATTTTTACCGGTGCACCAAAAAACATACCAAAACGAAACCAAAACGGATTTTGCTGGGAAATATGTTAAGGAACATCCTTTCCAGGTTAATGACTTGCATATAAGGCAAAATAATTAAACCCAGACCAAACTGTCCCCCCACTTGGGCTATGTTCAGACGCAGCGTTTTTGAAGCGTTTTTCAACTTTAACATTGCTTTCAACCAATACTAATGCATTCACTGGAAAATGTCATTGTAACATTTAACAACCCTAGCTGGCCATGTGTTGTGTGACACATAAGGAGGCACATCTTTCATTTCAGAAGGAGGGTCTGTTAAAGTCACATAGGCTATTTTTAGAGGGGCACCAGGCGGCATTAATCTGCTTAAAGGGGCATTATTAAACAGTGGGTCTCATATACTGTTATTGCCTATGCAGTGAGTGGCTGGGCTGCCAAGAATTACAATGCACCCCAATACCCCTTTCGCGAGAAGTGCAGGAGGGCCTCCTGAAAAAATGTTGCATTGAATGGATGTTCTGCCCTGATATCAAGTCATATACACCCCAATATGCCTTTGAACCCAGATACCGGAAGGCCACAGGAAAACCCTCTTCACAGTCTTCAGCTGGTCCTGCCATACAGTTTCCTTATGCACTGAATGCAAGAGCCGCCTTGACCCACATTTGCTTGCACCCCAATCCCCCCTTGGACATAACATGGAGGAGGGCCTCCTAAAAAAAAGTTCCATTACAAAGGAGTGGGTTTCCTAAACTCGTAATGCCCATACACTAAGTGTATGGGCTGACAAACATTTACCCATAGGGGTACATTTTTTTAAAATATACTATGGGCATCATAGACACCCTTGCTAAAAATTGGACTGCCTGTAGCAGCACAGAAAACGTTAACCCTGGTCATCTAGTGGCAGAGAAGGAGGAGCTATTGATGAAGGCCTCATTAAAAACTAGGCCCAATGTTATGGAGGAGTCTTCTAGACTTGTAACGCCCATACACGCAGTGCATGGGCTGATAAACATTTCCCCATGGGGCTATATTTTTTAAAAATATACTATTGGCATCATAGACACCCTTGCCAAAAATTGGACTGCCTGTAGCAGCACAGAATACGTTTACTCTGGTCATCTAGTGGTGGAGAATGAGGAGACATAATGATAAATCATACTAAAATAAAACAAATTAAAAATGTGAATCCACCTATGAAATAACAAAAGGGAGGGACGAACACAGGTTCATAGATATGAAGCCAGAATGTGTCCAACGAGATATGTTTCTCCCTAGCAACAGCTCAGAGACAGGCATATAAAGTAAAATATAATAGTATTTGGATATTTTTCTATTGTAGAGATATACACTAGGTCCTAAGAGGATGGTCCAGAGATAGTAAAATTGGAAAATATAAGAATAAATGGGAATAATATACGTACATCTCATTTTTATGAAAGTTCTCCCTGGGGGAGTAACATTTGTTTGGGTTTCAAATTAATAACGGGAATCATAAAAACACCCTTGCCAAAAATTGAGGGACTTTTGCATCACGGAATGCATTCACTCTGGTGTTCTATTGGTTGTGGATGATGAGGATGAGGATAAGGAGGAGGATAACACCAAACAGACCAAATCAGGAAGCAGATACCTATGAGTGGTTGTGAAGAGGTGCATGAGAATACACCTCCACAAAAAAGACAATGTATTTGAGGTTATGTTTCGCTGTTTTCATTCGGTGATGTACAGAAGTCTTGCCCGATCCAGCCCTTGTTCATTTTTATAGAGTCAGCCTGTCAGCATTGTCAGTTGACAGGCGGATGCGCTTATGTGTTATAATTCCACCAGCGGCACTAAAAACCTGCTCTGACAGAATGCTAGCAGCAGGGCAGGCGAGGACCTCAAAAGCGCAAAGAGCCAGTTCATGCCACGTGTCCAGCTTGGATACCCAATAATTAAAAGGCACAGAGGAATCCCAGAGGACGTTTTTATGATCTGCAAGGTACTCCCTCACCATCTTCCGAAACACTGCACTTCTTGTGACACCACCCCTTGCCTCTGTGGCGGCATGATGGGAGGGTCTGAGAAAACAGTCCCAGAACTTTGCCACTGTTCCCCTGCCTGAGCTGAATTGTACTGTATTTCTGTCTCTCTCGCTTGGACTCCTTGGCTGTACACAAAACTCTGAAGTCTGCTGCCTGCGTTCTCACATGGGAACTTTTACAGCAATTCCACTACAAGGGCCCTCTGGTACATCAACATTTTTGTACACCTCTCTGCCTCTGGAAGAAGAGATTGAAAGTTTTCTTTGTAGCGTGGGTTTAGAAGTGTCACCAACCAGTAATGAGTGTCCCCGAAAATTTTTATAATGCGAGGGTCACGGGAAATGAAGCGCAACAAAGTCAGCCATGCATGCTAGACTGCCAACAGGCAAGACTTCCATGTCCTCACCAACAGGATGACTGACCATGCTGTCCTCCTCATCCTCCTCCTCCCTGTCCTCAGGTCATCCCTGCTGAACAGACAGTATGACAGCTGTGCTTGTAATACCGTCTATAGCACATGAAAGTAGCTCCTGTTCTTCCTCCTTCTCATTGTCTACCAATCCACATTGCGATGACATGAGGCTGGGCTGAGTGTAATCACACTGTATGGTTCCTTGCTCCATGTCCTCGTGCTCTGCCTGCAATGCATCATCTTTAATTGTGAGCAGAGAGGTTTTCAGAATGCTGAGAAGCGGGACGCTAATGATGGCATCATCGCCGCTCACCATCTTGGTGCAGTACTCAAAGTTCTGGAGGATGGTACATATGTCTAACATCCATGTCCACTCCTGAGGTCTTATGTGTGGAGTCGCAACTGAATATCGATGGCCTTGTTGATGCTGGCAGTCAACAACTGCCCTCTTCTGCTCACAATTCCTTTCCAACATATGCAGTGTAGAGTTCCAACACGTGGGGACATCACACAGCAGTCAGTGAGCAAGAAGATGCAAACTGTGCTGAAGCCCGGCAAGTGCGGCTGAAGCTGTAGCCGACTTTCTAAAATGGGCAGACAGATGGCATCCTTTCACTAGCAGATCTGGCAGCTCCGGGTAGCTTTTGAGAAAATGATGAACCACGAGGTTAAGCACATGAGCCAGGCAAGGTACGTGTGTGAGCTCACCTTGCCTCAGAGCTGCCACCAGGTTCTGGCCATTGTCACATACTACCATGCCTGGCTGTAGGTTCAGTGGTGTCAGCCAAATATCTGACTGCTCTTTCAGCGCTGTCCACAACTCTTCTGCATTGTGCGGTATGTCACCTATGCAAATTAGCTTCAGCACAGTCTGTTGCCGCTTGGCTGAGGCAGTGCTGCAGTGCTTCCAGCTTCTAACTGATGTGTTCATTTCAGAGATGGAGGCTGAAGAAGAGGAGGAGTAGGAGGTGCAGGAGCTGTAGACTGTGGGGGCAACCCTGATAGACGTAGGGCCCGCAATCCTCGGCGTGGGGAGGATGTCTTCCATCTCAAGGTCCGACAGGGTCCAAGCTTCCACTATATTAACCCAGTGTGCCATCAGTGAGATGTACCGTCCCTGCACACAGGCACTTGTCCACGTGTCCGTGGTTAGGTGGACTTTCCCAGTAACAGCATTGTTGAGGGCACAGGTAATGTTGTGGGACACATGCTGGTGTAATGCCTGTACGGCACAACGGGAGAAATAGTGGCGACTGGGGACCGAGTACCTTGGGTCTGCCGCCGCCATCAGGTTGTGGAAAACTTCAGTCTCAACAAGCCTAAAAGGCAACATTTTGAGCTCAAGCAGACAAGAAATGTGAGAATTAAGTACTGTGGCCTGTGAGGCATTGGCTGCGTATTTCCGCTTGCGTTCCAATGACTGGGGTATAGATAATTGAAGGCTGGGCTGGGACAAGGATGTGGACAGGCTTGATGATGGTGCTGGTTGACTGTGGGCAACAACAGCTGCAGGGCCCGAGGCATCTTCACAGGCATGGTGAACTGGGGATTGGCTTGGACGCAAAACAGTGGAAGAAGCTGTGTTGTCACCTGCAGACAGTGTTCCTGGAGCCTGGGGTTCGGCCTACAAAGTCGGGTGCTTTGCTGCCAAATTTATTAATTTCTTGCTCATGCAAGCTTTGGGAGATTCCCGCCTCTCTCTTGTGGTACATGCACATAAAGAGCCATTTTGCCCAGCGTGCCCATACCGGGCAGCGCCTTTCTGAATCCTGCTCATGTAGGTATTGTTCACATGATCAGGTTTAAATACATTAGATAGGACTGCTCCGAGAAGGGTACACCGTAACGTGGTAGAGTGGCTTCGTATACATTTTTTGCAAAAAACGTAACATCTAAATACCCTGTATTTATAATCTTTTACTAGCACTTGCTGCTTAATGTTACATATGTTTTACAACAGAGTATTCATGCACATTTGTCATACTGTGTTTTTTCTGTGTCTCAGTCTTTGGGTGGTGTGAACATTGTCTTACTGACCTGTTCATTTTTGTGCATGTCCCATGTGTTTTAAATTTATTAATTTCTTGCTCATGCAAGCTTTGGGAGATTCCCGCCTCTCTCTTGTGGTACATGCACATAAATAGCCATTTTGCCCAGCTTGCCCATACCGGGCAGCGCCATTCTGAATCCTGCTCATATAGGTATTGTTCACATGATCAGGTTTAAATACATTAGATAGGACTGCTCCGAGAAGGGTATACCGTGACGTGGTGGAGTGTGTTGTGAGTTCATTTTCCCCTTCATCACTGAGGCCCGAGGAACTCCCTCTTCTGGTAAGGAGAGGTAGTGAGTCTGATTATCAGACACCTGAGATTAATGATGATGACTGGCTGAGTGGAGTCACAGACTGGATATAAGGCTGCCTACGCCCATTCTCCCTGCGGGTGATTTCTCTGTGGTATCCTTGGAGTCCAGTCTGAATTCCTGCTCTGCTAAAGCTAAGTTTTCTTCCTTGCTTCTTGCATTTGTGCCTTGCTTTGTTTTTTCTGGATTTCAGCCATTCCCTTCTGGGGTGAGCTGAACTCCTTAGCTCTGTCTCCTGAAAATACCAGAGTGCTGATTTAGTTTTGAAGCTTAGTTGCTTCAGGGTCTTTTTCCATTTCAGCTTGCTGGCCTATGTTTTTGATAGGGTTTTTTGCCGATTGCAGACAGCAGCTTTCCTTTCCTTTCCTGTTTAGATTAGATTGGGCACCAACGTTTGCTAAGCGTATATTTCTATCTGTGTCAGTGTTTTTTCATCTTGCTTCACCGTCATTATATGTTGGGGGCTGCCTTTTACTTTGGGGTCTGCTCTGGGGCAGTTTAGATTTCCCTTTCTATCTTTAGGCTATATAGTTCTCCGGCTGTGTTCGAGGGGTCTAGGGCACCGTAGGTACCCCCCACGGCTACTGCTAGTTGTGTTGATAGGTTCAGGGGTCTGCAATCGGATAGTTGCCAACTCCTCTGGTTTTCTGGACGTAGCTTCTATTTTTGTGTCTGCCTCCTACGGTCACTCAATCATAACAGAATCACCTGCCACGTGCCTAATCATGCTGCTGGTGGTCAGGCTGGTAGTTTTGATACCCCTGTTGATGCGGGCATGACAAGTGCTGCAAATGGCCTGTTTGGAGTTATCAGCAGAGTCTTTAAAAAATAACCAGACTCGGAAAGATCTAACAGAAGGAATGGCAACTTCCGTCTTGTTGGTGTTACGGGTAACGGATGCACACCTTCTGTCTGCGGCCACCACACTGCTTCTTCCTGCCTGTTGGTGTGATATGCCTCCTTCCCCAGGCGTGCTGCTGTCCTCGCTCTGCATGTCCTCCTGGAAGGTTGGGTCAGTCACTATGTCATCCACCACCTCGTCTTCCACATCCGCAATCTGCTCCTCTTCCTGACTTTCCGGCAACTGTGTCTCATCATTGTTCACCTCAGGTGACCGTGGCTGCTCAAAGATTTGTGCATCGCTACATGGAGTATCATCTTGCCCCACTTCAAGTGGAGCGGGCGAGAGGAACGAATCTAAAAATGGATAACTGAACAGCTATTTGGAGTATCCGAGTGTGGTATCAGTTAACTCAGGGCACTCGGCATGGTGGCAGGAAGGAGGATCAGGGTGAGTAATATCTGGTCCACACTCACGGCTACTCAGACTTGACCATGTGGAAGACATGGTTGTGGTGGCTAAGTGACTGGAAGCATTATCCGCTATCCAACCAACAACCGTTTCACACTGCTCTGGATTCAATAGTGGTGTGGTGCGGTCCCCTAGAAACTGGGACAGGAAAGTCGAGCATGAAGATGTGGGTCTTTGCTGTGGCCCATTTTCAGCTTGGCCACGGCCTCGTCCTCTGCATTCACCATCAGCATCACATCCACTTCCTTGTCCCTTGCCTTGCCCATTTTAAACGGACTACTGAAATATTTGAAAAGCTCAATACAAATGGATTTCTTTGGAGAAAAATTGGATGTGATAAGTATGCCTGCAAACCAAAGAATTTTCCACCACAGATACACCAGGCCTCAGCCTGAGATAACAGACTATTATTTTTTGGGGGGGGTTTGTGTTATTTTTAGAAAACACTATATAATGAGTAGAACAAGGCAAGCAGACAGAACTATGCAACGTATGCCTGCGAAGCAAAGATTTTTGCACCACAGAAAAAACAGGCCTCAGCCTGAGATAACAGACTGTACAAATTTTTTTTTATTTTTTGGATATAAAAGACTGCTGGATATAACGACTGACAGCCAGGCCAAAAAAAGGAAACCGACGTAAACTGGCCAAACTTTGAGCACACACAGATATGAGCTGCACGGAGATACCACAGCAAAAAATGTGTGGCCTGTATGGTTTTTTTTGCATAAATACTGCTTTATTTAACCAAAACTGACAGCCAGGCAAAAAAGAGAAAAAAGCCTTAAACTGGCCAAACTTTCAGCATGCAGAGATATGATATATGCAATGATCTATATATACACATACAGTGCCTGCAGGCCTTGCACTGATGAGTACAGTCACGTACACTACCCTGCCTGCCTAACACTGGAACCTATATACTCAGGATTTAGTCCTTAGAAGGACTGTTGGTTTGCTCAGCCTATCTTTCTATCTGTGTCAGTGTTTTTTCATCTTGCTTCACCGTCATTATATGTTGGGGGCTGCCTTTTACTTTGGGGTCTGCTCTGGGGCAGTTTAGATTTCCCTTTCTATCTTTAGGCTATATAGTTCTCCGGCTGTGTTCGAGGGGTCTAGGGCACCGTAGGAACCCCCCACGGCTACTGCTAGTTGTGTTGATAGGTTCAGGGGTCTGCAATCGGATAGTTGCCAACTCCTCTGGTTTTCTGGACGTAGCTTCTATTTTTGTGTCTGCCTCCTACGGTCACTCAATCATAACAGAATCACCCGCCTGACCGCAGATCCTAAGGTACTCAATAGCAGGAAAGAATTGCAAAAAAAAAAAAAAGTGTGTATATTTCTTCCTCTATATCTCTGAGGCCGTAGGGGGAATTTTTTTTTCTCTCAATGGAGATAAAGCAATTGTCTGATCATGTGGAGCAGCTCGCTGCGGAAGTGCGGGGAATTTCCGCCTACCTTGCTCATTCACATGCTGCTGAACCAAAGATTCCTACACCTGATGTATTTTGTGGTGATCGGTCTAAATTTTTGAATTTCAAAAATAATTGTAAATTATTTTTTGCCTTGAAGCCTAACTCATCAGGGAGCTCCGCGCAGCAGGTTACAATTGTCATCTCTTTGCTGCGTGGCGATCCCCAGGATTGGGCATTTTCTTTGAAACCAGATGATCCTATTCTGACTAATGTGAACGCATTTTTTCAAGCCTTGGGCTTGTATGACGAACCTAATGCCATTGATCAGGCTGAAAAGACCCTGCTGGCATTGAATCAGGGTCGAGATTCTGCAGAATTGTACTGTCAAAAATTCCGAAAGTGGGCGGTACTTACTACTTGGAATGATAATGCCTTGGCTGCTCTCTTTCGGAAGGGTTTGTCAGAAGCCGTAAAAGATACTATGGTGGGACTTCCTGTTCCCTCTGGTCTTGACGATTCTATGTCATTAGCCATTCAGGTTGATCGGCGTTTGCGCGAACGCAAAACTGCACGAGAGGTGTTGCCACCTGTTGAACAAATGACTGAACCTATTCAATGTGATAGAGTTTTCTCCAGAGAGCAGTGTCAGGAGTTCAGAAGGCGTAATAAGTTGTGTTTTTTCTGTGGAGATGCCTCGCATATTATTTCTGTCTGTCCTAAACGAGAGAAACGCTTTGGACACACGTTTTCTGTTGGTGGTGTTCAACCTAAGTTTCTTCTGGCTATTACTCTGATCTGCTCCCTGTCCACATTTTCCGCCAAGGCTTTTGTGGATTCGGGAGCAGCTCTAAACCTAATGGACTTGGATTTTGCTAAACATTGTGGATTTCCTATGACACCTCTGCAGACGCCTATCCCTTTGAGGGGGATTGATGCTACTCCTTTGGCTAAAGATAAACCTCAGTTTTGGACCCAGGTGGTGATGCGGGTCGCCCCAGACCATCAGGAAAATTGCAGATTTTTGGTGTTGCATAATCTGCATGATACCATTGTTCTGGGGTTTCCCTGGTTACAAATTCATAATCCAGTTTTGGATTGGAAATCTGTGTCTGTGGTGAGTTGGGGTTGTCGGTGTGCCTTTAGTGAGGCTCCGGTGTTTTCCACCTCTCCTCAGTCACATGATGTTCCTGATTATTTGGCGGACTTTTATGATGTATTTAGTGAGAATGAGTCTGCGTCTCTGCCTCCTCATAGGAGTTATGACTGTGCAATTGAACTGATCCCGGGGTGTAAATTCCCCAAGGGTCGGCTCTTCAATTTATCTGTACCCGAGCACGAGGCTATGCGATCCTATATTAAGGAGGCGTTGGAGAAGGGTCATATTAGACCATCCTCGTCACCCTTAGGTGCCGGTTTTTTTTTGTAGCCAAAAAGGATGGATCATTAAGACCTTGTATTGATTATCGTGTCCTCAACAAGATTACTGTTAAATATCAGTATCCGTTACCCCTGATTTCGGATCTATTCTCTAGAGTTAAAGGTGCTTGCTGGTTTACCAAGCTTGACCTCAGGGGGGCGTATAATCTTATTCGCATTAAGCATGGGGATGAATGGAAGACGGCGTTTAATACTCCGGAGGGACATTTTGAGTACCTGGTGATGCCTTTTGGGCTCACTAATGCCCCTTCTGTCTTCCAGTGCTTCATGAACGATATTTTCTGAGATTTTGTGGATACATTTTTGATTATCTATCTGGATGATATTTTGATCTTCTCCAAGGATTGGGATTCTCATGTGGAACATGTTCGGACTGTGTTCCGGATCTTGAGGGAGAATTCCCTGTATGTCAAGGGATCTAAATGCCTTTTTGGGGTACAGAGGATTTCATTTTTGGGATTTATTTTGTCTCCGTCAACTATTGAAATGGATCCAGCCAAGGTACAGGCCATTTATGATTGGGTTCAGCCCACTTCTTTGAAGGCCCTCCAGAAGTTTTTGGGTTTTGCTAATTTTTATCGGAAATTTATAGCAAAATTTTCTAGTATTGCCAAGCCATTGACTGATTTGACTAAGAAGGGTGCTGATGTGTTAAATTGGTCTCCGGAGGCTGTTTCTTCCTTTCAGGAGTTGAAGCGAAGATTCACCTCCGCCCCGGTTTTGCGGCAACCTGATGTCTCACTTCCGTTCCAGGTAGAGGTGGATGCTTCTGAGATTGGTGCAGGAGCTGTTTTGTCCCAAAAGGATCCTGTAACATCTAAAATGAATCCCTGCGCTTTCTTTTCCCGAAAGTTCTCTCCATCTGAACGTAACTATGATGTGGGGAATCAGGAACTGTTGGCCATGAAATGGGCATTTGAGGAGTGGAGACATTGGTTGGAGGGAGCTAAGCATGAAGTCGTGGTCCTCACCGACCACAAGAATTTGATTTATCTAGAGTCGGCTAAGCGCTTGAACCCTAGACAGGCTAGGTGGGCCTTGTTTTTTACACGTTTTGATTATGTGGTTTCTTTTCTTCCTGGAACTAAGAATGTCAAGGCAGACGCACTCTCTAGGAGTTTCTTTGCTGATTCTCCTGTGGTGACCAAACCTGCTACCATCTTAGGCGAAGGGGTAGTTCTTTCTGCCATCTCGCCCAATTTGAGACGTGCTCTGGAAGAATTCCAGAGAGACAAGCCTGAGCGTTGTCCCAGTGGAAAGTTGTATGTTCCTGACCAGTGGAAGAAGAGAGTGATGTCTGAAGTTCATTGCTCTGCTTTGGCTGGTCATCCAGGTATTTTTGGTACTAGAGATCTTGTGAGTCGGTCTTTTTGGTGGCCCTCCTTGTCTCGTGATGTCAGGAATTTTGTGTAGTCCTGTGGGACGTGCTCCCGGTCTAAATCATGCTCCCGCTCTAGTGGGTTGTTGATGCCTTTGCCTGTCCCCAAGAGGCCATGGACCCATATTTCAATGGATTTCATCTCTGATATGCCTGTCTCTCAAAGGATGACGGTTATTTGGGTGATTTGTGATAGGTTCTCTAAGATGGTTCATCTTGTACCACTCCCTAAGTTGCCGTCTTCCTCTGAGTTGGTGCCCCTGTTTTTGCAACAGGTGGTTCGCTTGCACGGGATTCCTGAGAACATTGTGTCTGACAGAGGAGTTCAGTTTGTGTCTAGATTTTGGAGAACTTTCTGTTCCAAGCTGGGAATTCAGTTGTCCTTCTCCTCTGCTTTTCACCCTCAGACCAATGGGCAGACAGAGAGAACAAACCAGACCTTGGAGTCATATTTGAGATGTTTTATTTCCGCTGATCAGGATGATTGGGTTTCATTTTTACCCTTGGCCGAATTTGCTTTAAATAACAGAGCTAGTTCTGCCACTTTGATGTCACCTTTTTTTTGTAACTTTGGGTTTCACCCTCGATTTTCTTCAGGGCAGGTGGAGCCGTCTGCCTGCCCAGGTGTTGACACTGTGGTGGAGAGAATGCACCAGATCTGGGACCAAGTGGTGGATAAGTTATCTCTCTCCCAGGAAAAGGCCCAGCGGTTTTCCAACCGACATAGGTCCATTGGTCCCCAGTTTAAGGTTGGTGATATGGTGTGGTTATCATCAAAAAATATTGCTATGAAGGTGGCTTCTCCTAAGTTTAAGCCTAGATTTATTGGACCTTACAAGATTTTGGAGATTATTAATCCGATCTCTTTTCGTTTGGCTCTTCCTGTCACATTTAAAATCCATAATGTGTTTCATAAGTCTTTGTTGAAGAGGTTTGTTGAACCTGTTGTTCCGGGAGTGGCACCTCCAGACCCTGTATTGGTTGAAGGTAACATTGAATATGAGGTAGAGAAAGTACTGGATTCTCGTCTGGCTAGACGGAGACTCCAGTATTTGGTTAAGTGGAAGGGTTATGGTCAGGAGGATAATTCCTGGGTCTCTGCCTCTGATGTTCATGCCAAAAGATTGGTGCGTGCCTTTCATCAGGCACACCCTGATCGCCCTGGTGGCGTGGTTGAGGGTTCGGTGACCCCTCCTCAAGGGGGAGGTACTGTTGTGAGTTCATTTTCCCCTTCATCACTGAGGCCCGAGGAACTCCCTCTTCTGGTAAGGAGAGGTAGTGAGTCTGATTATCAGACACCTGAGATTAATGATGATGACTGGCTGAGTGGAGTCACAGACTGGATATAAGGCTGCCTACGCCCATTATCCCTGCGGGTGATTTCTCTGTGGTATCCTTGGAGTCCAGTCTGAATTCCTGCTCTGCTAAAGCTAAGTTTTCTTCCTTGCTTTTTGCATTTGTGCCTTGCTTTGTTTTTTCTGGATTTCAGCCATTCCCTTCTGGGGTGAGCTGAACTCCTTAGCTCTGTCTCCTGAAAATACCAGAGTGCTGATTTAGTTTTGAAGCTTAGTTGCTTCAGGGTCTTTTTCCATTTCAGCTTGCTGGCCTATGTTTTTGATAGGGTTTTTTGCCGATTGCAGACAGCAGCTTTCCTTTCCTTTCCTGTTTAGATTACATTGGGCCCCAACGTTTGCTAAGCGTATATTTCTATCTGTGTCAGTGTTTTTTCATCTTGCTTCACCGTCATTATATGTTGGGGGCTGCCTTTTACTTTGGGGTCTGCTCTGGGGCAGTTTAGATTTCCCTTTCTATCTTTAGGCTATATAGTTCTCCGGCTGTGTTCGAGGGGTCTAGGGCACCGTAGGTACCCCCCACGGCTACTGCTAGTTGTGTTGATAGGTTCAGGGGTCTGCAATCGGATAGTTGCCAACTCCTCTGGTTTTCTGGACGTAGCTTCTATTTTTGTGTCTGCCTCCTACGGTCACTCAATCATAACAGGAGTGGCTTCGTATATATTTTTTGCAAAAAACGTAACAACAGCTGCAGGGCCCAAGGCATCTTCACAGGCATGGTGAACTGGGGATTGGCTTGGACGCAAAACAGTGGAAGAAGCTGTTTTGTCACCTGCAGACAGTGTTCCTGGAGCCTGGGGTTCGGCCCACAAAGTCAGGTGCTTTGCTGCCACGTGCCTAATCATGCTGCTGGTGGTCAGGCTGGTAGTTTTGATACCCCTGCTGATGCGGGCATGACAAGTGCTGCAAATGGCCTGTTTGGAGTTATCAGCAGAGTCTTTAAAAAATAACCAGACTTGGAAAGATCTAACAGAAGGAATGGCAACTTCCGTCTTGTTGGTGTTACGGGTAACGGATGCACACCTTCTGTCTGCGGCCACCACACTGCTTCTTCCTGCCTGTTGGTGTGATATGCCTCCTTCCCCTGGCGTGCTGCTGTCCTCGCTCTGCATGTCCTCCTGGAAGGTTGGGTCAGTCACTATGTCATCCACCACCTCGTCTTCCACATCCGCAATCTGCTCCTCCTCCTGACTTTCCGGCAATTGTGTCTCATCATTGTCCACCTCAGGTGACCGTGGCTGCTCAAAGATTTGTGCATCGCTACATGGAGTATCATCTTGCCCCACTTCAAGTGGAGCGGGCGAGAGGAACGAATCTACAAATGGATAACTGAACAGCTATTTGTAGTATCCGAGTGTGGTATCAGTTAACTCAGGGCACTCGGCATGGTGGCAGGAAGGAGGATCAGGGTGAGTAATATCTGGTCCACACTCACGGCTACTCAGACTTGACCATGTGGAAGACATGGTGGTGGTGGCTAAGTGACTGGAAGCATTATCCGCTATCCAACCAACAACCGTTTCACACTGCTCTGGATTCAATAGTGGTGTGGTGCGGTCCCCTAGAAACTGGGACAGGAAAGTCGAGCATGAAGATGTGGGTCTTTGCTGTGGCCCATTTTCAGCTTGGCCACGGCCTCGTCCTCTGCATTCACCATCAGCATCACATCCACTTCCTTGTCCCTTGCCTTGCCCATTTTAAACGGACTACTGAAATATTTGAAAAGCTCAATACAAATGGATTTCTTTGGAGAAAAATTGGATGTGATAAGTATGCCTGCAAACCAAAGAATTTTCCACCACAGATACACCAGGCCTCAGCCTGAGATAACAGACTATTATTTTTTGGGGGGGGTTTGTGTTATTTTTAGAAAACACTATATAATGAGTAGAACAAGGCAAGCAGACAGAACTATGCAACGTATGCCTGCGAAGCAAAGGTTTTTGCACCACAGAAAAAACAGGCCTCAGCCTGAGATAACAGACTGTACAATTTTTTTTTTATTTTTTGGATATAAAAGACTGCTGGATATAACGACTGACAGCCAGGCCAAAAAAAGGAAACCGACGTAAACTGGCCAAACTTTGAGCACACACAGATATGAGCTGCACGGAGATACCACAGCAAAAAATGTGTGGCCTGTATGGTTTTTTTTGCATAAATACTGCTTTATTTAACCAAAACTGACAGCCAGGCAAAAAAGAGAAAAAAGCCTTAAACTGGCCAAACTTTCAGCATGCAGAGATATGATATATGCAATGATCTATATATACACATACAGTGCCTGCAGGCCTTGCACTGATGTGTATACAGTCACGTACACTACCCTGCCTGCCTAACACTGGAACCTATATACTCAGGATTTAGTCCTTAGAAGGACTGTTGGTTTAGCTGGATGTGAGTATTTAGGAGGGTAGACCCCACACTAAATAAGAAATCCCCAATTATTACCCTATCAAAGCAGCCACTCTCCCTACACTCTCTCAATCAGGAGCTGAATGTGCCGAGCAGGGCGGCGTCTGGTCTCTTATACCCCTGTGCGGCTAGCCAATCACTGCACGACCACAACAAAGATGGCTGTGGCGTTTTTATAGCCTGGCAGACAATCCCTGCAGCGTGATTGGGTCTCTAAAGTCCGCCAAAAATGCTGGGTGGAGACCCGAGTTCCCGCCGAGTAATCCCGGAAATTCTCGTTGCTCGCCGAGTACACCGAGCACAGTGATACTCGGGCAACTACCGAGTAGTGGCGAGCACATTTGCTCATCACTAGTGATAACCTTTATCCAGCAGTGGGTGCCCCAAATCCCACAAAATTTCCCCACTCACTCCCAGGGCAGGAGGACACTCAGGGGGTTCAATCCTGGTGTCAGCAAACTTTTTGTTGAAGTGTTCGATGACAGGTCCAACTTTGAACAGACGGCCAAACTTGGGGGTCATCTCATGCGGGACACTGTGCATTATCGGTATAAAGCAGGAATTTGTGGATGGCCTCAAAACACGTCCAGGCCATGACCCTCCGGAACACTGGAGTGTTATATAAAATATCAACACTCCAATATTGCCAAAGTTCTGGCTTCTTCAGGATCCCCATGTGGAGGACCAGGCCCCAAAACTGCATCATTTCAACTGTGTCTAAAGGAGCCCCCACACATGTATTGACGGTGAAACAAGATGAAAGCACAAACACAGGCAGGAAAATAGGCTGAGCAAATGATGGGGCCCAAACTAACTAGAAAGGATAGGAAAGGAAAGACACTGTCTGCAATCTGCAAAAAACCCTACAAAAATAATGTCCAACGCTTCAGAAAAATTAACCCTGAAGTCACTAGACTTCTCCCACTATATCAGCACTCTGAAATATTCTGAGACAGAGCAAAAAGAGGCCAATCTAATAAGGGACAAAAAGAAAATTGACTTTAGATGACTGGAACAGAGCTGAAAACCAAGACCTGACAAGCTAGAAGGAATCATCAGCACCAGAATAGGGAGTCGGCTGTCTTAAATCCAGTCTGAGATTCCTGAGGTCCAATCGTCATCCTCATTATCAGGTGGCAGATCTCTACTGATTAAATCAGCCTCACTACCTTCTGTTACCACCAGAGGGAACCTGGCAGGAGAACTCACAATTGGTGGACCAGAAAATGAACTCACAACAGGCTAGTGATTGGTGCAAACTATCCTGAAAAGAAAAGGATAAAAGATAAAAAGCAAATAGGGAGAAAAAATACCTGTGAAAGAAAAGTCTAAAACAGCAGGCCCTAGCTCTGATAAGTAAACTGCGTCATTTATCAAAGTTTGGCGGCTGCTGGGTGTGTGCACGGGTGTGGTGCAAGGGGGGGTGAAAAAAAGAAATCGGCAGGCACAAGCTCTGATAAGTGAACTGCGTCACTTATCAAACTTTGGCAGCTGTGGGATGTGTGTACAGAGTTGGCGCAAAGGGGGCTGAGTAAAAAAAAAGCGAGCACAAGTGTTGATCGGTGAACTGCATCACCAATTAACGCTCGGTGGCTGCTAAATGTACGCACAAAGGTGGCGCAAAGGGGGGTGGAGGGGGGTAAAGAGAGGAGGTAGGGGGAAGGGGGGATGAGGGGATTGGGGGACACGAAGATAGATTGGGGAGGGATCAGGTAACACAGTTGTAGGGTCTCTTTTTACTTTCTTTCTCCTGTCTTCTTTCTTCAGCAGGGATTGTGGTGCTACAGGTTGCTGTGGCACCACAATACCCAGCATAGGAGGAGCTCTGGCTGTGTGACCGCAATAGGGTCTTATCTGATGACAATGTTATAACGATATATAAAATCCACTCACCTGTTATGATAGAGTCACCGTTGGAGGCAGACACAAAAATAGAAGCTACGTCCAGAAAACCAGAGGAGTTGGCAACTATCCGATTGCAGACCCCTGAACCTATCAACACAACTAGCAGTAGCCGTGGGGGGTTCCTAGGGTTCCTACGGTGCCCTAGACCCCTCGATCACAGCCGGAGAACTATATAGCCTAAAGACAGAAAGGGAAATCTAAACTGCCCCAGAGCAGACCCCAAAGTAAAAGGCAGCCCCCAACATATAATGACGGTGAAGCAAGATGAAAAAACACACAGATAGAAAGATAGGCTGAGCAAACGTTGGGGCCCAAGCTAACCTAAACAGGACAGGAGAGGAAGGTTGCTGTCTGCAATCGGCCAAAACCCTATCAAAACATAGACCAACAAGCTGATATGGAAAATGACCCTGAAGCAGCTAGGCTTCAAAACTAAATCAGCACTCCGGTATTTTCAGAAGACAGAGCTAAGGAGTTCAGCTCACCCCAGCAGGGAATAGCTGAAATCCAGAAAAAACAAAGCAAAGCACAAATGCAAAAAGCAGGGAAGAACACTTAGCTTTAGAAGAGCAGGAATTCAGACTGGACTCCAAGGATACCACAGAGAAATCACCCGCAGGGCAGAATGGGCGTAGGCAGCCTTATATCCAGTCTGTGACTCCACTCAGCCAGTCATCATCATTAATCTCAGGTGTCTGATAATCAGACACACTACCTCTCCTTACCAGAAGAGGGAGTTCCTCGGGCCTCAGTGATGAAGGGGAAAATGAACTCACAACAGTACCTCCCCCTTGAGGAGGGGTCACCGAACCCTCAACCACGCCACCAGGGCGATCAGGGTGTGCCCGATGAAAGGCACGCACCAATCTTTTGGCATGAACATCAGAGGCAGAGACCCAGGAATTATCCTCCTGACCATAACCCTTCCACTTAACCAAATACTGGAGTCTCCGTCTAGCCAGACGGGAATCCAGTACTTTCTCTACCTCATATTCAATGTTACCTTCAACCAATACAGGGTCTGGAGGTGCCACTCCCGGAACAACAGGTTCAACAAACCTCTTCAACAAAGACTTATGAAACACATTATGGATTTTAAATGTGACAGGAAGAGCCAAACGAAAAGAGACTGGATTAATAATCTCCAAAATCTTGTAAGGTCCAATAAATCTAGGCTTAAACTTAGGAGAAGCCACCTTCATAGCAATATTTTTTGATGATAACCACACCATATCAACAACCTTAAACTGGGGACCAATGGTCCTATGTCGGTTGGAAAACCGCTGGGCCTTTTCCTGGGAGAGAGATAACTTATCCACCACTTGGTCCCAGATCTGGTGCATTCTCTCCACCACAGTGTCAACACCTGGGCAGGCAGACGGCTCCACCTGCCCTGAAGAAAATCGAGGATGAAACCCAAAGTTACAAAAAAAAGGTGACATCAAAGTGGCAGAACTAGCTCTATTATTTAAAGCAAATTCGGCCAAGGGTAAAAATGAAACCCAATCATCCTGATCAGCGGAAATAAAACATCTCAAATATGACTCCAAGGTCTGGTTTGTTCTCTCTGTCTGCCCATTGGTCTGAGGGTGAAAAGCAGAGGAGAAGGACAACTGAATTCCCAGCTTGGAACAGAAAGTTCTCCAAAATCTAGACACAAACTGAACTCCTCTGTCAGACACAATGTTCTCAGGAATCCCGTGCAAGCGAACCACCTGTTGCAAAAACAGGGGCACCAACTCAGAGGAAGACGGCAACTTAGGGAGTGGTACAAGATGAACCATCTTAGAGAACCTATCACAAATCACCCAAATAACAGTCATCCTTTGAGAGACAGGCATATCAGAGATGAAATCCATTGAAATATGGGTCCATGGCCTCTTGGGGACCGGCAAAGGCATCAACAACCCACTAGAGCGGGAGCATGATTTAGACCGGGAGCACGTCCCACAGGACTGCACAAAATTCCTGACATCACGAGACAAGGAGGGCCACCAAAAAGACCGACTCACAAGATCTCTAGTATCAAAAATACCTGGATGACCAGCCAAAGCAGAGCAATGAACTTCAGACATCAGTCTCTTCTTCCACTGGTCAGGAACATACAACTTTCCACTGGGACAACGCTCAGGCTTGTCTTCCTGGAACTCTTCCAGGTTACTTAGGAATAAATTCATGGACTTTGAGTGCGCTGCCAGACAAATTTCATGATCACACTGTCACGCGGGGCTTAGGACAACTAAGGCAGAAATACCCGGGGCCCCTGTGGTGTCCCTTTCACTAGGGGAAACCCTGTCTGACCCTCAACCCAGGGTTTTTGCTGAAGGTGCAAATGCCTGAGCCTCCACCCTTTCCTTATCTCCTGCTCAGCCCTGCACTTAACCCTCCACCCTCCACCCAGTGAGGAGACACACCACCAAAGCTCCCACACAAATAAGACAGACAGGGAGAACTTAAACTGCACTGCGCCGCACACACACAGGAATATACAGTAATGTGAACAGGGCACAACTAAACACAAATATGGGAAGGAAAAAGGATAAGATGGATCATACGACACCAGATACGAATCTCTCTCTCTGCAACACCTCCACTCCAGACCGGAACCACTTGGTATGAAAACACAAGCTATAATCGGCGACGCCCATATGCCAGTATGACTATTTAAAGACCGTGGGCGTGACTAACCTTCCAACCTGGTCTCCAGCAGGATTAACCCCCGAGAGCCTGAAGATCAAGCCGGCGCCACTGAGGCTATAGTGGCTGGAGGTGGAACTACCTCTGCCTGCCGGACGCTGTGGTGTGAACAGCGTCCGACATGACACTCTGCCTGCCGGACGCTGTGGTGTGAACAGCGTCCGACATGACAGTACCCCGTCTTCTACGAGGGACCCCAGGGCCCTCAAGACTCATAGGACCCGGCTTGTCCGGATGACGACGGTGAAAAGAACTGACCAGCCGATCCGCATGTATGTCTGAGGCTGGAACCCAAGACCTCTCCTCCGGACCATACCCCCGCCAGTGCACCAAATACTGAAGAGTACGGCGTACTACTCGAGAGTCCACTACCTTGCCGACCTCGAACTCTAAATCGCCATCCACCATGACTGGAGGTGGCATCGGCGTCGAGTCCACCAAGCCTACCACCTTTTTCAATAAAGCCCTGTGAAAAACGTTATGTATTTTGTACACCGCAGGAAGTTCCAACCGATAAGCCACTGGGTTAATGATGGCAGAAATCCTAAAAGGCCCAATAAACCTTGGACCCAGTTTTAAAGATGGAATTTTGAGTTTTATGTTCTTCGTAGCTAACCACACCCATTCACCCACACACAGGTCCGGACCTGGCACGCGTCTACTGTCAGCCACCCGTTTGTACCTGGCACTCATGCTCAACAAACGCTGTTTCACCCGCCTCCAGACTGATGACAATTGGGCTCCTAGCTGATCCTCCTCCGGGACACCCCCGGAGTCACCCTGACGTAAGGTACAAAACTGAGGATGTTGACCGTACACACAAAAGAATGGAGACTCTCCTGATGACTCTTGGCGGTGATTATTTAACGCGAATTCGGCCAGAGGAAGGAAAGTAGACCACTCCTTGTGGTACTAGAGATCTTGTGAGTCGGTCTTTTTGGTGGCCCTCCTTGTCTCGTGATGTCAGGAATTTTGTGTAGTCCTGTGGGACGTGCTCCCGGTCTAAATCATGCTCCCGCTCTAGTGGGTTGTTGATGCCTTTGCCTGTCCCCAAGAGGCCATGGACCCATATTTCAATGGATTTCATCTCTGATATGCCTGTCTCTCAAAGGATGACGGTTATTTGGGTGATTTGTGATAGGTTCTCTAAGATGGTTCATCTTGTACCACTCCCTAAGTTGCCGTCTTCCTCTGAGTTGGTGCCCCTGTTTTTGCAACAGGTGGTTCGCTTGCACGGGATTCCTGAGAACATTGTGTCTGACAGAGGAGTTCAGTTTGTGTCTAGATTTTGGAGAACTTTCTGTTCCAAGCTGGGAATTCAGTTGTCCTTCTCCTCTGCTTTTCACCCTCAGACCAATGGGCAGACAGAGAGAACAAACCAGACCTTGGAGTCATATTTGAGATGTTTTATTTCCGCTGATCAGGATGATTGGGTTTCATTTTTACCCTTGGCCGAATTTGCTTTAAATAACAGAGCTAGTTCTGCCACTTTGATGTCACCTTTTTTTTGTAACTTTGGGTTTCACCCTCGATTTTCTTCAGGGCAGGTGGAGCCGTCTGCCTGCCCAGGTGTTGACACTGTGGTGGAGAGAATGCACCAGATCTGGGACCAAGTGGTGGATAAGTTATCTCTCTCCCAGGAAAAGGCCCAGCGGTTTTCCAACCGACATAGGTCCATTGGTCCCCAGTTTAAGGTTGGTGATATGGTGTGGTTATCATCAAAAAATATTGCTATGAAGGTGGCTTCTCCTAAGTTTAAGCCTAGATTTATTGGACCTTACAAGATTTTGGAGATTATTAATCCGATCTCTTTTCGTTTGGCTCTTCCTGTCACATTTAAAATCCATAATGTGTTTCATAAGTCTTTGTTGAAGAGGTTTGTTGAACCTGTTGTTCCGGGAGTGGCACCTCCAGACCCTGTATTGGTTGAAGGTAACATTGAATATGAGGTAGAGAAAGTACTGGATTCTCGTCTGGCTAGACGGAGACTCCAGTATTTGGTTAAGTGGAAGGGTTATGGTCAGGAGGATAATTCCTGGGTCTCTGCCTCTGATGTTCATGCCAAAAGATTGGTGCGTGCCTTTCATCAGGCACACCCTGATCGCCCTGGTGGCGTGGTTGAGGGTTCGGTGACCCCTCCTCAAGGGGGAGGTACTGTTGTGAGTTCATTTTCCCCTTCATCACTGAGGCCCGAGGAACTCCCTCTTCTGGTAAGGAGAGGTAGTGAGTCTGATTATCAGACACCTGAGATTAATGATGATGACTGGCTGAGTGGAGTCACAGACTGGATATAAGGCTGCCTACGCCCATTATCCCTGCGGGTGATTTCTCTGTGGTATCCTTGGAGTCCAGTCTGAATTCCTGCTCTGCTAAAGCTAAGTTTTCTTCCTTGCTTTTTGCATTTGTGCCTTGCTTTGTTTTTTCTGGATTTCAGCCATTCCCTTCTGGGGTGAGCTGAACTCCTTAGCTCTGTCTCCTGAAAATACCAGAGTGCTGATTTAGTTTTGAAGCTTAGTTGCTTCAGGGTCTTTTTCCATTTCAGCTTGCTGGCCTATGTTTTTGATAGGGTTTTTTGCCGATTGCAGACAGCAGCTTTCCTTTCCTTTCCTGTTTAGATTACATTGGGCCCCAACGTTTGCTAAGCGTATATTTCTATCTGTGTCAGTGTTTTTTCATCTTGCTTCACCGTCATTATATGTTGGGGGCTGCCTTTTACTTTGGGGTCTGCTCTGGGGCAGTTTAGATTTCCCTTTCTATCTTTAGGCTATATAGTTCTCCGGCTGTGTTCGAGGGGTCTAGGGCACCGTAGGTACCCCCCACGGCTACTGCTAGTTGTGTTGATAGGTTCAGGGGTCTGCAATCGGATAGTTGCCAACTCCTCTGGTTTTCTGGACGTAGCTTCTATTTTTGTGTCTGCCTCCTACGGTCACTCAATCATAACAGGAGTGGCTTCGTATATATTTTTTGCAAAAAACGTAACAACAGCTGCAGGGCCCAAGGCATCTTCACAGGCATGGTGAACTGGGGATTGGCTTGGACGCAAAACAGTGGAAGAAGCTGTTTTGTCACCTGCAGACAGTGTTCCTGGAGCCTGGGGTTCGGCCCACAAAGTCAGGTGCTTTGCTGCCACGTGCCTAATCATGCTGCTGGTGGTCAGGCTGGTAGTTTTGATACCCCTGCTGATGCGGGCATGACAAGTGCTGCAAATGGCCTGTTTGGAGTTATCAGCAGAGTCTTTAAAAAATAACCAGACTTGGAAAGATCTAACAGAAGGAATGGCAACTTCCGTCTTGTTGGTGTTACGGGTAACGGATGCACACCTTCTGTCTGCGGCCACCACACTGCTTCTTCCTGCCTGTTGGTGTGATATGCCTCCTTCCCCTGGCGTGCTGCTGTCCTCGCTCTGCATGTCCTCCTGGAAGGTTGGGTCAGTCACTATGTCATCCACCACCTCGTCTTCCACATCCGCAATCTGCTCCTCCTCCTGACTTTCCGGCAATTGTGTCTCATCATTGTCCACCTCAGGTGACCGTGGCTGCTCAAAGATTTGTGCATCGCTACATGGAGTATCATCTTGCCCCACTTCAAGTGGAGCGGGCGAGAGGAACGAATCTACAAATGGATAACTGAACAGCTATTTGTAGTATCCGAGTGTGGTATCAGTTAACTCAGGGCACTCGGCATGGTGGCAGGAAGGAGGATCAGGGTGAGTAATATCTGGTCCACACTCACGGCTACTCAGACTTGACCATGTGGAAGACATGGTGGTGGTGGCTAAGTGACTGGAAGCATTATCCGCTATCCAACCAACAACCGTTTCACACTGCTCTGGATTCAATAGTGGTGTGGTGCGGTCCCCTAGAAACTGGGACAGGAAAGTCGAGCATGAAGATGTGGGTCTTTGCTGTGGCCCATTTTCAGCTTGGCCACGGCCTCGTCCTCTGCATTCACCATCAGCATCACATCCACTTCCTTGTCCCTTGCCTTGCCCATTTTAAACGGACTACTGAAATATTTGAAAAGCTCAATACA
Organism: Dendrobates tinctorius; assembly: GCF_039654945.1. Taxonomy (NCBI): domain Eukaryota; kingdom Metazoa; phylum Chordata; class Amphibia; order Anura; family Dendrobatidae; genus Dendrobates; species Dendrobates tinctorius. The sequence continues at coordinate 33,568,905 of NW_027361706.1, read as the reverse complement.
AATGGATTTCTTTGGAGAAAAATTGGATGTGATAAGTATGCCTGCAAACCAAAGAATTTTCCACCACAGATACACCAGGCCTCAGCCTGAGATAACAGACTATTATTTTTTGGGGGGGGTTTGTGTTATTTTTAGAAAACACTATATAATGAGTAGAACAAGGCAAGCAGACAGAACTATGCAACGTATGCCTGCGAAGCAAAGGTTTTTGCACCACAGAAAAAACAGGCCTCAGCCTGAGATAACAGACTGTACAATTTTTTTTTTATTTTTTGGATATAAAAGACTGCTGGATATAACGACTGACAGCCAGGCCAAAAAAAGGAAACCGACGTAAACTGGCCAAACTTTGAGCACACACAGATATGAGCTGCACGGAGATACCACAGCAAAAAATGTGTGGCCTGTATGGTTTTTTTTGCATAAATACTGCTTTATTTAACCAAAACTGACAGCCAGGCAAAAAAGAGAAAAAAGCCTTAAACTGGCCAAACTTTCAGCATGCAGAGATATGATATATGCAATGATCTATATATACACATACAGTGCCTGCAGGCCTTGCACTGATGTGTATACAGTCACGTACACTACCCTGCCTGCCTAACACTGGAACCTATATACTCAGGATTTAGTCCTTAGAAGGACTGTTGGTTTAGCTGGATGTGAGTATTTAGGAGGGTAGACCCCACACTAAATAAGAAATCCCCAATTATTACCCTATCAAAGCAGCCACTCTCCCTACACTCTCTCAATCAGGAGCTGAATGTGCCGAGCAGGGCGGCGTCTGGTCTCTTATACCCCTGTGCGGCTAGCCAATCACTGCACGACCACAACAAAGATGGCTGTGGCGTTTTTATAGCCTGGCAGACAATCCCTGCAGCGTGATTGGGTCTCTAAAGTCCGCCAAAAATGCTGGGTGGAGACCCGAGTTCCCGCCGAGTAATCCCGGAAATTCTCGTTGCTCGCCGAGTACACCGAGCACAGTGATACTCGGGCAACTACCGAGTAGTGGCGAGCACATTTGCTCATCACTAGTGATAACCTTTATCCAGCAGTGGGTGCCCCAAATCCCACAAAATTTCCCCACTCACTCCCAGGGCAGGAGGACACTCAGGGGGTTCAATCCTGGTGTCAGCAAACTTTTTGTTGAAGTGTTCGATGACAGGTCCAACTTTGAACAGACGGCCAAACTTGGGGGTCATCTCATGCGGGACACTGTGCATTATCGGTATAAAGCAGGAATTTGTGGATGGCCTCAAAACACGTCCAGGCCATGACCCTCCGGAACACTGGAGTGTTATATAAAATATCAACACTCCAATATTGCCAAAGTTCTGGCTTCTTCAGGATCCCCATGTGGAGGACCAGGCCCCAAAACTGCATCATTTCAACTGTGTCTAAAGGAGCCCCCACACATGTATTGACGGTGAAACAAGATGAAAGCACAAACACAGGCAGGAAAATAGGCTGAGCAAATGATGGGGCCCAAACTAACTATAAAGGATAGGAAAGGAAAGACACTGTCTGCAATCTGCAAAAAACCCTACAAAAATAATGTCCAACGCTTCAGAAAAATTAACCCTGAAGTCACTAGACTTCTCCCACTATATCAGCACTCTGAAATATTCTGAGACAGAGCAAAAAGAGGCCAATCTAATAAGGGACAAAAAGAAAATTGACTTTAGATGACTGGAACAGAGCTGAAAACCAAGACCTGACAAGCTAGAAGGAATCATCAGCACCAGAATAGGGAGTCGGCTGTCTTAAATCCAGTCTGAGATTCCTGAGGTCCAATCGTCATCCTCATTATCAGGTGGCAGATCTCTACTGATTAAATCAGCCTCACTACCTTCTGTTACCACCAGAGGGAACCTGGCAGGAGAACTCACAATTGGTGGACCAGAAAATGAACTCACAACAGGCTAGTGATTGGTGCAAACTATCCTGAAAAGAAAAGGATAAAAGATAAAAAGCAAATAGGGAGAAAAAATACCTGTGAAAGAAAAGTCTAAAACAGCAGGCCCTAGCTCTGATAAGTAAACTGCGTCATTTATCAAAGTTTGGCGGCTGCTGGGTGTGTGCACGGGTGTGGTGCAAGGGGGGGTGAAAAAAAGAAATCGGCAGGCACAAGCTCTGATAAGTGAACTGCGTCACTTATCAAACTTTGGCAGCTGTGGGATGTGTGTACAGAGTTGGCGCAAAGGGGGCTGAGTAAAAAAAAAGCGAGCACAAGTGTTGATCGGTGAACTGCATCACCAATTAACGCTCGGTGGCTGCTAAATGTACGCACAAAGGTGGCGCAAAGGGGGGTGGAGGGGGGTAAAGAGAGGAGGTAGGGGGAAGGGGGGATGAGGGGATTGGGGGACACGAAGATAGATTGGGGAGGGATCAGGTAACACAGTTGTAGGGTCTCTTTTTACTTTCTTTCTCCTGTCTTCTTTCTTCAGCAGGGATTGTGGTGCTACAGGTTGCTGTGGCACCACAATACCCAGCATAGGAGGAGCTCTGGCTGTGTGACCGCAATAGGGTCTTATCTGATGACAATGTTATAACGATATATAAAATCCACTCACCTGTTATGATAGAGTCACCGTAGGAGGCAGACACAAAAATAGAAGCTACGTCCAGAAAACCAGAGGAGTTGGCAACTATCCGATTGCAGACCCCTGAACCTATCAACACAACTAGCAGTAGCCGTGGGGGGTTCCTAGGGTTCCTACGGTGCCCTAGACCCCTCGATCACAGCCGGAGAACTATATAGCCTAAAGACAGAAAGGGAAATCTAAACTGCCCCAGAGCAGACCCCAAAGTAAAAGGCAGCCCCCAACATATAATGACGGTGAAGCAAGATGAAAAAACACACAGATAGAAAGATAGGCTGAGCAAACGTTGGGGCCCAAGCTAACCTAAACAGGACAGGAGAGGAAGGTTGCTGTCTGCAATCGGCCAAAACCCTATCAAAACATAGACCAACAAGCTGATATGGAAAATGACCCTGAAGCAGCTAGGCTTCAAAACTAAATCAGCACTCCGGTATTTTCAGAAGACAGAGCTAAGGAGTTCAGCTCACCCCAGCAGGGAATAGCTGAAATCCAGAAAAAACAAAGCAAAGCACAAATGCAAAAAGCAGGGAAGAACACTTAGCTTTAGAAGAGCAGGAATTCAGACTGGACTCCAAGGATACCACAGAGAAATCACCCGCAGGGCAGAATGGGCGTAGGCAGCCTTATATCCAGTCTGTGACTCCACTCAGCCAGTCATCATCATTAATCTCAGGTGTCTGATAATCAGACACACTACCTCTCCTTACCAGAAGAGGGAGTTCCTCGGGCCTCAGTGATGAAGGGGAAAATGAACTCACAACAGTACCTCCCCCTTGAGGAGGGGTCACCGAACCCTCAACCACGCCACCAGGGCGATCAGGGTGTGCCCGATGAAAGGCACGCACCAATCTTTTGGCATGAACATCAGAGGCAGAGACCCAGGAATTATCCTCCTGACCATAACCCTTCCACTTAACCAAATACTGGAGTCTCCGTCTAGCCAGACGGGAATCCAGTACTTTCTCTACCTCATATTCAATGTTACCTTCAACCAATACAGGGTCTGGAGGTGCCACTCCCGGAACAACAGGTTCAACAAACCTCTTCAACAAAGACTTATGAAACACATTATGGATTTTAAATGTGACAGGAAGAGCCAAACGAAAAGAGACTGGATTAATAATCTCCAAAATCTTGTAAGGTCCAATAAATCTAGGCTTAAACTTAGGAGAAGCCACCTTCATAGCAATATTTTTTGATGATAACCACACCATATCAACAACCTTAAACTGGGGACCAATGGTCCTATGTCGGTTGGAAAACCGCTGGGCCTTTTCCTGGGAGAGAGATAACTTATCCACCACTTGGTCCCAGATCTGGTGCATTCTCTCCACCACAGTGTCAACACCTGGGCAGGCAGACGGCTCCACCTGCCCTGAAGAAAATCGAGGATGAAACCCAAAGTTACAAAAAAAAGGTGACATCAAAGTGGCAGAACTAGCTCTATTATTTAAAGCAAATTCGGCCAAGGGTAAAAATGAAACCCAATCATCCTGATCAGCGGAAATAAAACATCTCAAATATGACTCCAAGGTCTGGTTTGTTCTCTCTGTCTGCCCATTGGTCTGAGGGTGAAAAGCAGAGGAGAAGGACAACTGAATTCCCAGCTTGGAACAGAAAGTTCTCCAAAATCTAGACACAAACTGAACTCCTCTGTCAGACACAATGTTCTCAGGAATCCCGTGCAAGCGAACCACCTGTTGCAAAAACAGGGGCACCAACTCAGAGGAAGACGGCAACTTAGGGAGTGGTACAAGATGAACCATCTTAGAGAACCTATCACAAATCACCCAAATAACAGTCATCCTTTGAGAGACAGGCATATCAGAGATGAAATCCATTGAAATATGGGTCCATGGCCTCTTGGGGACCGGCAAAGGCATCAACAACCCACTAGAGCGGGAGCATGATTTAGACCGGGAGCACGTCCCACAGGACTGCACAAAATTCCTGACATCACGAGACAAGGAGGGCCACCAAAAAGACCGACTCACAAGATCTCTAGTATCAAAAATACCTGGATGACCAGCCAAAGCAGAGCAATGAACTTCAGACATCAGTCTCTTCTTCCACTGGTCAGGAACATACAACTTTCCACTGGGACAACGCTCAGGCTTGTCTTCCTGGAACTCTTCCAGGTTACTTAGGAATAAATTCATGGACTTTGAGTGCGCTGCCAGACAAATTTCATGATCACACTGTCACGCGGGGCTTAGGACAACTAAGGCAGAAATACCCGGGGCCCCTGTGGTGTCCCTTTCACTAGGGGAAACCCTGTCTGACCCTCAACCCAGGGTTTTTGCTGAAGGTGCAAATGCCTGAGCCTCCACCCTTTCCTTATCTCCTGCTCAGCCCTGCACTTAACCCTCCACCCTCCACCCAGTGAGGAGACACACCACCAAAGCTCCCACACAAATAAGACAGACAGGGAGAACTTAAACTGCACTGCGCCGCACACACACAGGAATATACAGTAATGTGAACAGGGCACAACTAAACACAAATATGGGAAGGAAAAAGGATAAGATGGATCATACGACACCAGATACGAATCTCTCTCTCTGCAACACCTCCACTCCAGACCGGAACCACTTGGTATGAAAACACAAGCTATAATCGGCGACGCCCATATGCCAGTATGACTATTTAAAGACCGTGGGCGTGACTAACCTTCCAACCTGGTCTCCAGCAGGATTAACCCCCGAGAGCCTGAAGATCAAGCCGGCGCCACTGAGGCTATAGTGGCTGGAGGTGGAACTACCTCTGCCTGCCGGACGCTGTGGTGTGAACAGCGTCCGACATGACACTCTGCCTGCCGGACGCTGTGGTGTGAACAGCGTCCGACATGACAGTACCCCGTCTTCTACGAGGGACCCCAGGGCCCTCAAGACTCATAGGACCCGGCTTGTCCGGATGACGACGGTGAAAAGAACTGACCAGCCGATCCGCATGTATGTCTGAGGCTGGAACCCAAGACCTCTCCTCCGGACCATACCCCCGCCAGTGCACCAAATACTGAAGAGTACGGCGTACTACTCGAGAGTCCACTACCTTGCCGACCTCGAACTCTAAATCGCCATCCACCATGACTGGAGGTGGCATCGGCGTCGAGTCCACCAAGCCTACCACCTTTTTCAATAAAGCCCTGTGAAAAACGTTATGTATTTTGTACACCGCAGGAAGTTCCAACCGATAAGCCACTGGGTTAATGATGGCAGAAATCCTAAAAGGCCCAATAAACCTTGGACCCAGTTTTAAAGATGGAATTTTGAGTTTTATGTTCTTCGTAGCTAACCACACCCATTCACCCACACACAGGTCCGGACCTGGCACGCGTCTACTGTCAGCCACCCGTTTGTACCTGGCACTCATGCTCAACAAACGCTGTTTCACCCGCCTCCAGACTGATGACAATTGGGCTCCTAGCTGATCCTCCTCCGGGACACCCCCGGAGTCACCCTGACGTAAGGTACAAAACTGAGGATGTTGACCGTACACACAAAAGAATGGAGACTCTCCTGATGACTCTTGGCGGTGATTATTTAACGCGAATTCGGCCAGAGGAAGGAAAGTAGACCACTCCTCCTGGTTGTCGGACACAAAACATCGTAAATACTGTTCTAGATTTTGGTTCATGCGCTCAGTTTGTCCATTAGACTGTGGATGAAACGCCGATGAATGTGACAACTTGATCCCCAACCTTGAGCAAAAAGCTTTCCAAAACCTCGCCACAAATTGCGTACCCCTATCAGATACTATGTCAGATGGTACTCCGTGGAGTCTGACCACCTCCTTCACAAATACCTGAGCCAACGTCTTAGCATTGGGCAAAGAAGACAACGCCACAAAATGCGCCATCTTTGAAAAACGGTCAACCACCACCAGGATGACCGTGTTCCCTGCCGAGGCTGGCAAGTCAGTGATAAAATCCATGGAGATTTCTGTCCATGGCCTATTGGGTACCCCCAGAGGCTGTAGCGTGCCAGCAGGACGGGTTCGGGGTGACTTAGCCCTAGCGCACGTGATGCAAGCTGCCACGTACGAGACCACGTCCTGCCGGATTTTGGGCCACCAGAAACGACGCGATACCAGCTCTAAGGTGCCCTTCACCCCTGGATGACCAGCCAGTACCGAATCGTGGTGTTCCTTCAACACCTTAAGCCGAAGATGCAGGGGTACAAATGATTTGTTGGCGGGAAGTCCTGGTGGTACCTCCTCTTGGGCCTCGGCAATCTCCGCCTCTACCTCCGTAGTGAGAGCCGAGACCACTACCCCTTTCTGGAGGATGGGTACCGGCTCTTCCCGAGGTTCTCCCCCCGGAAAACACCTAGACAAAGCATCCGCCTTGGTGTTTTTAGCCCCGGGACGGTACGTCACAAGAAAATTGAAACGAGTAAAAAACAATGCCCAGCGAGCCTGCCTAGGAGACAGACGCTTGGCCGACTCCAGATAGAGCAGATTCTTATGGTCGGTGATAACTGTGACCTGGTGAGCCGCCCCCTCCAAGAAGTGTCGCCATTCCTCAAAAGCCAGTTTGATGGCCAACAACTCCCTGTTGCCGATATCATAATTCCGTTCGGCCGGTGACAGCTTCTTGGAGAAGTAGGCGCATGGATGCATCTCGCTCAAGGACGAGCCTTGAGACAGTACTGCCCCCACTCCCACCTCCGACGCATCAACCTCTACCACAAAAGGTTTAGACACGTCTGGTTGCACCAGAATGGGGGCTGAAGCAAAACTATTCTTCAGACGCTCAAATGCACGTATAGCCACCTCAGGCCAGTTCGCCAGATCGGCACCCTTTTTTGTCATGTCCGTGAGTGGTTTGGCGACAGTCGAAAAGTGTTTTATAAATTTCCTATAATAATTCGCAAACCCAAGGAACCGCTGGAGTGCTTTCAGACTCTCCGGCCTCTCCCATTGCAGCACCGCTTGCACCTTAGCGGTGTCCATTTTAAAACCGGCTGCGGACACAATATATCCCAAAAAGGGCAACTCCTGGACAAAAAATAAACATTTTTCCAGCTTAGCATAGAGCTGGTTCTCCCAGAGCAACTGTAACACCTGCCTAACATGCTCCAAATGAGTGTCCCGATCGCTAGAGCAACCCTTCTCAGAGAAAACATCCGCAAAATCCTGCAAAGCCTCCGGCAGGCTGGGCATCACGGCGGACACACATGTGGCCAAGCAATTGTCTTGGCAGAAACCACTCCATTGCACTATGTCCTGAGTTTTCCAATCAATTACCGGGTTGTGCCTGGACAGCCATGGAAAACCCAGGACCATTTGAGCTGGGAGATTACGGAGGACCCTACATGTAACCGACTCAGAATGTAGGACCCCAATGTGGAGTTTTACCTCTGCCACAAACTCAGTAATCTCCCCTTGATGGAGGGGAACAGCATTAATGGTCACCACCTGTATGGGGTGAGGAAGTTTTTCGATCTTAAACCCGGCGGTGTGTGCAAACTCCTCATCTATGAGATTGGTAGCGGAACCGCTATCCACAAACACTGATATAGGTAGCTCTCTGCCGGCGATAATAACCTTGGCAGGGAGCATACATTGAGATACCATCATGGAGGATATGCATACGCTCAGTTGGGTCTCCTCCATACCCTCTGAGCTTAACAGTTTTCCGCCGATGTGACCCTCTTAGGTAGTACCGGGCAAACGTTAACATAATGACCTCTTTTACCACAGTAGAAACATGCTCCGGGCTTCCGGAATCCCGGAGCGCGAGGCTGAACCTGTGCCACGCCAGCAATCTGCATAGGTTCAGGGGACTCATCTACTTCAACCACACCTGCACCTCTGCTTTCCCCCAGAGGTAGCGTCTCCTGTGCCCCCTGACGAAAACGGCGATCAATACGTATCACCAAACTCATGGCAGACTCCAATGATGCCGGAGTCTCATACATCAGGAGGGCTTGTTTCACCCTCCCTGATACCCCATGAATAAACTGGCTCCGCAGTGCTGGGTCATTCCACTGTGTGTCTACAGCCCAGTGGCGAAATTCCAAACAATAGTCCTCTGCCAAGCGCTCCCCCTGGCGGAGGGCGCGGATTTTAGATTCCGCTAGAGCCAGTCGGTCAGGGTCATCGTAAATGAGCCCGAGGGCAGAAAAAACATTATCGACCGAATGAAATGTAGCAGAGTCAGCTGGTAAGGAAAATGCCCATGCTTGGGGGTCACCACTCAGTAATGACAACACCAGCCCTACTCGCTGGGCCTCATTACCTGAGGAGATTGGCCGCATGCGGAAGTATAACTTGCAGGCCTCCCGAAATACGACAAATTTGCTGCGATCGCCTGAAAATCGTTCTGGCAGCGGAAACTTCGGCTCTGCACCGATACCTGCAGATGCCGTTTGCACCTTTGCTACTACCAGGCCCTGCTGCTGAACTGCCCCTTTCAACTCGGAGACCTGTAAGGACAGCGCCGCCAACTGGCGGGTTATGGAATCCATGGGATCCATGGACTCCTGAAAAAATGTGGGACGATTATAATGTCACGCGGGGCTTAGGACAACTAAGGCAGAAATACCCGGGGCCCCTGTGGTGTCCCTTTCACTAGGGGAAACCCTGTCTGACCCTCAACCCAGGGTTTTTGCTGAAGGTGCAAATGCCTGAGCCTCCACCCTTTCCTTATCTCCTGCTCAGCCCTGCACTTAACCCTCCACCCAGTGAGGAGACACACCACCAAAGCTCCCACACAAATAAGACAGACAGGGAGAACTTAAACTGCACTGCGCCGCACACACACAGGAATATACAGTAATGTGAACAGCGTCCGACATGACACTCTGCCTGCCGGACGCTGTGGTGTGAACAGCGTCCGACATGACACACACAAGGTTACAAAAGTTAACCCTTTAATCCCTACGCGTTTCGAAGCATAACACTTCTTCTTCAGGGGTTGACACATGAATACAAAGAGCTGTCATAGCATTTATACATCCTGAATTCAAATTTGGCGCCATGAAAGACACGAGGTGCGCCGCAAAGGTCAAAGATCACAGTAGTATATCAAAGTTAACTGTTCTATAAAACATAAAATCAGTTATATATTTATTATATTTTACAGATGAAAAAGAATGGGGAAAGAGGAAAAAGGAAAAAATGTGAATATGAGAAAGAAAAAATGTAGGGATTAAAGGTTAACTTTTGTAACCTTGTGTGATCATGAAATTTGTCTGGCAGCGCACTCAAAGTCCATGAATTTATTCCTAAGTAACTTTGTTGCGGTTCCGCTGTGGGCCGTTGGACGTGCAGCAGGCTGACATATTATACAGGCTTTACTTTTTTTCTTAAAAGGTGAGTATAATTACTCCTATTATTTATACATTTTACCCGGATAAGACCCTATTGCGCTCTTGTCTCAACCATCTAGTGTATACTATTACTGAATTTCTCTGGCGGTTCCTGGAAAGTACGGCCGGTGTCCTGGTTGATTGAGCAGCAGAGGGTTCGCTTCAGTGGAAAAGGATGGAATACTTCCAAAATAGGCTTTCATCAAGGGAACGGTTAATCCTACAGACCATCGGTAACATTGGATATACAGCTCACAATGATGAAACTCCAGATGCATTTAAGGATGAAGAGACGAAGTTGTTCCGAAAAATTTTTACGAACTTCAAAGAGACTATGAAAGAAGAATTACATTATAGCTTGGATGCCCGGTTTTTATCCATCTATTTGGAGGAGAACATTTGCCCACGTGGACTAAGGTTAGTCTTCGATTCTCCTTTTCCCATGGACTCAGACTTTACTCAAGAATGGGATAAGAGTTTGGACATATGTATGCATAAAATGATACTATTATATAAAAAAAGATCCAAACTGGCTGAAATGGCAGCAGTTAAAGTGTTGAATCTTTCCAAAGAATTGGTTCCTTTTATTAAACATCCAGAGTATAAAAAAATTAATTCAAATGTAATAACGCACATCATGCAAGTTGAGCATGAGACGATTTTAAAAAAATCTAAGAAATTACAAAGAGATAGGGAAGACTATAGGATTTTTAATGATAACAAAAATAAGAATAAAAACACAAGTTGTAAAGTGAATACAAACCAAACTAATATTGTAGCAATTAATAATAACGAAACTAATGTGGGTAGTGATATGAATGAATTAAATGCTTCTGTAAAGATCAGTGATATTAACCATAGCACTAAATTACCGGTTCTGAAGACTAATGGATTAACCCCAGTACAAGAACAAACCAGTGGGGGAACCAATAGCAACATTTTTTCAAAACCTCCACAGTTAAAAATTACTAAGATGACAGCACCTTTGATTGATGCTATAAAGCAACTAGATAGCATCAAAAAACAGATGAAAGAATTTAATGGGATTAAAAATCTTATCGATTCTGCAAATCCTATCACTGATTTTAGTGAGATCATTACACCTGTTCCTGTAGCCATTCCGTCACCTTCTTTAATTGAATTTCCAGAGAATACACAAAAATCTCTGTTCGATTTCTCTGTTAATGATAATGATATTTCCAGCACTCCAGCTAGTGAAACAGTTCTCATTGACAATACCAATTTAGATAATAATGCTACGGTACCTTTTTTACCCCGAATCTTGAAAAATACAGAAATAAAGAACTATTTCCCATCAAAAAATGGAAAAAGAAAAAATCCTATAGAGGAACCAGAGGGGGGAGAAAAAGAGAAAGGGAAAACAAAAATCTAAAAAGGAGAAAAAGTGGTTTAATTTCAGATGACGGTAATAACAATATTTTTAATTTATCTTCCTATATTTTAACAAAAGAAGAAACCAGTGTCTTATCCAAGGGACTGACTTTCTGTCCCACACATAGAACAAATGATTTTAACCTGTTCCTTGATTTGCAAATTTTCATTAGGAAATTAACGCTGAAAAGACATTTTTTAATGAAGGAATTGAATCCTGTCTCAGTAAATACTGATATTGATCCATCTGATAACGGAAATATACATCAGGATGATTTTCACTTGGATGTACCTATTAAATCCAAGTTTTATCCAATTGAAAGCAGGGGTCATCATCTTAATGTATTTAATGACATTGTTCAGAAGGAATTTAAGGAATTAAATTCCATAAAATCCAAGCATAATTTAACTAAAGGTGAAAAATCAGCATTAAAATCCCTAAAATCCAATTCTGATATAGTAATCCGTTCAGCTGATAAGGGTGGTGGTATTGTTGTGCAGAATAGGTCAGACTACTGCAATGAGGCTTACAAAATTCTGTCTGATACCAAATATTATAAAAAAAACCTCTTTTGTAGCCATTCCTAATGTTAAAACTAATTATGATAAATTAATTCAGGAAGGAAAAGAGAATAATATTTTTAACAAAAATGAATATAAATTTTTAAAAGATGCTCAGTCCCGTACACAATTCCTTTATCATTTACCCAAGATTCACAAGAATCTAAAAAATCCACCAGGGAGACCCATTATATCTGGTATTGATTCAGTTACTAGTAACCTGTCCCATTTTATAGATAGGATCGTGGTTACGCATGTTCCATCATTGAAAAGTTTCATTAAAGACTCTACTAATCTAATACATTATCTACATGATATCAAATGGAAACCGAATTATATATTTTTATGTATGGATGTATCATCACTTTACTCCAATATTTCACACACCTTGGGTTTGGCTTGTTTTAACAAAATTTTAATAGGGGACAAGAGACTAACCAAAGAACAAAAAAAGTTTATTTTAAAAGGTATGGAATTCATTTTAAAAAACAATTATTTCACTTTTGAGGGTTGTCTGTATCACCAACAGCTCGGGACTGCGATGGGCTCTAAGGTCGCACCAACCTATGCAAATATTTTCATGGGTATCTTTGAGGAGTTTCATATTTTTAAATCCAAATGGTTTAATAATGTTGTCCTATGCAAAAGATTTATCGATGACCTATTTTTCATATGGGATAACTCCAATAATGATATTTTTAATTTTATTCATGACCTAAACATGAATAACTGGGGTTTGTCTTTTTCATCAATATCTGATAATAATGAAATCAACTTCTTAGATCTTACAATTTTCATTAAGGACAATTGTATTTTAACAAAAACGTTTTTTAAGAATGTTGATATTAATAGTTATATACCTTTTAACAGTGGTCATTATGGAAAGTGGCTCAGGATTATTCCCGAGAACCAGTATCGAAGGATAAGGAAAAATTGTTCAAATTTAGAGGACTATAAAAATCAAGCGAAAATCCTGATGAATAGATTTAATAAAAAGGAATATCCTGAGAATTTAATCATAAGTGCTTATAATAAATGTTTAAATATACCCCAGAATTCCCTGGTTAATGGAATAAAAAAAGCCAAAACTGATGATAATAAATTCACTACCAACTTTATAACACAATTTTGCATGGAGAACAAAGAAATAAGGAAAGTTCTTTGTAAGAACTGGCACATCTTGCTTAATGACCCACTTCTGCAAAAAGTTCTCCCTAATAATCCGAGGATTACCTTCAGGAGGGCTCCTAATATTAAAAATCTTGTAGCTCCCAGTCGGTTAAAAAATGAGAAAAAAACCCTAGTAACAACCAACAGTCCACCAAAGGGCATCTTCTGATGTGGGAAGAAAAATTGCACCTGTTGCGTTAATATAACACATAGAACTAAATGGTTTAGATCAACCACTACGAATGAATCTTTTCCCATCCGGGAATTTCTTAATTATACTTCGGAATATGTGATTTATTTAATTGAGTGTGACTGTGGGAGACAATATGTCGGCAGAACCACACAACCGCTACATCTTAGAATAAATTCCCATAGGTATAACATTAATAAAGGTTTTTTACTGCATGGTCTGTCCAGACATTTTGCGATCAAACATGATAAGAACCCTCAAGGATTAAGGATTAGCCCTATTGAACAGATTCCCATTAACCATCCAGATAGGATGGGGCAACTAAATAGAAAGGAAATCTTTTGGATATATAGGTTGAATACTCTGAAACCCAACGGGTTAAATGAATTTCTGAAGTGTTTCTTTAATATTCTCGTTATCTTGTTATCTGTAAACCTTATTAATGGGTTAATTTATCTATTTTATTGTCCAGTATTTTTATGAGTACTTTCACTATACAATTTTGTTAGTGGTCTCCCCGTACATTGTTGCATTCAGTTGTATTTTCTTTTCTTCTCTTTCCCCTTCTATTCCACTAGGTTCTTCTTTCCTCATATGAGACACAATGGGTTAATTTTCCTTATAGTTTTTATCAATTTATTCCTGTTAGTCCGGTTTATATACTTAAAGTACTCCGGATTCTCAAAAATATTTTTTAATATAAAAATTGATTCTCATTTTTACATATATTTCACAATATTAAAAAATGCTTATTTTTACATATATCTCACTATAATAAAAATCGTTCAGGATTATATATGCATTCAGATATATTCCCCTTTTTCAATGTTTTTTATCGCATACAAATTTCCCCCACCCCCCCTTTTTTTACTGTCTATTAATTGTGGTCCCCCACTAATATTCAGGTTCTTTTCTTCATTTCCACATCAATACAATGGGTTAAACATGTTTTTAATAATCCACACCTTTACGCTTCCAATATTTCGGATCGTATTGCGCCTTTTGAATTATATATTTTTACATCTATTTTTAAATAAATTTTCATGTATATGTTATTAAACACAATGGGTTAATTTTATCCATATATTCTTCGTATTACTAATATAATTTTTCGTTTCTGATAATTTTTTCCTGGTTAACTGATTAATTTTTCTAAAATTTTGTATCATTTTTTCTTGGGAATTAAATAACTAATGCGTTTTTTCATTTTTGTATGCACAGAGACATATTTCTTTTCACTCTTTTTCCTTTTTTACCCATGGGTTAACTTGATTCCTTGTTATTTCTCTTTCATAATCCTCCATGCTCTTAATGTCTCCCTATTTTTAACATATTTTTAACAAATTAAATATATATTTTATTTTTAATATGAATATTAAGTCTACATTATTATATTATCTTCCGCCCTTACTGGTGATCGATCCCGTGATTTTTTGTGGGATCTCTTTTGAGTGCATCCTCACTCATTGAGTTGCGCCACTGATTTCCTTTGGAACTCATAGGAAATTAACCTGAATACTCCAATTACTTAATCATTTATTCAACATCTCACACACTTTTTATTCATATAAAACTTTTTTTAATAACACATCACTTCCATACACATATTAATATACACTTTATTCATTTATTTCGGAGATACATTTCTTTCTTCTTTTTGGTTCTTTTTTCTTTTCTGCTTCTAATCCGAGCACTTTCCCTGGTGCAGAGGCATGTTTGTCGCACTACGATTCCCGTTTTTCTTTCTCATATTCACATTTTTTCCTTTTTCCTCTTTCCCCATTCTTTTTCATCTGTAAAATATAATAAATATATAACTGATTTTATGTTTTATAGAACAGTTAACTTTGATATACTACTGTGATCTTTGACCTTTGCGGCGCACCTCGTGTCTTTCATGGCGCCAAATTTGAATTCAGGATGTATAAATGCTATGACAGCTCTTTGTATTCATGTGTCAACCCCTGAAGAAGAAGTGTTATGCTTCGAAACGCGTAGGGATTAAAGGGTTAACTTTTGTAACCTTGTGTGATCATGAAATTTGTCTGGCAGCGCACTCAAAGTCCATGAATTTATTCCTAAGTAACTTTGTTGCGGTTCCGCTGTGGGCCGTTGGACGTGCAGCAGGCTGACATATTATACAGGCTTTACTTTTTTTCTTAAAAGGTGAGTATAATTACTCCTATTATTTATACATTTTACCCGGATAAGACCCTATTGCGCTCTTGTCTCAACCATCTAGTGTATACTATTATGGAACTCTTCCAGAGCACGTCTCACATCGGGCGAGATGGCAGAAAGAACTACCCCTTCGCCTAAGATGGTAGCAGGCTTGGTCACCACAGGAGAATCAGCAAAGAAACTCCTAGAGAGTGCGTCTGCCTTGACATTCTTAGTTCCAGGAAGAAAAGAAACCACAAAATCAAAACGTGTAAAAAACAAGGCCCACCTAGCCTGTCTAGGGTTCAAGTGCTTAGCCGACTCTAGATAAATCAAATTCTTGTGGTCGGTGAGGACCACGACTTGATGCTTAGCTCCCTCCAACCAATGTCTCCACTTCTCAAATGCCCATTTCATGGCCAACAGTTCCCGATTCCCCACATCATAGTTACGTTCAGATGGAGAGAACTTTCGGGAAAAGAAAGCACAGGGATTCATTTTAGATGTTACAGGATCCTTTTGGGACAAAACAGCTCCTGCACCAATCTCAGAAGCATCCACCTCTACCTGGAACGGAAGTGAGACATCAGGTTGCCGCAAACCGGGGCAGAGGTGAATCTTTGCTTCAGCTCCTGAAAGGAAGAAACAGCCTCCAGAGACCAATTTAACACATCAGCACCCTTCTTAGTCAAATCAGTCAATGGCTTGGCAATACTAGAAAATTTTGCTATAAATTTCCGATAAAAATTAGCAAAACCCAAAAACTTCTGGAGGGCCTTCAAAGAAGTGGGCTGAACCCAATCGTAAATGGCCTGTACCTTGGCCGGGTCCATTTCAATAGTTGACGGAGACAAAATAAATCCCAAAAAAGAAATCCTCTGTACTCCAAAAAGGCATTTAGATCCCTTGACATACAGGGAATTCTCCCTCAAGATCCGGAACACAGTCCGAATATGTTCCACATGAGAATCCCAATCCTTGGAGAAGATCAAAATATCATCCAGATAGATAATCAAAAATTTATCCACAAAATCTCGGAAAATATCGTTCATGAAGCACTGGAAGACAGAAGGGGCATTAGTGAGCCCAAAAGGCATCACCAGGTACTCAAAATGTCCCTCCGGAGTATTAAACGCCGTCTTCCATTCATCCCCATGCTTAATGCGAATAAGATTATACGCCCCCCTGAGGTCAAGCTTGGTAAACCAGCAAGCACCTTTAACTCTAGAGAATAGATCCGAAATCAGGGGTAACGGATACTGATATTTAACAGTAATCTTGTTGAGGGCACGATAATCAATACAAGGTCTTAATGATCCATCTTTTTGGCTACAAAAAAAAAACCGGCACCTAAGGGTGACGAAGATGGTCTAATGTGACCCTTCTCCAACGCCTCCTTAATATAGGATCGCATAGCCTCGTGCTCGGGTACAGATAAATTGAAGAGCCGACCCTTGGGAAATTTACACCCCGGGATCAGTTCAATTGCACAGTCATAACTCCTATGAGGAGGCAGAGACGCAGACTCATTCTCACTAAATACATCATAAAAGTCCGCCAAATAATCAGGAACATCATGTGACTGAGGAGAGGTGGAAAACACCGGAGCCTCACTAAAGGCACACCGACAACCCCAACTCACCACAGACACAGATTTCCAATCCAAAACTGGATTATGAATTTGTAACCAGGGAAACTCCAGAACAATGGTATCATGCAGATTATGCAACACCAAAAATCTGCAATTTTCCTGATGGTCTGGGGCGACCCACATTACCACCTGGGTCCAAAACTGAGGTTTATCTTTAGCCAAAGGAGTAGCATCAATCCCCCTCAAAGGGATAGGCGTCCGCAGAGGTGTCATCGGAAATCCACAACGTTTAGCAAAATCCAAGTCCATCAGGTTTAGGGCTGCTCCCGAATCCACAAAAGCCTTGGCGGAAAATGTGGACAGGGAGCAGATCAGAGTAATAGCCAGAAGAAACTTAGGTTGAACACCACCAACAGAAAACGTGTGTGCAAAGCGTTTCTCTCGTTTAGGACAGACAGAAATAATATGTGAGGCATCTCCACAGAAAAAACACAACTTATTACGCCTTCTGAACTCCTGACGCTGCTCTCTGGAGAAAACTCTATCACATTGCATAGGTTCAGTCATTTGTTCAACAGGTGGCAACACCTCTCGTGCAGTTTTGCGTTCGCGCAAACGCCGATCAACCTGAATGGCTAATGACATAGAATCGTCAAGACCAGAGGGAACAGGAAATCCCACCATAGTATCTTTTACAGCTTCTGACAAACCCTTCCGAAAGAGAGCAGCCAAGGCATTATCATTCCAGGTAGTAAGTACCGCCCACTTTGGGAATTTTTGACAGTATAATTCTGCAGAATCTCGACCCTGGTTCAATGCCAACAGGGTCTTTTCAGCCTGATCCATATCATTACAACAACCCCAAGGCTTGAAAAAATGCGTTCACATTAGTCAGAATAGGATCATCTGGTTTCAAAGAAAACGCCCAATCCTGGGGATCGCCATGCAGCAAAGAGATGACAATTTTAACCTGCTGCGCGGAGCTCCCTGACGAGTTAGGCTTCAAGGCAAAAAATAATTTACAATTATTTTTGAAATTCAAAAATTTAGACCGATCACCCCAAAATACATCAGGTGTAAGAATCTTTGGTTCAGCAGCATGTGAATGAGCAAGGTAGGCGGAAATTCCCCGCACTTCCGCAGCGAGCTGCTCCACACGATCAGACAATTGCTTTATCTCCATTGAGAGAAAAAAAAAATTCCCCCTACGGCCTCAGAGATATAGAGAAAAAAATATACACACTTTTTTTTTTTTTTACAATTCTTTCCTGCTATTAAGTACCCTAGGATCTGCGGTATGGTGGGTGATACTGTTATGATAGAGTCACCGTAGGAGGCAGACACAAAAATAGAAGCTACGTCCAGAAAACCAGAGGAGTTGGTAACTATCCGATTGCAGACCCCTGAACCTATCAACACAACTAGCAGTAGCCGTGGGGGGTTCCTACGGTGCCCTAGACCCCTCGATCACAGCCGGAGAACTATATAGCCTAAAGACAGAAAGGGAAATCTAAACTGCCCCAGAGCAGACCCCAAAGTAAAAGGCAGCCCCCAACATATAATGACGGTGAATCAAGATGAAAAAACACTCACACAGATAGAAAGATAGGCTGAGCAAACGTTGTGGCCCAAGCTAACCTAAACAGGACAGGAGAGGAAGGTTGCTGTCTGCAATCGGCCAAAACCCTATCAAAACATAGGCCAACAAGCTGATATGGAAAATGACCCTGAAGCAGCTAGGCTTCAAAACTAAATCAGCACTCCGGTATTTTCAGAAGACAGAGCTAAGGAGTTCAGCTCACCCCAGCAGGGAATAGCTGAAATCCAGAAAAAACAAAGCAAAGCACAAATGCAAAAAGCAGGGAAGAAAACTTAGCTTTAGAAGAGCAGGAATTCAGACTGGACTCCAAGGATACCACAGAGAAATCACCCGCAGGGCAGAATGGGCGTAGGCAGGCTTATATCCAGTCTGTGACTCCACTCAGCCAGTCATCATCATTAATCTCAGGTGTCTGATAATCAGACACACTACCTCTCCTTACCAGAAGAGGGAGTTCCTCGGGCCTCAGTGATGAAGGGGAAAATGAACTCACAACAGTACCTCCCCCTTGAGGAGGGGTCACCGAACCCTCAACCACGCCACCAGGGCGATCAGGGTGTGCCCGATGAAAGGCACGCACCAATCTTTTGGCATGAACATCAGAGGCAGAGACCCAGGAATTATCCTCCTGACCATAACCCTTCCACTTAACCAAATACTGGAGTCTCCGTCTAGCCAGACGAGAATCCAGTACTTTCTCTACCTCATATTCAATGTTACCTTCAACCAATACAGGGTCTGGAGGTGCCACTCCCGGAACAACAGGTTCAACAAACCTCTTCAACAAAGACTTATGGAACACATTATGGATTTTAAATGTGACAGGAAGAGCCAAACGAAAAGAGACTGGATTAATAATCTCCAAAATCTTGTAAGGTCTAATAAATCTAGGCTTAAACTTAGGAGAAGCCACCTTCATAGCAATATTTTTTGATGATAACCACACCATATCAACAACCTTAAACTGGGGACCAATGGTCCTATGTCGGTTGGAAAACCGCTGGGCCTTTTCCTGGGAGAGAGATAACTTATCCACCACTTGGTCCCAGATCTGGTGCATTCTCTCCACCACAGTGTCAACACCTGGGCAGGCAGACGGCTCCACCTGCCCTGAAGAAAATCGAGGATGAAACCCAAAGTTACAAAAAAAAGGTGACATCAAAGTGGCAGAACTAGCTCTATTATTTAAAGCAAATTCGGCCAAGGGTAAAAATGAAACCCAATCATCCTGATCAGCTGAAATAAAACATCTCAAATATGACTCCAAGGTCTGGTTTGTTCTCTCTGTCTGCCCATTGGTCTGAGGGTGAAAAGCAGAGGAGAAGGACAACTGAATTCCCAGCTTGGAACAGAAAGTTCTCCAAAATCTAGACACAAACTGAACTCCTCTGTCAGACACAATGTTCTCAGGAATCCCGTGCAAGCGAACCACCTGTTGCAAAAACAGGGGCACCAACTCAGAGGAAGACGGCAACTTAGGGAGTGGTACAAGATGAACCATCTTAGAGAACCTATCACAAATCACCCAAATAACAGTCATCCTTTGAGAGACAGGCATATCAGAGATGAAATCCATTGAAATATGGGTCCATGGCCTCTTGGGGACCGGCAAAGGCATCAACAACCCACTAGAGCGGGAGCATGATTTAGACCGGGAGCACGTCCCACAGGACTGCACAAAATTCCTGACATCACGAGACAAGGAGGGCCACCAAAAAGACCGACTCACAAGATCTCTAGTACCAAAAATACCTGGATGACCAGCCAAAGCAGAGCAATGAACTTCAGACATCACTCTCTTCTTCCACTGGTCAGGAACATACAACTTTCCACTGGGACAACGCTCAGGCTTGTCTTCCTGGAACTCTTCCAGGTTACTTAGGAATAAATTCATGGACTTTGAGTGCGCTGCCAGACAAATTTCATGATCACACAAGGTTACAAAAGTTAACCCTTTAATCCCTACGCGTTTCGAAGCATAACACTTCTTCTTCAGGGGTTGACACATGAATACAAAGAGCTGTCATAGCATTTATACATCCTGAATTCAAATTTGGCGCCATGAAAGACACGAGGTGCGCCGCAAAGGTCAAAGATCACAGTAGTATATCAAAGTTAACTGTTCTATAAAACATAAAATCAGTTATATATTTATTATGTTTTACAGATGAAAAAGATGGGGAAAGAGGAAAAAGGAAAAAATGTGAATATGAGAAAGAAAAAATGTAGGGATTAAAGGGTTAACTTTTGTAACCTTGTGTGATCATGAAATTTGTCTGGCAGCGCACTCAAAGTCCATGAATTTATTCCTAAGTAACTTTGTTGCGGTTCCGCTGTGGGCCGTTGGACGTGCAGCAGGCTGACATATTATACAGGCTTTACTTTTTTTCTTAAAAGGTGAGTATAATTACTCCTATTATTTATACATTTTACCCGGATAAGACCCTATTGCGCTCTTGTCTCAACCATCTAGTGTATACTATTACTGAATTTCTCTGGCGGTTCCTGGAAAGTACGGCCGGTGTCCTGGTTGATTGAGCAGCAGAGGGTTCGCTTCAGTGGAAAAGGATGGAATACTTCCAAAATAGGCTTTCATCAAGGGAACGGTTAATCCTACAGACCATCGGTAACATTGGATATACAGCTCACAATGATGAAACTCCAGATGCATTTAAGGATGAAGAGACGAAGTTGTTCCGAAAAATTTTTACGAACTTCAAAGAGACTATGAAAGAAGAATTACATTATAGCTTGGATGCCCGGTTTTTATCCATCTATTTGGAGGAGAACATTTGCCCACGTGGACTAAGGTTAGTCTTCGATTCTCCTTTTCCCATGGACTCAGACTTTACTCAAGAATGGGATAAGAGTTTGGACATATGTATGCATAAAATGATACTATTATTATATAAAAAAAGATCCAAACTGGCTGAAATGGCAGCAGTTAAAGTGTTGAATCTTTCCAAAGAATTGGTTCCTTTTATTAAACATCCAGAGTATAAAAAAATTAATTCAAATGTAATAACGCACATCATGCAAGTTGAGCATGAGACGATTTTAAAAAAATCTAAGAAATTACAAAGAGATAGGGAAGACTATAGGATTTTTAATGATAACAAAAATAAGAATAAAAACACAAGTTGTAAAGTGAATACAAACCAAACTAATATTGTAGCAATTAATAATAACGAAACTAATGTGGGTAGTGATATGAATGAATTAAATGCTTCTGTAAAGATCAGTGATATTAACCATAGCACTAAATTACCGGTTCTGAAGACTAATGGATTAACCCCAGTACAAGAACAAACCAGTGGGGGAACCAATAGCAACATTTTTTCAAAACCTCCACAGTTAAAAATTACTAAGATGACAGCACCTTTGATTGATGCTATAAAGCAACTAGATAGCATCAAAAAACAGATGAAAGAATTTAATGGGATTAAAAATCTCATCGATTCTGCAAATCCTATCACTGATTTTAGTGAGATCATTACACCTGTTCCTGTAGCCATTCCGTCACCTTCTTTAATTGAATTTCCAGAGAATACACAAAAATCTCTGTTCGATTTCTCTGTTAATGATAATGATATTTCCAGCACTCCAGCTAGTGAAACAGTTCTCATTGACAATACCAATTTAGATAATAATGCTACGGTACCTTTTTTACCCCGAATCTTGAAAAATACAGAAATAAAGAACTATTTCCCATCAAAAAATGGAAAAAGAAAAAATCCTATAGAGGAACCAGAGGGGGGAGAAAAAGAGAAAGGGAAAACAAAAATCTAAAAAGGAGAAAAAGTGGTTTAATTTCAGATGACGGTAATAACAATATTTTTAATTTATCTTCCTATATTTTAACAAAAGAAGAAACCAGTGTCTTATCCAAGGGACTGACTTTCTGTCCCACACATAGAACAAATGATTTTAACCTGTTCCTTGATTTGCAAATTTTCATTAGGAAATTAACGTTGAAAAGACATTTTTTAATGAAGGAATTGAATCCTGTCTCAGTAAATACTGATATTGATCCATCTGATAACGGAAATATACATCAGGATGATTTTCACTTGGATGTACCTATTAAATCCAAGTTTTATCCAATTGAAAGCAGGGGTCATCATCTTAATGTATTTAATGACATTGTTCAGAAGGAATTTAAGGAATTAAATTCCATAAAATCCAAGCATAATTTAACTAAAGGTGAAAAATCAGCATTAAAATCCCTAAAATCCAACTCTGATATAGTAATCCGTTCAGCTGATAAGGGTGGTGGTATTGTTGTGCAGAATAGGTCAGACTACTGCAATGAGGCTTACAAAATTCTGTCTGATACCAAATATTATAAAAAAACCTCTTTTGTAGCCATTGCTAATGTTAAAACTAATTATGATAAATTAATTCAGGAAGGAAAAGAGAATAATATTTTTAACAAAAATGAATATAAATTTTTAAAAGATGCTCAGTCCCGTACACAATTCTTTTATCATTTACCCAAGATTCACAAGAATCTAAAAAATCCACCAGGGAGACCCATTATATCTGGTATTGATTCAGTTACTAGTAACCTGTCCCATTTTATAGATAGGATCATGGTTACGCATGTTCCATCATTGAAAAGTTTCATTAAAGACTCTACTAATCTAATACATTATCTACATGATATCAAATGGAAACCGAATTATATATTTTTATGTATGGATGTATCATCACTTTACTCCAATATTTCACACACCTTGGGTTTGGCTTGTTTTAACAAAATTTTAATAGGGGACAAGAGACTAACCAAAGAACAAAAAAAGTTTATTTTAAAAGGTATGGAATTCATTTTAAAAAACAATTATTTCACTTTTGAGGGTTGTCTGTATCACCAACAGCTCGGGACTGCGATGGGCTCTAAGGTCGCACCAACCTATGCAAATATTTTCATGGGTATCTTTGAGGAGTTTCATATTTTTAAATCCAAATGGTTTAATAATGTTGTCCTATACAAAAGATTTATCGATGACCTATTTTTCATATGGGATAACTCCAATAATGATATTTTTAATTTTATTCATGACCTAAACATGAATAACTGGGGTTTGTCTTTTTCATCAATATCTGATAATAATGAAATCAACTTCTTAGATCTTACAATTTTCATTAAGGACAATTGTATTTTAACAAAAACGTTTTTTAAGAATGTTGATATTAATAGTTATATACCTTTTAACAGTGGTCATTATGGAAAGTGGCTCAGGAATATTCCCGAGAACCAGTATCGAAGGATAAGGAAAAATTGTTCAAATTTAGAGGACTATAAAAATCAAGCGAAAATCCTGATGAATAGATTTAATAAAAAGGAATATCCTGAGAATTTAATCATAAGTGCTTATAATAAATGTTTAAATATACCCCAGAATTCCCTGGTTAATGGAATAAAAAAAGCCAAAACTGATGATAATAAATTCACTACCAACTTTATAACACAATTTTGCATGGAGAACAAAGAAATAAGGAAAGTTCTTTGTAAGAACTGGCACATCTTGCTTAATGACCCACTTCTGCAAAAAGTTCTCCCTAATAATCCGAGGATTACCTTCAGGAGGGCTCCTAATATTAAAAATCTTGTAGCTCCCAGTCGGTTAAAAAATGAGAAAAAAACCCTAGTAACAACCAACAGTCCACCAAAGGGCATCTTCCGATGTGGGAAGAAAAATTGCGCCTGTTGCGTTAATATAACACATAGAACTAAATGGTTTAGATCAACCACTACGAATGAATCTTTTCCCATCCGGGAATTTCTTAATTATACTTCGGAATATGTGATTTATTTAATTGAGTGTGACTGTGGGAGACAATATGTCGGCAGAACCACACAACCGCTACATCTTAGAATAAATTCCCATAGGTATAACATTAATAAAGGTTTTTTACTGCATGGTCTGTCCAGACATTTTGCGATCAAACATGATAAGAACCCTCAAGGATTAAGGATTAGCCCTATTGAACAGATTCCCATTAACCATCCAGATAGGATGGGGCAACTAAATAGAAAGGAAATCTTTTGGATATATAGGTTGAATACTCTGAAACCCAACGGGTTAAATGAAATTTCTGAAGTGTTTCTTTAATATTCTCGCTATCTTGTTATCTGTAAACCTTATTAATGGGTTAATTTATCTATTTTATTGTCCAGTATTTTTATGAGTACTTTCACTATACAATTTTGTTAGTGGTCTCCCCGTACATTGTTGCATTCAGTTGTATTTTCTTTTCTTCTCTTTCCCCTTCTATTCCACTAGGTTCTTCTTTCCTCATATGAGACACAATGGGTTAATTTTCCTTATGGTTTTTATCAATTTATTCCTGTTAGTCCGGTTTATATACTTAAAGTACTCCGGATTCTCAAAAATATTTTTTAATATAAAAATTGATTCTCATTTTTACATATATTTCACAATATTAAAAAATGCTTATTTTTACATATATCTCACTATAATAAAAATCGTTCAGGATTATATATGCATTCAGATATATTCCCCTTTTTCAATGTTTTTTATCGCATACAAATTTCCCCCACCCCCACCTTTTTTACTTTTTTTACTGTGTATTAATTGTGGTCCCCCACTAATATTCAGGTTCTTTTCTTCAATTCCACATCAATACAATGGGTTAAACATGTTTTTAATAATCCACACCTTTACGCTTCCAATATTTCGGATCGTATTGCGCCTTTTGAATTATATATTTTTACATCTATTTTTAAATAAATTTTCATGTATATGTTATTAAACACAATGGGTTAATTTTATCCATATATTCTTCGTATTACTAATATAATTTTTCGTTTCTGATAATTTTTTCCTGGTTAACTGATTAATTTTTCTAAAATTTTGTATCTTCATTTTTTTTTGGGAATTAAATAACTAATGCGTTTTTTCGTTTTTGTATGCACAGAGACATTTCTTTTCACTCTTTTTCCTTTTTTACCCATGGGTTAACTTGATTCCTTGTTATTTCTCTTTCATAATCCTCCATGCTCTTAATGTCTCCCTATTTTTAACATATTTTTAACAAATTAAATATATATTTTATTTTTAATATGAATATTAAGTCTACATTATTATATTATCTTCCGCCCTTACTGGTGATCGATCCCGTGATTTTTTGTGGGATCTCTTTTGAGTGCATCCTCACTCATTGAGTTGCGCCACTGATTTCCTTTGGAACTCATAGGAAATTAACCTGAACACTCCAATTACTTAATCAATTATTCAACATCTCATACACTTTTTATTCATATAAAACTTTTTTTAATAACACATCACTTCCATACACATATTAATATACACTTTATTCATTTATTTCGGAGATACATTTCTTTCTTCTTTTTGGTTCTTTTTTCTTTTCTGCTTCTAATCCGAGCACTTTCCCTGGTGCAGAGGCATGTTTGTCGCACTACGATTCCCGTTTTTCTTTCTCATATTCACATTTTTTCCTTTTTCCTCTTTCCCCATTCTTTTTCATCTGTAAAATATAATAAATATATAACTGATTTTATGTTTTATAGAACAGTTAACTTTGATATACTACTGTGATCTTTGACCTTTGCGGCGCACCTCGTGTCTTTCATGGCGCCAAATTTGAATTCAGGATGTATAAATGCTATGACAGCTCTTTGTATTCATGTGTCAACCCCTGAAGAAGAAGTGTTATGCTTCGAAACGCGTAGGGATTAAAGGGTTAACTTTTGTAACCTTGTGTGATCATGAAATTTGTCTGGCAGCGCACTCAAAGTCCATGAATTTATTCCTAAGTAACTTTGTTGCGGTTCCGCTGTGGGCCGTTGGACGTGCAGCAGGCTGACATATTATACAGGCTTTACTTTTTTTCTTAAAAGGTGAGTATAATTACTCCTATTATTTATACATTTTACCCGGATAAGACCCTATTGCGCTCTTGTCTCAACCATCTAGTGTATACTATTATGGAACTCTTCCAGAGCACGTCTCACATCGGGCGAGATGGCAGAAAGAACTACCCCTTCGCCTAAGATGGTAGCAGGCTTGGTCACCACAGGAGAATCAGCAAAGAAACTCCTAGAGAGTGCGTCTGCCTTGACATTCTTAGTTCCAGGAAGAAAAGAAACCACAAAATCAAAACGTGTAAAAAACAAGGCCCACCTAGCCTGTCTAGGGTTCAAGCGCTTAGCCGACTCTAGATAAATCAAATTCTTGTGGTCGGTGAGGACCACGACTTGATGCTTAGCTCCCTCCAACCAATGTCTCCACTCCTCAAATGCCCATTTCATGGCCAACAGTTCCCGATTCCCCACATCATAGTTACGTTCAGATGGAGAGAACTTTCGGGAAAAGAAAGCACAGGGATTCATTTTAGATGTTACAGGATCCTTTTGGGACAAAACAGCTCCTGCACCAATCTCAGAAGCATCCACCTCTACCTGGAACGGAAGAGAGACATCAGGTTGACGCAAAACCGGGGTGGAGGTGAATCTTCGCTTCAGCTCCTGAAAGGAAGAAACAGCCTCCAGAGACCAATTTAACACATCAGCACCCTTCTTAGTCAAATCAGTCAATGGCTTGGCAATACTAGAAAATTTTGCTATAAATTTCCGATAAAAATTAGCAAAACCCAAAAACTTCTGGAGGGCCTTCAAAGAAGTGGGCTGAACCCAATCGTAAATGGCCTGTACCTTGGCCGGGTCCATTTCAATAGTTGACGGAGACAAAATAAATCCCAAAAAAGAAATCCTCTGTACTCCAAAAAGGCATTTAGATCCCTTGACATACAGGGAATTCTCCCTCAAGATCCGGAACACAGTCCGAATATGTTCCACATGAGAATCCCAATCCTTGGAGAAGATCAAAATATCATCCAGATAGATAATCAAAAATTTATCCACAAAATCTCGGAAAATATCGTTCATGAAGCACTGGAAGACAGAAGGGGCATTAGTGAGCCCAAAAGGCATCACCAGGTACTCAAAATGTCCCTCCGGAGTATTAAACGCCGTCTTCCATTCATCCCCATGCTTAATGCGAATAAGATTATACGCCCCCCTGAGGTCAAGCTTGGTAAACCAGCAAGCACCTTTAACTCTAGAGAATAGATCCGAAATCAAGGGTAACGGATACTGATATTTAACAGTAATCTTGTTGAGGGCACGATAATCAATACAAGGTCTTAATGAACCATCCTTTTTGGCTACAAAAAAAAAACCGGCACCTAAGGGTGACGAGGATGGTCTAATGTGACCCTTCTCCAACGCCTCCTTAATATAGGATCGCATAGCCTCGTGCTCGGGTACAGATAAATTGAAGAGCCGACCCTTGGGAAATTTACACCCCGGGATCAGTTCAATTGCACAGTCATAACTCCTATGAGGAGGCAGAGACGCAGACTCATTCTCACTAAATACATCATAAAAGTCCGCCAAATAATCAGGAACATCATGTGACTGAGGAGAGGTGGAAAACACCGGAGCCTCACTAAAGGCACACCGACAACTCCAACTCACCACAGACACAGATTTCCAATCCAAAACTGGATTATGAATTTGTAACCAGGGAAACCCCAGAACAATGGTATCATGCAGATTATGCAACACCAAAAATCTGCAATTTTCCTGATGGTCTGGGGCGACCCACATTACCACCTGGGTCCAAAACTGAGGTTTATCTTTAGCCAAAGGAGTAGCATCAATCCCCCTCAAAGGGATAGGCGTCCGCAGAGGTGTCATCGGAAATCCACAACGTTTAGCAAAATCCAAGTCCATCAGGTTTAGGGCTGCTCCCGAATCCACAAAAGCCTTGGCGGAAAATGTGGACAGGGAGCAGATCAGAGTAATAGCCAGAAGAAACTTAGGTTGAACACCACCAACAGAAAACGTGTGTGCAAAGCGTTTCTCTCGTTTAGGACAGACAGAAATAATATGTGAGGCATCTCCACAGAAAAAACACAACTTATTACGCCTTCTGAACTCCTGACGCTGCTCTCTGGAGAAAACTCTATCACATTGCATAGGTTCAGTCATTTGTTCAACAGGTGGCAACACCTCTCGTGCAGTTTTGCGTTCGCGCAAACGCCGATCAACCTGAATGGCTAATGACATAGAATCATCAAGACCAGAGGGAACAGGAAATCCCACCATAGTATCTTTTACAGCTTCTGACAAACCCTTCCGAAAGAGAGCAGCCAAGGCATTATCATTCCAGGTAGTAAGTACCGCCCACTTTGGGAATTTTTGACAGTATAATTCTGCAGAATCTCGACCCTGGTTCAATGCCAACAGGGTCTTTTCAGCCTGATCCATGGCATTAGGTTCGTCATACAACAACCCCAAGGCTTGAAAAAATGCGTTCACATTAGTCAGAATAGGATCATCTGGTTTCAAAGAAAACGCCCAATCCTGGGGATCGCCATGCAGCAAAGAGATGACAATTTTAACCTGCTGCGCGGAGCTCCCTGACGAGTTAGGCTTCAAGGCAAAAAATAATTTACAATTATTTTTGAAATTCAAAAATTTAGACCGATCACCCCAAAATACATCAGGTGTAAGAATCTTTGGTTCAGCAGCATGTGAATGAGCAAGGTAGGCGGAAATTCCCCGCACTTCCGCAGCGAGCTGCTCCACACGATCAGACAATTGCTTTATCTCCATTGAGAGAAAAAAAAAATTCCCCCTACGGCCTCAGAGATATAGAGAAAAAAATATACACACTTTTTTTTTTTTTTTTTTTTTTTTTACAATTCTTTCCTGCTATTAAGTACCCTAGGATCTGCGGTATGGCGGGTGATTCTGTTATGATAGAGTCACCGTAGGAGGCAGACACAAAAATAGAAGCTACGTCCAGAAAACCAGAGGAGTTGGCAACTATCCGATTGCAGACCCCTGAACCTATCAACACAACTAGCAGGAGCCGTGGGGGGTTCCTACGGTGCCCTAGACCCCTCGATCACAGCCGGAGAACTATATAGCCTAAAGACAGAAAGGGAAATCTAAACTGCCCCAGAGCAGACCCCAAAGTAAAAGGCAGCCCCCAACATATAATGACGGTGAATCAAGATGAAAAAACACTCCCACAGATAGAAAGATAGGCTGAGCAAACGTTGGGGCCCAAGCTAACCTAAACAGGACAGGAGAGGAAGGTTGCTGTCTGCAATCGGCCAAAACCCTATCAAAACATAGGCCAACAAGCTGATATGGAAAATGACCCTGAAGCAGCTAGGCTTCAAAACTAAATCAGCACTCCGGTATTTTCAGAAGACAGAGCTAAGGAGTTCAGCTCACCCCAGCAGGGAATAGCTGAAATCCAGAAAAAACAAAGCAAAGCACAAATGCAAAAAGCAGGGAAGAAAACTTAGCTTTAGAAGAGCAGGAATTCAGACTGGACTCCAAGGATACCACAGAGAAATCACCCGCAGGGCAGAATGGGCGTAGGCAGCCTTATATCCAGTCTGTGACTCCACTCAGCCAGTCATCATCATTAGTCTCAGGTGTCTGATAATCAGGCTCACTACCTTTCCTTACCAGAAGAGGGAGTTCCTCGGGCCTCAGTGATGTAGGGCAAAATGAACTCACAGCACTCACCTACTTAAGGAGAAATCAGGCATATAGAGATCGTCAGCTGCTGCACGTCCAAATGGTCAGACAAGTGACCGCCAGTATAACGCTTCTAATGGAACTTAGTTTTTTGGACTTTCATGCGCTGCTTGACATAATAGACAATCCAGTTATATTGAAAGATCAATCTTTTATTCCCATTTAATCCCAACGCGTTTCGAAGTGAAAAACACTTCTTCAGGGGAAGACAAATATTAACAAGATGCTGTTATCCAGAGAATAAATACATACCGCCTTTGAAAATTGGCGCTAAAACAGTCACATGTTCTATTTGCATAAATGTCAAAGTTCATACTGTGACAAATTGATTTAAGCACGTAGGATTATATATATAAAATCATTAAAATGACATCACTTTATTATATTTTAGGTGAAAATTGAAAGAAAAAAGAAAAGAAAAGAAGACTAAATAAAATTAACAAAGAAGGGAATATAAATCTGACTATAATTAAATCCAGCTGAACCCTTCTTCCACCGGATCAAGAAAAAGACTCATCCTATACACAGACAAGAAATCACCAATATCAAAAGCAATTGTATATATACATGCATATAAAAACAATATGATAATATATGTATAAAAATTCAATGAACTCTGTGTGTGTCAAATTATTCTTGGTTTGTAAAAGAAGTGATCAAATGAAAATATATTCTTGGCTTATAAAGGGAGGGATCAAATAAAAATGTATATTAATTATCAGCAATACACTTTGGTCAAATTATCAAAATGGAAATATATATTAGGAATCAATACTAAGCATTGGTCAAATTGTCAGCACTCACTGTGGTGTCAAACATAAGGATCCAACTAGAAAGCAGATCAGCGCTGCAGAAGAGGAAGCGGGTCGCTGCAAAAAAGGAAACCAGGATCGCTCCCCATACTATCTTCTCGACACTTTCCAAATAAACTCATACGCTATTAAATATCATCTACAATTTTTCATCATTAAGGATAAAATGCAATCATTTGCAAGAGCCAATTCATCAGAAAAAAAAACGGCATTTTTCCTCTAAAAAAATATTTCATTTCATCTACAAAAAACTGTTCTATAATGTTACAGATCTGAACGGAGCCTATATATATTTCTGATAACACGACACGAGAAAGTATCAAATAGAATTGCATACATTTGTATAGGATAATTAACCCCTCTCTGACATCCGACGTACTATCCCTTCCATGGGACCCGGGCCCCTATGCCCATGGACGGGACAGTACGTCTACCACGATCAGCGGCGCCCACGTGGTGAGCGCCGCTGATCGCGGCCGGGTGTCAGCTGATTAACACAGCTGACACCCGGCACTATGTGTCAGGGGCGGTCACGGACCACCCCCGACACGTTAACCCCTTGTACACCGCGATCAAACACGATCGCGGTGTACCGGGAGTTAAAGGGAAGCATCGGCAGGGAGGGGGCTCCCTCCGTGCTTCCCTGAGCCTCCCACGGCAGCGCAATGTGCAGCGCTGCTGCAGTGGGCTCCTTTCCTCCAGGCCCCCGAATCCAAGATGGCGACGGGGGCCTTTGGGGGCCTGCAGGAAGCTGGCTTCCTCAGTGCCTGCAAAGCGCAGGCATGAGGAAGCCTTCTGCACTGCCTGTGACAGATCGCTGATCTGTCACAGTGATCTGTGATGTGACAGATCAGCAATCTGTCACAGGACAGTGATGTCCCACCTGGGACTATTTAATAAAGTTAAAAAAAAATAAAAAAAAAGTGTTAAAATAATAAAAAAAAATCGCCAAATAAATTAGAAGAAAAAAAAAAATATTCCCCCAATAAATCCATTTTTTGGAAATAAAAAAAACCAAAACAATAAAAGTACACATATTAGGTATAGCCGCGTCCGTAACGACCCGCCCTATAAAACTGTCCCATTAGTTAACCCCTTTAGTGAACCCCTTAAAAAATAAAAATAAAAAACGAAGCAAAAAATAATGATTTATTATCATACCGCCAAACAAAAAGTGTAATAACGCACGATCAAAAAGACGCATATAAATATCCATGGTACCGCTGAAAACGGCATCTTGTCCCGCAAAAAACGAGCCACCACACAGCATCATCAGCTAAAAAATTAAAAAGTTATAGCTCGCAGAATAAAGCGATGCAAAAATAATTATTTTTTATATAAAATAGTTTTCATTGCATAAAACCGACAAAACATAAAAAAACGACCTAAATGAGGTATCGCTGTAACCGTACTGACCCGAAGAATAAAACCGCTTTATCAATTTTACCGCACGCGGAACGGTGTAAACGCACCCCCCCAAAAGAAATTCATGAAACACTAGTTTTTGTTCATTCTGCGTCCCAAAAATCGGAATTAAAATGCGATCAAAAAATGTCACGTGCCCAAAAATGGTACCGATAAAAACGTCAACTCGTCCCGCAAAAAATAAGACCTCACATGACTTGGTGTGTCAAAATACGGAAAAATTATAGCTCTCAATATGTGGTGATGCAAAAACTATTTTTACAATAAAAAGCGTCTTTTAGCGTGCGACAGCTGCCAAATATAAAAACCGCCATAAATAGTAAATCAAACCCCCCGTTATCACCCCCTTAGTTAGGGAGAAATAATAAAATAAAAAAATCTATTTATTTCCATTTTTCCATTAGGGTTAGGGTTAGGGCTAGGGTTAGGGTAGGGTTAGGGCTAGGGTTAGGGCTAGGGTTAGGGTTAGGGATAGGGTTAGGGCTAGGGTTAGGGCTGAGATTAGGGTTAGGCTGCGTGCACACGCTGCGGATTAGGTGCGGATTCATCCGCGCGGATTTTGTAAAATCCGCAGGTGAAACCGCAGGTCAAAAGACCTGCGGATTGCTCTGCGGTTTTGCCCTGCGGTTTTTCATCTCCTCAATGGAGAAGATGGCAAACCGCAGCGGAATCCGCAGAAAGAATTGACATGTCAATTCTTTCTGCGGATTGAAAACCGCAGATAATCCGCGAGGAAAATTCCGCACCGTCTGCATTGCGGTTTTTGATTCTCATAGGGAATCATGGTACTGTACACCGCAGCAGAAACTGCTGCGGGTCCGCAGCGGCCAAAACCGCTGCGGAACCGCAGCAAAATCCGCAGCGTGTGCACACAGCCTTTGGGGTGTGTTGGGGTTCGGGTTGGAGTTAAAATTGGGGGTTTACACTGTTTGGGCACATCAGGTGCTCTCCAAATGCAAAATGGCGTGTGATCTCAATTCCAGCCAATTCTGAGTTGAAAAAGTCAAATGGTGCTCCTTCCCTTCCAAGCTCTGCCATGCGCCCAAACAGTGTTTTACCCTCACATGTAGGGTATCAGCCTACTCAGGACAAATTGCAAAACAATTTTTGGGGTCCAATTTCTCCTGTTACCCTTAGGAAAATAAAAAATTGGGGGCAAAAATATCATTTTTGTGGAAAAAAATGATTTTTTTATTTTCACGTCCGAGCGTTATAAACTTCTGTGAAGCACTTGGGGGTTCAAAGTGCTCACCACACATCTAGATAAGTTCCATGGGGGGTCTAGTGTCCAAAATGGGGTCACTTGTGGGGAGTTTAGGTACATCAGGGGCTCTCCAAACACACATGACACCCGCAGACCATTCCATCAAAGTCTGCATTCCAAAACGTCACTGCTTCCCTTCCGATCCCCGACGTGTGTCCATACAGTAGTTTTCTCCCACATATGGGGTGTCAGCGTACTCAGGACAAATTGGACAACAACTTTTGGGGTTCAATTTCTCCTGTTACCCTTGGGAAAATAAAAAAATTGGGGACTAATTGATCATGTTTGTGGAAAAAATAAGATTTTTTTATTTTCATGCCTTGGCATTATAAACTTCTGTGAAGCCCTTGGGGGTTCAAAGTGCTCACCACACATCTAGATAAGTTCCTTGGGGGGTCTAGTTTACAAAATGGTGTCATTTGTGGGGGGGTTCCACTGTTTAGGTACATCAGGGGTTTTCCAATCGCGACATGGTGTCCGATCTCAATTCCAGCCAAAAACGTCAAATGGCGCTGCTTCCCTTCTGAGCTCTGCCATGTGCCCAAATAGTGGTTTACCCCCACATGTGGGGTATCAGCGTACTCAGGACAAATTGCACAATAATGTTTAGGGTCCTGTTACCCTTGGAAAAATAAGAATTGAGGGTGAAAAGATCATTTTTGTGGAAAAAATATGATTTTTTAATTGTACGGTTTTATGTTATAAACTTCTGTGAAGCCCTTGGGGGTTCAAAGTGCTCACCACACATCTAGATAAGTTCCTTGGTGGGTCTAGTTTACAAAATGGTGTAATTTGTGGGGGGGTTCCACTGTTTAGGTACATCAGGGGTTTTCCAATCGCGACATGGTGTCCGATCTCAATTCCAGCCAAAAACGTCAAATGGCGCTGCTTCCCTTCCGAGCTCTGCCATGCGCCCAAATAGTGGTTTACCCCCACATGTGGGGTATCAGCGTACTCAGGACAAATTGCACAATAACTTTTAGGGTCCTGTTACCCTTGGAAAAATAAGAATTGAGGGTGAAAAGATCATTTTTGTGGAAAAAATATGATTTTTTAATTGTACTGTTTTATGTTATAAACTTCTGTGAAGCCCATGGGGGTTCAAAGTTCTCACCACACATCTAGATAAGTTCCTTAGGGGGTCTAGTTTCCAAAATGGTGTCATTTGTGGGGGGTTTCCACTGTTTTGGTACATCAGGAGTTTTCCAAACGCGACATGGTGTCCGATCTCAATTCCAGCCAAAAACGTCAAATGGCGCTGCTTCCCTTCCGAGCTCTGCCATGCGCCCAAATAGTGGTTTACCCCCACATGTGGGGTATCAGCGTACTCAGGACATATTGCACAATAACTTTTAGGGTCCTGTTACCATTGGGAAAATAAAAATTGGGGTGAAAAGATCATTTTTGTGGAAAAAATATGATTTTTTAATTGTACCGCTGTACGGTATAAACTTCTGTAAAGCCCTTGTGGGTTCAAAGTTCTCACCACATATCTAGATAAGTTCCTTGGGGGGTCTAGTTTCCAAAATGGGGTCACTTGTAGGGAGTTTCCACTGTTTAGGTACATCAGGGACTCTCCAAACGTGACATGGCGTCCAATCTGAATTCCAGCCAATTTTGCATTGAAAAAGTCAAACGGCGCTCCTTCCATTCTGAGCTCTGCCATGCGCCGAAACAGTCGTTCCCCCCAACATATCAGGTATCAGTGTACTCAGGACAAATTGCACAATAACTTTTGCAGTCCAATTTCTCCTGTTACCCTTGGTAAAATAAAAAAAATTGAACCTGAAGTATTTTTTTTATGAAAAAAAGTTAGATGTTCATTTTTTTTAAATATTCAAAAAAATTCCTGTGACGCACCTAAAGGGTTAATAAACTTCTTGAATGTGGTTTTGAGCACCTTAAGGGGTGCAGTTTTTAGAATGGTGTCACTTTTGGGTATTTTCTATCATATAGACCCCTCAAAGTGGCTTCAAATGTGATGTGGTCCTAAAAATAAAATGGTGTTGTAAAAATGAGAAATCGCTGGTCAACTTTTAACCCTTATAACTTCCTAACAAAAAAAAATTTTGGTTCCAAATTTGTGCTGATGTAAACATGTGGGAAATGTTACTTATCAAGTTTATTGTGTGCCGTATCTCTGTGATTTAAGGGCATAAAAATTCAAAGTTGGAAAATTGCGAAATTTTCAAAATTTTCACCAAATTATCATTTTTCTCACAAATAAACGCAAGTTATTTGAATGAAATTTTACCACTAACATGAAGTACAATATGTCACGAGAAAACAGTGTCAGAATCACCGGGATCCATGGAAGCGTTCCAGAGTTATGACCTCATAAAGGTACAGTGGTCAGAATTGTAAAAATTGGCCCGGTCATGAACGTGCAAACAACCCTTGGGGGTGAAGGGGTTAAAAAATCAGAACGCAACAGACAGCATATATTAGAAGTAGAAAGTCGCATATGAGAATTTACGACTAAGATATGAGGAATGCAAAAATAATTATGACCAGTATAAAAGCAAGTTAAAAAAACAAATATAAAACCATCCTATAAAAATACTTCAGTGATTTCATTCAATCCATGCGGTTTCAGGGTATTTAACCTGTAGATCCAAAAAATTTCCTTTCTATTTAGTTGTCCTACTCTATCAGATATATCACTAGGTACATGTTCAATCGGGCTAATTTTTAACCCATTAATATTTTTATTATGTTTCATTAAAAAATGTCTTGAAAGACCATGTCATAAAAAACCTTTTTTTATATTGTATCTATGGGAATTCAATCTTAAATGTAGTGGTTACGTTATCTTAAGAACAGATTCAAGGATAAAAAATACCCTATAAACCTGATTAAACAAGCCTATAACAATTGTACTAATTTATCACAAGAATCTCTTATCAGTGGATCGAAAACACTAAAACCTGATGCTAGTAAATTCATGGTTAATTTTATTACCCAATTTTGCACTGAACATGTAAGAATTCGTAATATACTACAAAATAATTGGCATATTTTATTGAGTGACCCTATTCTTCAAAAAATTCTTCCACAAAATCCAGGGATTACTTTTAGAAGGGCACCCACTATTAAGAGTTTAGTAGCTCCCAGTTGATTAAAAACTAATAAATTAACCCCAGGGATAAATATTCCAATAAAAGGGATCTATAAATGTGGACGGAAAATTGTTTATGTTGCAATGTTATTACCCATAAAGAAAAACTCATTAAATCTAATAATACTTATGAATTTTTTCCTATAAAACAATTTCTTAGTTGTACTATGGATTTTGTTATCTATGTAATTGAGTGTGAATGTAAAAAACAATATGTGGGTAGAACAACGCAACCACTACATTTAAGATTGAATTCCCATAGATACAATATAAAAATAGGTTTTTTATTACATGGTCTTTCAAGACATTTTTTAATGAAACATAACAAAAATATTAAAGGGTTCAAAATTAGCCCGATTTCTTCCAAACAATAACTACTGCCTGGCTAAAAATCTTAAAATCAGATAATAAAACTCCAAAGACAAAAATTTTGCAAGAAATCCCTCTATCTTTATCTTATACAATAATTGGTCATACTATTCCTCCTACTTGGGCAGATTTGAATATCAAAAAATTAGGAGATATCTTTAACGGTAAAGACTTTCTAAGCTTTAGCTCCCTCAAGAATAAGTACAATATCCCCTCGTCACTATTTATGGATTTCCTGATTCTAAAAAACAACTTAAGGTTGTTCTTGAATAAGAAACCTCCCCTCTCTGAGACCTCTTTGAAGCTGCTATGTAACTGCAGACATCCAAGATTTTGGAGTCATAGCTTCTTATATGACAATTTCAATGGTGATTCAATTTAAAAAAAAAAAAACCCTTACATGATCAACTGGGAAAAAACTCTCAGGCTGTGTGCCCACGTAGCAATTTTTAAGCGTTTTTGCAGCGATTTTCGGCGTGAAAACATTTAAAAATCGTGTACAGAACGCCCCCATGCATTCCTATGGCATTCTGCACATGCTGTGCTAATGCTGCGCTTTTTTCCGCGGCGGAATCGCATCGCGGAAAAAATCGCAGCATGCTCATTCTTTTGTGCGGAATCGCAAACAATTGCCGCGATTCCGCACCCATAGGAATGCATGAGAACCGCTTACTTCCCGCATGTGGCTATGCCCACCATGCGGGAAGTTAAGCGTCTCATGTGCGGTTGGTACCCACGGTGTGGAGGAGAGGAGACTGTCCTCCAGGCCCTGGGTACCATACCCCTGTAAAAAAAAGAATAAAAAATAAAAAATCGGGGTATATTTACCTTCCGGCGTCCCGCGCTGCATTCCTGGCCTAAGCGTTCCCAGTAATGTCTTGCGGCAAGGCCCTGTAATGACGTGGTCTCGCGAGATCGCTATAGCAACGCGAGACTACGTCATCACAGGTCTCGCAAGGCATTACTGGGAACGCTGAGGCCCGGGAATGCATCGCGGGACGCCGGAAGGTAAATATACCCCGATTTTTTTATTTTTTTTAGCATTTTAACATTCTATCTTTTACTACTGAGGCCGCATAGGCGGCCTCAATAGTAAAAACCTGGTCAGACTTGTCAAACACTATGTTTGACGAGTGTGACCAACCTGTCAATCACTTTCCAATTGATGCTTCAAATCACTTGGAAAGTGCTTGAATATCGCACGCGAAAATTGAGGCAAAATCGCGATAAAATCGTGGTGAAATCGCGTGGAAAAAACCACGCGATTTCTGGGAAGGAGTCCGGTTTTTAGTGAGCGTTTTAAAACGCTACGTGGGCACATAGCCTCAATCGCACATTCTCCATAGAAGATTGGGAAGACTCCCTTTCTCTAACCTATAATTCCACTTTATCCATGCCATTGCAGGAGGCGCATTACAAAGTGTCCTCCCGCTGGTATTATACTCCGGCCAGAATGGCCCACTTTGGCTCGTCAAACTCAGCTCAATGTTGGAGAAACTGTGGGCAAAAAGGAGACATATTTCACATATTTTGGAGCTGCCCAAAAGCACACACCTTTTGGACTCAGATTTTTTCTATCCTAAGCAAACTTGTCGGCTCTACTATGACTGTAAGTCCACAATCTGCACTTCTTTCCTTAGACATAGCAGAATGGGAACCCTCTTTAAAACCATTATTTTTACATATTTGCATTGTAGCAAAAAAACTCCATTGCATACCACTGGAAAGGGCCTACACTTCCTAACTCTAATGACATTATACAATTAGTTTCTCGCCATCGCTCCCATGAACTAAAGTTCGCTCTGTCTAACAACCAGTTCAAATCATTTTTTAGTAAATGGCAAAAATGGGACCAAGTCTTCCCATCTCCCATCACTTAAACATTACCATGCTAGAGTTCAGTTCTATCTACCTACTTGATTTATTTCTCTCCAAAGACACATCAGTGTTATATTGCAATATCTTTATTACTTCATCCTTACACAATCTAAACTCTATATTGCTATACAGACTTGCTATTGTGTATTTTTGAAATACTGTTTCTCTCTTTATGCGGTTTATTCTGCATTGCCTTAGTTAATACCCTTGTATTATATTTCAGATTATAATGTTGACTTTGTTTACGACTCAAGGGTTGCATCCCTTGTCAACTGATACTTGTTCCCTAATTCCCTATTATCTCTTTCCGCCTCCCCCCTCCTCCTCCCCCCCCCCTTCTGTTTAATGTTTTAAACAATAAAAATTTTTGGAAAAGAAAAATTAGCCCGATTGAACATGTACCCAGTGATATATCTGATAGAGTAGGACAGCTAAATAGAACGGAAATGTTTTGGATCTACAGGTTAAATACCCTGAAACCGCATGGATTGAATGAAATCACTGAAGTATTTTTATAGGATGGTTTTATATTTGGTTTTTTAACTTGCTTTTATACTGGTCATAATTATTTTTGCATTCCTCATATCTTAGTCTTAAATTCTTATATGCGACTTTCTACTTCTAATATATGCAGTCTGTTGCGTTCTGATTTTTTAATTATCCTATACAAATGTATGCAATTCTGTTTTGTACTTTCTCGTGTGGTGTTATCAGAAATATATATAGGCTCCGTTCAGATCTGTAACATTATAGAACAGTTTTTGTAGATGAAATGAAAGAAATATTTTTTTAGAGGAAAAATGCCGTTTTTTTTTCTGATGAATTGGCTCTTGCAAATGATTGCATTTTATCCTTAATGATGAAAAATTGTAGATGATATTTAATAGCGTTTGAGTTTATTTGGAAAGTGTCGAGAGGATAGTATGGGGAGCGATCCTGGTTTCCTTTTTTGCAGCGACCCGCTTCCTCTTCTGCAGCGTTGATCTGCTTTCTAGTTGGATCCTTATGTTTGACACCACAGTGAGTGCTGACAATTTGACCAATGCTTAGTATTGAGTCCTAATATATATTTCCATTTTGATAATTTGACCAAAGTGTATTGCTGATAATTAATATACATTTTTATTTGATCCCTCCCTTTATAAGCCAAGAATATATTTTCATTTGATCACTTCTTTTACAAACCAAGAATAATTTGACACACACAGATTTCATTGAATTTTTATATATATATTATCATATTGTTTTTATATGCATGTATATATACAATTGCTTTTGATATTAGTGATTTCTTGTCTGTGTATAGGATGAGTCTTTTTCTTGATCCGGTGGATGAAGGGTTCAGCTGGATTTAATTATAGACAGATTTATATTCCCTTCTTTGCTAATTTTATTTATTCTTCTTTTCTTTTTTTTCTTTCATTTTCACCTAAAATATAATAAAGTGATGTCATTTTAATGATTTTAAATATATAAATATACACTCACTGGCCACTTTATTAGGTACACCTGTCCAACTGTGTGTTAAGACTTAATTTCTAATCAGCCAATCACATGGCGGCAACTCAGTGCATTTAGGCATGTAGACATGGTCAAGACAATCTCCTGCAGTTCAAACCGAGCATCAGTATGGGGAAGAAAGGTGATTTGAGTGCCTTTGAACGTGGCATGATTGTTGGTGCCAGAAGGGCTGGTCTGAGTATTTCAGAAACTGCTGATCTACTGGGATTTTCACGCACAACCATCTCTAGGGTTTACAGAGAATGGTCCGAAAAAGAAAAAAAATCCAGTGAGCGGCAGTTCTGTGGCCGGAAATGCCTTGTTGATGCCAGAGGTCAGAGGAGAATGGGCAGACTGGTTCGAGCTGATAGAAAGGCAACAGTGACTCAAATTGCCACCCGTTACAACCAAGGTAGGCAGAAGAGCATCTCTGAACGCACAGTGCGTCGAACTTTGAGGCAGATGGGCTACAGCAGCAGAAGACCACACTGGGTACCACTCCTCTCAGCTAAGAACAGGAAACTGAGGCTACAATTTGCACAAGCTCATCGAAATTGGACAGTAGAAGATTGGAAAAACGTTGCCTGGTCTGATGAGTCTCGATTTCTGCTGCGACATTCGGATGGTAGGATCAGAATTTGGCGTAAACAACATGAAAGCATGGATCCATCCTGCCTTGTATCAACGGTTCAGGCTGGTGGTGGTGGTGTCATGGTGTGGGGAATTTTTTCTTGGCACTCTTTGGGCCCCTTGGTACCAATTGAGCATCGTTGCAACGCCACAGCCTACCTGAGTATTGTTGCTGACCATGTCCATCCCTTTATGACCACAATGTACCCAACATCTGATGGCTACTTTCAGCAGGATAATGCGCCATGTCATAAAGCTCGAATCATCTCAGATTGGTTTCTTGAACATGACAATGAGTTCACTGTACTCAAATGGCCTCCTCAGTCACCAGATCTCAATCCAATAGAGCATCTTTGGGATGTGGTGGAACGGGAGATTCGCATCAGGGATGTGCAGCCGACAAATCTGCGCCAACTGTGTGATGCCATCATGTCAATATGGTCCAAAATCTCTGAGGAATGCTTCCAGCACCTTGTTGAATCTCTGCCACGAAGAATTGAGGCAGTTCTGAAGGCAAAAGGGGGTCCAACCCCTTACTAGCATGGTGTACCTAATAAAGTGGCCAGTGAGTGTATA
This sequence comes from Dendrobates tinctorius, assembly GCF_039654945.1. Classification (NCBI taxonomy): domain Eukaryota; kingdom Metazoa; phylum Chordata; class Amphibia; order Anura; family Dendrobatidae; genus Dendrobates; species Dendrobates tinctorius. The sequence continues at coordinate 33,527,145 of NW_027361706.1, read as the reverse complement.
ATCCTACATGCTTAAACCAATTCGTCACAGTATGAACTTTGACATTTATGCAAATACCGCAATTTTCAAAGGCGGTATGTATTTATTCTCTGGATAACAGCATCTTGTTAATATTTGTCTTCCCCTGAAGAAGAAGTGTTTTTCACTTCGAAACGCGTTGGGATTAAATGGGAATAAAAGATTGATCTTTCAATATAACTGGATTGTCTATTATGTCAAGCAGCGCATGAAAGTCCAAAAAACTAAGTTCCATTAGAAGTATTAGGGTACGTGCACACGCTGCGGAATCCGCTGCGGATTAATCCGCACGGATTTTGCAAAAACCGCAGATAATCCGCAGGTCCAAAGACCTGCGGATTATCTGCGGTTTTGCCTGCGGTTTGGTCCTGCGGATTCACTATCTCCACAATGGTGGAGATAGGAACCCGCAGCGGTTTCCGCAGAAAGAATTGACATGCAATTCTTTCTGCGGATTCAAAACCGCAGCAAATCCGCGTGTTTTTTTCCGCAGCGTCGGCACAGCGTTTTTTTTTTCCCATTCAAATGAATGGTACTGTACACCGCAGCTAAAACTGCTGCGTGTCCGTAGCGGCCAAAACCGCTGCGGAAACGCAGCGGAATCCGCAGCGTGTGCACACAGCCTTATACTGGCGGTCACTTGTCTGACCATTTGGATGTGCAGCAGCTGACGATCTCTATATGCCTGATTTCTCCTTAAGTAGGTGAGTGGATTTTATATATCTTTATAACATTGTCATCAGATAAGACCCTATTGCGCTTCTCTGTTTCCTATAGTGCATTTTAGAGTGAAGACCCCTACAGAGCAGTCAGACAGGTCACTGGCAGGTGACAGACAGGTCACAGAGCGGTCACACCGCTGCTGTAACCTGTCATTGGTGGGATCAAATGATCACATCGATCCCACCAATCACTGCTCTGCCTGGTGACCATGGCAACTGCCTAGGATCGGAGCTCACAGCCCTGATTTCTAGGCAGGTCACTGCCAGGTCACCAGCAGGTCACAGAGCGGTCAGCGTGACCGCAGCTGTGCCCTGTGATTGGCGTGATTGACGATGACATCGATCGCGCCAATCATCTCCTGCAATACTGAGGTAACCGCTTCTGTGCCCTGCGATTGGCACGATCGATGTGATTGGCGATCGCGAAAATCCAGTAGTGTGACCCCTGCAACCAGGCCCCTGAGCGATTAGGGGCCCGGGCCCCCAGTCAGGGCATTAATGGGGGGGTGATGTGCTGTATACCATGGGGGGTGCTGTACTGTATAACATGGGGGGCTGTATAACAATGGGGGGGTTCTGTGCTGTATACCATGGGGGGTACTGTGTTGTATACCATGGGGGCTATATACCATGGGGGGATGCTGTGCTCTATTTTATGGGGGGGCTGTATACCATGGGGGACTGTATACCATGCGGTGCTGTATACCTTGGGGGGTGCTGTGCTGCATACCATGGGGGGCTGTATACCATGCAGGGCTGTGCTGTATACCATGTGATGCTGTATACCATGGGGGGCTGTATACTATGCGGGGCTGTGCTCTATACCATGCAGTGCTGTGCTGTATACCATGTGGTGCTGTGCTATATACTATGCGGCTGTGCTATATACCATGGGGGGTACTTTATATTCTATGTGGGAGGCTGTGTTATATAATATGGGGGCGGCATTATATTCTATCGTGTAGCAAGTCAGACACCTGCCCTCCGCTCCTTTCATTCTCTATATGGGGGTGGAGTTATGGGAGCGGTGGGGCTGTGGACAGTTCGAGGGATGGAGCCTGGGCTGGTCTCAAGGGGGCCCCCAATATTTTGCCAGTATGGGGCCCCGAAATTCCTAGTGGAAGCCCGGGGTGGGGAGGGCCCCATTTGAAAGTTCGTACCGGGACCCATAACTTTGTAGTTATGCCACTGCGTTCACGGGAATTAAGTCCCAGGTCACATGGATGGGATAGTACGTCATATGGCAGGATGGGTTTTAAGGATGATTTTACATATAAACACACCCCCCCCTCGCTTTTTTGTATGGTCATTTCTGAACAGACTATAGCCCTGTAAATTAACAGCCCAGTCATGGCTCACATCCAGCCATGTCTCAGATATCCTCACTATGCCATAATTATGTTCCACCAAAGTTAATTCTAATTCCTGCATTTTGTTGGTGAGGCTTCTGGCATTAGTATTGTTAGGAACGGCGGAACGCACTAAATAAACATAACAATAAAGTGCGTTCGCCGCTCGGGGTCCACCGTGCAGTAGGTGATATAACCGCTGCTAAGTGGTTGCAGGAGCAATATGGTAGTAATGCGCACAGGGTTAAACGTCACCCAGGTGCGCAGAGCAATCTCTGTTAAGTCACAGAGATGCCAAATAAACACAAATACAAAGACTGAGCCTGTTGAGGTCACAGTACTCAGTATAAATACATACACGGTATCAGGTCACAGGAGTAGCCCAAGACGGCGGCACTACGTCCATCTAGACCTACCGTGTGTGCGGCATTGCCGCTGCGGACGCTAAGGATGGCTGCTACTGCAGCGCGGCGTGGACACTGCCGTCAAACGACAAAGCTATGATGCAAGCGCAATGTTGGGCGCTAGCAGCTGTGGATGTTGCAGCAGCGGAGCGCTGGTGCTGATTCTAACTCAGTCCCTAACCACATGCGTAATATCAGAGGGAAGGGGTTTTATAATGAGTCATTCACCAGAATCATACATCCGTCCTCATACACACAGCAGCAAGTAAGTCTATACTAGCGCATGGTGGAACAGCCATGCGCGCCTTTTATAGCAGCCGGGACCTTCTGCAAGCCTCCAGATCTCTGAGATGGACCAATGAGATCTGGAGCAAGACCTGAGCACATAACTCCCGATCTCCAATGGGAGATCGTCCGATGAGCATGCTCAGTAGAAGGGCAGAAGGACTAAGGGTACCGTTACACTTAGCGATGCACCAGCGATCCCGACCAGTGATATGACGTGGTCAGGATCGCTGGTACATCGCTAAGTGGTCGCTAGTGAGCTGCCACACAGGCAGATCTCACCAGCGACATAGCGGGGGTCGGAGGTCGCTACTTACCTGTCAGATGCGGTGATCCTGATGTCCTCCCGCCCGCGTCCACGCATTGCTCATCGGCGCCACAGGAAGCCCAGCAGGAAGTGGCCGACGAGAAATGATCCAGGATGTTCTCGCGCGACCAATGATAATCAGCGGGGGAGCCGGTCGGAGGTAAGTATCACATGCAGCAATATCGCTAGCAATATCGCTGCTACGTCACAAAATCGGTGACTTTACAGCGATATAGCTAGCGATATCGCAGTGTGTAACGGGGGCTTTAGCCTCAGGAGAGATTTGCTGCAAGGCAATCTCCTCTGCAGTAGATAAACAGCAGGAGACTGCAGAATGTGAGGGTCTGGATCCCTGCAGAATAAACGCAGAAATCCGATGCCTAACAAGTATACATGCCCTTTATGTATCTCTTTGTACCTCTATTCTTTCTTAAATTATTAACTATTCTAACCCCACCCCTCATGTCACCCCACCCCCAATTTCATTATTTGTGCCCAGGTCTCTATCTGCACTGTCTTCCCCTCCTATAAAATGAATACCCTCCCCCCCAAGTCCCTAGTTGAAACACTCCTCCAACCTTCTAGCCATTTTCTCCTCCATCACAGCTGCACCCTCCTCATTGAGGTGCAGCCTGTCCCTAGCATAGAACCTGTAGCCAACTGAGAAGTCGGCCCAGTTCTCTAGGAACCCAAACCCCTCCTTCTTACACCAATTCTTGAGCCACTTATTAACCTCCTTAATCTCCCGCTGCCTGTCTGGCGTGGCACGTGGTACAGGCAGTATTTCAGAAAATACCACCTTGGAGGTCCTTGCTTTAAGCTTGCAGCCTAATTCCCTGAAATCATCTTTAACCCCTTCACCCCCAAGGGTGGTTTTCACGTTCATGACCAGGCCAATTTTTACAATTCTGACCACTGTCCCTTTATGAGGTCATAACTCTGGAATGCTTACATGGATCCTGGTGATTCTGACATTGTTTTCTCGTGACATATTGTACTTCATGATAGTGGTAAAATTTAATTCAAATAACTTGCATTTATTTGTGAAGAAAATGGAAATTTGGCGAAAATTTTGAAAATTTTGCAATTTTCCAACTTTGAATTTTTATGCCCTTAAATTACAGAGATACAGCACACAAAAAACTTGATAACTAACATTTCCCACATGTTTACTTTACATCAGCACAATTTTGGAACCAATATTTTTTTTGTTAGGAAGTTATAAGGGTTAAAAATTGACCAGCGATTTCTCATTTTTGCAACACCATTTTATTTTTACGGACCACATCACATTTGAAGCCACTTTGAGGGGTCTGTATGATAGAAAATACCCAAAAGTGACACCATTCTAAAAACTGCACCCCTTAAGGTGCTCAAAACCACATTCAAGAAGTTTATTAACCCTTTAGGTGCGTCACAGGAATTTTTTTGAATATTTAAAAAAATGAACATCTAACTTTTTTTCACAAAAAAAAATACTTCAGGTTCAATTTTTTTTATTTCACCAAGGGTAACAGGAGAAATTGGACTGCAAAAGTTATTGTGCAATTAATCCTGAGTACACTGATACCTGATTTGTGGGGGGGAACGACTGTTTCGGCGCATGGCAGAGCTCAGAATGGAAGGAGCGCCGTTTGACTTTTTCAATGCAAAATTGGCTGGAATTCAGATCGGACGCCATGTCACATTTGGAGAGCCCCTGATGTACCTAAATAGTGGAAACCCCACACAAGTGACCCCACTTTGGAAACTAGACCCCCCAAGGAACTTATCTAGATATGTGGTGAGAACTTTGAACCCACAAGGGCTTCACAGAAGTTTGTCCTGAGTACGCTGATACCCCACATGTGGGAGTAAACCACTATTTGGGAGCATGGCAGAGCTCGGAAGGGAAGCAGCGCCATTTGACGCGGGTCTGCGGGTGTCATGTGCGTTTGGAGAGCCTCTGATGTACCTAAACTATTGAAACTCCCCACAAATGACCCAATTTTGGACACTAGACCCCCCACGGAACTTATCTAGATGTGTGGTGAGCACTTTGAACCCCCAAGGGCTTCACAGAAGTTTATAATGCCCGGGCATGAAAATAAAAAAATTGTATTTTTTCCACAAACATGATCAAATGGTCCCCAATTTTTTTTATTTTCCCAAGGGTAACAGGAGAAATTGAACCCCAAAAGTTGTTGTCCAATTTGTCCTGAGTACGCTGACACCCCATATGTGGGAGAAAACTACTGTATGGACACACGTCGGGGATCGGAAGGGAAGCAGTGACGTTTTGGAATGCAGACTTTGATGGAATGGTCTGCAGGTGTCATGTGCGTTTGGAGAGCCCCTGATGTACCTAAACTATTGAAACTCCCCACAAGTGACCCCATTTTGGAGACTAGACCCCCCACGGAACTTATCTAGATGTGTGGTGAGCACTTTGAACCCCCAAGTGCTTCACAGAAGTTTATAACGCTCGGACGTGAAAATAAAAAAAATCATTTTTTTCCACAAAAATGATATTTTTGCCCCCAATTTTTTATTTTCCTAAGGGTAACAGGAGAAATTGGACCCCAAAAGTTGTTTTGCAATTTGTCCTGAGTAGGCTGATACCCTACATGTGGGGGTAAAACACTGTTTGGACGCATGGCAGAGCTTGGAAGGGAAGGAGCACCATTTGACTTTTTCAACTCAGAATTGGATGGAATTGAGATCAGGCGCCATGTTGCATTTGGAGAGCCCCTGATGTGCCCAAACAGTGGAAACCCCCAATTCTAACTCCAACCCGAACCCCAACACACCCCTAACCCTAATCTCAGCCCTAACCCTAGCCCTAACCCTAACCCTAGACCTAACCCTAGACCTAACCCTGGCCCTAACCCTAGCCCTAACCCTAATGGGAAAATGGAAATAAATACATTTTCTTTTCCCTAACTAACGGGGTGATAACGGAGGGTTTGATTTACTATTTATGGCGGTTTTTATTTTTGGCAGCTGTCGCACGCTAAAAGACGCTTTTTATTGTAAAAATAGTTTTTGCATCACCACATATTGAGAGCTATAATTTTTCCATATTTTGACCCACCGAGTCATGTGAGGTCTTATTTTTTGCGGGACGAGTTGACGTTTTTATTGGTACCATTTTCGGGCACGTGACATTTTTTGATCGCTTTTTATTCCAATTTTTGGGACACAGAATGAACAAAAACCAACGTTTCATGAATTTCTTTTGGGGGGTGCGTTTACACCGTTCTGCGTGCGGTAAAATTGATAAAGTGGTTTTATTCTTCGGGTCAGTACGGTTACAGCGATACCTCATTTAGGTCATTTTTTTATGTTTTGGTGGTTTTATGCAATGAAAACTATTTTATATAAAAAATAATTATTTTTGCATCACTTTATTCTGCGAGCTATAACTTTTTTATTTTTTTGCTGATAATGCTGTATGGCAGCTCGTTTTTTGCGGGACAAGATGACGTTTTCAGCGGTACCATATATGCGTCTTTTTGATCGCGCGTTATTGCACTTTTTGTTTGGCAGTATGATAATAAATCATTATTTTTTGCTTCGTTTTTTATTTTTATTTTTTAAGGGGTTCGCTAAAGGGGATAACTAATGGGACAGTTTTATAGGGCGGTGTGATACCTAATAAGTGTACTTTTATTTTTTTTTTTTATTTCCAAAAAATGGATTTATTGGGGGAATTTTTTTTTTTCTAATTTATTTGGCGATTTTTTTAAAAATTATTTTAACACTTTTTTTTTTTTTTTTTTTTTTTTTTTACTTTATTACATAGTCCCAGGTGGGAAATCACTGTCCTGTGACAGATCGCTGATCTGTCACTTCACAGATCACTGTGACAGATCAGCGATCTGTCACAGGCACTACTGCAGACTTCCTCATGCCTGCGCTTTGCAGGCACTGAGGAAGCCAGCTCCCTGAAGGCCCCCGTCGCCATCTTGGATTCGGGGGCCTGCAGGGAAAGAGCGCCCCGCAGCAGCGCTGCACATTTCGCTGCTTTGGGGGGCTCAGGGAAGCACGGAGGGAGCCCCCTCCCTGCCGATGCTTCCCTTTAACCCCCGGTACACCGCGATCATGTTTGATCGCGGTGTGCAACAGGTTAACGTGTCGGGGTGGTCTGTGACCGCCCCTGACTAGTGTTGAGCTTTCCGATACCGCAAGTATCGGGTATCGGCCGATATTTGCTGTATCGGAATTCCGATACTGACTTCCGATACTTTTTTCATATCGGATACCGGAATCGGAAGTTCCCATAATGCTATCAGCCCGCTCGCTTTGATTCAGCCAATGGGATTCCTCAGAAGTGTGGGCACATCCTGTTAGGCATGTTAACTATTGGCATAGCTGTGATTGGCTGCTGAAATGATGTCATGATGCACTATAAAAGCCACTGCCGCCGCCATTTCTGGTCACTCTGCTGTGAATTCTGTTAGGGACAGGCTGCTGTTGAAGACTGTGAGGGACAGTTAGAAATAGCGATTCTCAGAACAATATTGTGCTTTACCCAGGCTACATAAACCACCACTGTAGCTTGCTTTTCCCTAGCAGCAGTGTTCACAGCTGTCTGCAAGGGCTGTGTGAGTGCAGCTCACGCTGTGGAGTGGGTCCTGCAGCCACGTCTGGTTGTAGGCCGCCCAGCGTGCCTCACTGCTGCCTCATACATATTTTTCTTTTTGAGCTGATTATTTAAAAAAAATTCTATCTAGTGTGCTTCCATCCGTATCCATATACATTGGTTGCAAACACTAGTAGAAGACAGCGGAGCCTTTCTGCAGCCTGTCAGTGCTAGTGCCCACTTAGCTGCACTGTTCACGGCTGTCTGAGAGGTCTCCGACTGTGTGTGAGTGCAGCTCACGCTGAGTAGTGTGTCCTGCAGCTACATCTGGTTGTAGGCCGCTCAGCGTGTCACTGCCTCACACATTTTTCTTTAATTGCAGCTCATTTTTTCTTCTCCTATTAGTGTGCATCCATCCCTATCCATCTACATTGGCTGGTTGCAAACACTATATAGGAGTAGATAGAGGAGCCTTTTTTCTGGCTTGTGCCCTTCAGCTGCAGCCAGATTAGTATTACCCAATTTTTTTGGAGCCTCATCTTTTGCATTGTAGGTTACCTGCCTGCATTGTAATAGCTCCAGAAAGTTGGTGATACTCTCACTTTCAAATCTTTGGTCACATCCTTTTAGTTTTTTTTCCCCCCCAAAAAAACAACAAAGTTCACCAAACACTACATTTGAAAGTTGTGTAGGCCACATTATCTCCCATTAAAGTGTAGTCGACACACACACACTTCATAAAATTAGTGTTTCTTATACCTGTAACCAGCTGTTCAGGAATAAGCACACTAAGGCCCCCCTTTGTACTTTTCTGCCTATCTTTCTCAGTCTAGCAAGATGAAGAAGGCAGGGAGTAAGGGTACCGTTACACCTAGCGATATACCAGCGATCCCGACCAGCGATATGACGCGGTCAGGATCGCTGGTGTATCGCTAGGTGGTCGCTAGTGAGCTGCCACACAGGCAAATCTCATCAGCGACATCGCTGGGGACTGGGATCGCTACTTACCTGTCAGACGCGGCGATCCTGACGTCCTCCCGCCCGCGTCCACGCGTCGCTCGTCATCACAGCAAGAAGCACCGCAGGAAGTGGCCGACGAGGAATGATCCAGGAGCTTCTTGCGCGATCAGCGATAACCAGCGGGGGAGCCGGTCGGAGGTAAGTATCACATGCAGCGATATCGCTAGCAATATCGCTGTAACGTCACAAAATCGGTGACTTTACAGCGATATTGCTAGTGATATCGCAGTGTGTAACAGGGGCTTAAGACACGTGGCCGTGGGCGTGGAGTTTCAGCAGGGAGAGGACGTGGGGATTCTGCAGGGAGAGGACGTGGGGATTCTGCAGGGAGAGGACGTGGGGATTCTGTGCCTGCTGTTGGCACCAGTGAGTCAGCATCCCCCAGATTTAGCAGGCAACAGTCCTTTATGCGCAGCTTTGTAGGACCTCACCGTACCCCACTGCTGCGGGAGGAACAAATTGAAGCCGTTGTCGGATGGATGGCAGCTAACGCATCGACTTCAATTACTTCCACATCCTCTCAGGGCCAGAGCACCGAAGAGCAACCATCTGTCTCTTCACCACCTGCCAAAGTGCCCAGGCAGTCAGAGACCCATGGACAGGAGCCATCACAGTCTCTACTTCTGTTCTCGGAATCTGTTGGTTTGGAAAGAGGGGGCCAGCCAAGCAGCATTCCAGAATGTGAAGAAGAGGGAGTATGCAGTGATGCGCAACTTCTTTGTCCCTCTGAATCTGAAGAGGCGGGTGGGCCAGTGCCTATGGTCAGCGCACCTCAGTACGCATCAGATGATGACGAGACTCAGTTACCACTTTCTGGTGCGTACGGTGTTGGCAAGTCAACCCAGGAGAAGCAGGTGTTTGAAGAGGGGAGTGTAGATGATGAGGTCCTTGACCCATCATGGCATGAGGAACAGGAAGGTGGTGGGAGCAGCTCTGAGAAAGAGATTTCCCGAACGGCCAAAACCGGAGGGAGAGGGAGGGGGCAGACTTGGTTGCCTGTAGCCTCCACTTCGGCACCCGTTAGGAGCATTCCACTTTCAAAAGGCAAAAAGGGCGCTCCCAAGACTTGCAGTGCGTGGTCCTTTTTTGACACAGTTGCAGATGACATTTGCTTTGTCAAATGCAAGCTATGTCATCAGAGAGTCAAAAGAGGGAAAAATGTGAGCAACCTCAATACCACTAATATGTGGAAACATGTGCGGACCAAGCACGAGCTGGAGTTACACAGACACACTGACGACGTAGGCCAACGTACAGCACCACCTACCACCTCTTCAGCTCGTGTTGGGGCCTCTTCCTCCAGCTCACACACAGCTGGTTCGGCTTCCTCACAGGATTGCCAAGGTAGAACCTCTGGCATTGTTGTCCGGAGACCCTGTGACATTACACCCACAGCACCACGTTCCCAGTCATCCTCACACTCCCAGGCCACTCGCCAGCCATCGGTAGCACAGGCATGGGAGAAAAGGCGGCCATACTCGGCAAACCATCCCTGAGCACAGGCTCTGAATGCTGGCATTCAGGCTGGTGGAGACTGACACCTTCCGGGACTTAATGGCATTGGCAGTCCCACAATACACTGTGCCCAGCCGCTTTTATTTCAGCAGGCGAGCTGTCCCTGCCCTGCAGAAACATGTGGAGGCAAACATAAAACATGCGCTACTAAACGCCGTTAGTAGCAAGGTCCACCTGACCACCGATGCGTGGACCAGTAACCATGGACAGGGGCGATACCTTTCCCTCACTGCCCATTGGGTCAATGTTGTGGAGCCGGGTACAGATCTGGAGAGTGGCGCTCTACGTGTTCTGCCAACTCCACGGATTGCAGGAATCCAGTCTGTACACATTGACTCCTCCTCCTACTCCAGTTTCTCTGAAACAGCGCAGCAGGAGCCTGTTACGACCGATATGAGCACAGCCGTGGCCAAACGTCAACAGGCCGTACTGAAATTAATTTCATTGGGGAATCGAAGCCACACAGCGCAGGAGCTCTATAATGCCATCAAGCAGGAGAGCGACGTGTGGTTTCTGCCAGCGAATCTCCAGCCGGGCTTGGTAGTGTGTGACAATGACTGAAATCTGGTGGCAGCTCTTGGCCTTGGCAACCTCACTCACATCCCATGTCTGGCACATGTGCTCAACTTGGTCGTGCAGAGCTTTCTGAGGGACTATCCAGATCTTGATGCACTGCTGCACAAGGTTCGCATAGAGTGCGCTCACTTGCGGTGTTCCAGCACGGCAAGATCGCGCCTTGCTGCTCTGCAGCGCCGATTACGCCTTCCGGAACATCGCATCATATGTGACCTACCCACCAGGTGGAATTCAACGTTACATATGTTGGAGCAGTTGTGTGAGCAGCAGGCAGCAGTCATGGAGTACCAGCTGCATCAGGCGCAAACAAGTCGCAATGTGCGCCGGTCACACTTCAGCACCACTGAGTGGGCCTCTATGAAGGACATCTGCCTCGTTTTGCGTGCCTTCGATGATTCCACGCGGATGGCGAGTGCAGATGATGCACTAGTCAGCATGACTGTCCCCCTTATCTGCATGCTTCAAAAAACACTGCAAGCACTAAGGGATGAGGTTTTGGAAGAGGTGGAGGATGAGGAGTCCCAAATGCCTTCTGCTTCTGGACAGTCTGCGCTACATGCTTCCTCACAAAGGCCTAGGCAGGGGACACTTTGTGAGGAGGATGAGGAGGAGTAAATGGAGGAGGAAGACATCTCTCCACAGGAGGGAGGTACACAAAGCTCTAGTCAGTATGTACAGCGAGGGTGGGGTGATGCAGAGCAGGCAGAGATCACGCCTCAAGCAGGGGATAACGTCGACCGGCTTACTTTTCTGAAAATGAACAAGGCCTGGATCTCCCCAGAATTTGCCAGTCCTCTTCCAGACTAAATAATTGGTTGACAACTGTATCCGGGTCTCCTGTTGTGTTCATGTTTCTACCACCTGAACTATAATCCCTGGGCTTCAACACAGCCAGTTGTTGCTCAGATGTGTCGTCTGCACAGAGAAAAACACTAGCTCCTGTGTTAGTGGGGTTCAGTAACGCCAGCTGCTCCCCTGCTGTGTGGACTGCAAAGTCTCCTGCTCCATCCACATTCAAACTACTACTGATTTTTAACCCTGCTCCACTTAGGCCTCTGGCTCCACCGTCTCTAGTATTTCCCCTGGCCTCCAACCCCGCCAGTGACAGCTCTTAAGTGGCGTCTGCATAATCCACACTTGTTCCTGTGTTACTTGGCCTCAGTCACGTCAGTTGATCCCCTGATGTGTGTCCGGCAAGGTCTCTTGCTCTGTCCACATTCACATTACTAGTAGTGTGAATGAGGACTGAGCAGGAGAGCTTGCCAGACACACATCAGGGGATCAACAGACGGGACTGAGCCACAGTTACACAGGAACAAGTGTGGATTGTGCAGACGCCACTTCACAGCTGTAACTGGCGGGGTTGTTGGCCTGGGGAAATACTAGAGACAGTGGAGCCGGAGGCCATAGTGGAGCACGGTGACAATCAGTCGTAGTCTACAACCTCTATAAAACCAGCTGCAAGTTGTCCTCAGCCAGCTCCATGCCTCATCCTGGGCTCCAACAACGTCAGTTGGTGTTCAGAAGTGCCGTCTTCACAGAGAAAAACACACTAGCTCCAGTGTCAGTGGGGTTCAGTAATGCCTGCTGTTCCCCTGCTGTGTAGACGGCAAGGTCTCTTGCTGTCTCCACATGCCAAAAAACAGCAGGCCTCAGCCTGCTCCATGCCTCATCCTGGGCTCCAACAACGCCAGTTGGTGTTCAGAAGTGCCGTCTCCGCAGAGAAAAACACTCTAGCTCCAGTGTCAGTGGGGTTCAGTAATGCCTGCTGTTCCCCTGCTGTGAAGACGGCAAAGTCTCCTGCTGCCTCCACATGCCAACACCATCAGGCCTCAGCCTGCTCCATGCCTCATCCTGGGCTCCAACAACGCCAGTTGGTGTACAGAAGTGCCGTCTCCGCAGAGAAAAACACACTAGCTCCTGTGTTAGTGGGGTTCAGTAACGTCAGCTGTTCCCCTGCTGTGTGGACGGCAAAGTCTCCTGCTGCCTCCACATGCAAACTACTACAGATTTGTAACTTTGGTCAACTTAGGCCTCTGGCTCCACTGTCTCTAGTATTTCCCCTGGCCAACAACCACCCCAGTTACAGCTGTGAAGTGGGGTCTGCACAATCCACACTTGTTTCTGAGTTACTGTGGCTCAGTCCCGTCAGTTGATCCCCTGAAGTGTGTCCGGCAAGGTCTCCTGCTCTGTCCACATTCACATTACTAGTAGTGTGAATGAGGACTGAGCAGGAGAGCTTGCCAGACACACATCAGGGGATCAACAGATGGGACTGAGCCACAGTTACACAGGAACAAGTGTGGATTGTGCAGACGCCACTTCACAGCTGTAACTGGCGGGGTTGTTGGCCTGGGGAAATACTAGAGACAGTGGAGCCGGAGGCCATAGTGGAGCACGGCGACAATCAGTAGTAGTCTACAACCTCTATAAAACCAGCTGCAAGTTGTCCTCCGCCTGCTGCATGCTTCATCCTGGGCTACAACACAGCCAGTTGTAGCCTGGAAGTGCCATCCGCACAGATAAAAACACTCGCTCCGGTGTCTGTGGGGTTCAGTAACGCCAGCTGTTCCCCTGCTGTGCAGATGGCAAAGTCTCCTGCTGCCTCCAACATCACACTACATGTTATTTTCCACTTGCTCCAAGTAGGCCTCAGCCTGCTCGGAGCATTGATCCTGGGCTTCAACACAGCCAGTTGTAGCTTGGAAGTGCCGTCCGCACAGATAGAAACACTCGCTCCTGTGTCTGTGGGGTTCAGTAACGCCAGCTGTTCCCCTGCTGTGCAGATGGCAAAGTCTCCTGCTGCCTCCAAACTCACACTACAACGCTTTTTCTCCTCGCTCCAAGAAGGCCTCAGCCTGCTCAGAGCATTGATCCTGGGCTACAACACAGCCAGTTGTAGCCTGGAAGTGCCGTCCGCACAGATAGAAACACTCGCTCCTGTATTAGTGGGGTTCAGTAATGCCAGCTGCTCCCCTGCTGTGTGGACGGTAAAGTCTCCTGCTCCATCCACATTCAAACTACCACTGATTTTTAACCATGCTCCACTTAGGCCTCTGGCTCCACTGTCTCTAGTATTTCCCCTGGCCTCCAACCCCGCGAGTGACAGCTCAGAAGTGGCGTCAGCACAATCCACACTTGTTCCTGTGTTACTTGGCCTCAGTCACGTCAGTTGATCCCCTGATGTGTGTCCGTAAAGGTCTCCTGCTCTGTCCACATTCCCATTACTAGTAGTGTGAATGAGGACAGAGCAGGAGACCTTGCCGGACACACATCGGGGGATCAACTGACGGGACTGAGGCCAAGTAACACAGGAACAAGTGTGGATCGTGCTGACGCCACTTCTGAGCTGTCACTCGCGGGGTTGGAGGCCAGGGGAAATACTAGAGACAGTGGAGCCAGAGGCCTAAGTGGAGCACGGTTACAATCAGTAGTAGTCTACAACCTCTATAAAACGTGCTGGAAGTTGGCCTCAGCCAACTCCATGCCTCATCCTGGGCTCCAACAATGCCAGTTGGTGTTCAGAAGTGCCGTCTTAACAGAGAAACACACACTAGCTCCTGTGTTAGTGGGGTTCAGTAATGCCAGTTGTTCCCCTGCTGTGCGGATGACAAAGTCTCCTGCTGCCTCCAACATCACACTACATGTTATTTTCCACTTGCTCCAAGTAGGCCTCAGCCTGCTCGGAGCATTGATCCTGGGCTTCAACACAGCCAGTTGTAGCTTGGAAGTGCCGTCCGCACAGATAGAAACACTCGCTCCTGTGTCTGTGGGGTTCAGTAATGCCAGCTGTTCCCCTGCTGAGCAGATGGCAAAGTCTCCTGCTGCCTCCAACATCACACTACTACTGACTTTTAACCGTGGTCCACTTAGGCCTCTGGCTGTACTGTCTCTAGTATTTCCCCTGGCCTCCAACCCCGCCAGTCGCTGCTCTGATGTGCCGTCTGCACAATCCACACTTGTTCCTGTGTTACTGGGGCTCAGTCACGTCAGTTGATCCCCTGTGGTGTGTCCGGCAATGTCTCCTGCTCTGTCCCCATTCCCATTAATAGTTGATGGAATGTGGACAGAGCAGGACACCTTGCCGGACACACATCAGGGGATCAACTGACGTGACTGAGCCCCAGTAACTCAGGAACAAGTGTGGATTTTGCAGACAACTCTGCAGAGCAACAACTGCCGTGGTTGGAGGCCAGGGGAAATACTAGAGACAGTAGAGCCAGAGGCCAAAGTGGATCACGGTTACAATCAGTAGTTGTGTACAACCAATATAAAACTCGCTCCAAGTTGGCCACAGCCTGCTGCCTGATTGACCCCTGGGCTTCAACATCGCATGTTGCTGCTCAGAAGTGTGTTTGCCACGGGTACTCCCTCCTGCCCAGCCGGGTTCCAGCACCGTCAGCTGTTTCTCGGCAGAGTCTTTGGCCTAGGTGCCTCCTTCATGGTATCAGAGTTCCAGCAATGTCTGCTGGTCCTTGGTAGTGCTTTTTAGCACAGGTACCTCCTGCTTAGTAACTGTGTTCCAGCAACGTCAGCTGGTCCACGGTTATGCCATTGGCTCAACCGTCAGCTGGTTCTCGGCAGTGTCTTTGGCACAGGCACTCCCTCCTGCCCAGCCTGGTTCCAGCACGTCTGCTGTTTCCGGGTAGTGTCAACGTCACTTTGCCACTGATACGTTGTCCTGTCGTGTTGCGGTTGGGTTAGCCGAGTCTATGGTGCCTGCAGTTTCAGTGCTTCCTATGTGGGCTGTGGGTTCTGGTAACAAAGGCTGGTTCCATAGTGCCAATAGGACAAGCACTCCCTGTAGGACTGTGGGTTTCGGTAACTGCGGCCGGCTCACGGCCTTGCAACTTTGCTTTTTCCTGGGTACCTTCTGCTACCCATCTGGGTTCCAGCACCGTCAGCTGGCTCTCGGCAGTGCCTTTGGCCTAGGTGCCTCCTTCTTGGTATCTGAGTTCCAGCAACGTCTGCTGGTCCTTGGTAGTGCTTTTTAGCATAGGTACCTCCTGCTTAGAAACCGTGTTCTAGCACCGTCAGCTGTTCCACAGTTGTCCCATTGGCTCTTGTTCCTTCTGCTGCCCCTTCTGGTTCCAGCACCGTCAGCTGGTCCTCGCTAGTGTAATTTGCTCTTGCAGCTTCTGCTACCCATCCAGGTTCCAGCACCGTCAGCTGGCTCTCAGCAGAGCCTTTGGCCTAGGTGCCTCCTTCTTGGTATCCGAGTTCCAGCAACGTCTGCTGGTCCTTGGTAGTGCTTTTTAGCACAGGTACCTCCTGCTTAGTAACCGTGTTCCAGCACCATCAGCTGGTCCACGGTTGTGCCATTGGCTGTTGTTCCTTCTGCTGCCACTCTGGGTTCCAGCACCATCAGCTGGTTCTTGGTAGTTCCATTGACTCTTGTAGCTAATGCTACCCCTCCGGGTTCCAGCACCGTCAGCTGGTTCTCGGAAGTGTCTTTGGCACAGGCACTCCCTCCTGCCCAGCCTGGTTACAGCACGCCTGCTGTTTCCGGGTAGTGTCAACGTCACTTTGCCACTGATACGTTGTCCTGTCGTGTTGCGGTCGGGTTAGCCGAGTCTATGGTGCCTGCAGTTTCAGTGCTTCCTATGTGGACTGCGGGTTCTGGTAACAAAGGCTGGTTCCATAGTGCCAATAGGAAAAGCACCCCCTGTAGGACTGTGGGTTTCGGTAACTGCGGCCTGCTCACCTGACGCGACACTTTGTTAATCATGGGTACCTTCTGCTACCCATCCGGGTTCCAGCAACGTCAGCTGGTTCCCGGCACAGCCTTTGGCCTAGGTGCCTCCTTGTCGGTATCCGAGTTCCAGCAACGTCTGCTGGTCCTTGGTAGTGCTTTGGAGCACAGGTACCTCCTGCTTAGTAACCGTGTTCCAGCACCGTCAGCTGTTCCACGGTTGTCCCATTGGCTCTTGTTCCTTCTGCTGCCCCTCTGGGTTCCAGCACCGTCAGCTGGTCCTCGCTAGTGTCATTTGCTCTTGCAGTTTCTGCTGCCCATCCGGGTTCCTGCACCGTCAGCTGGTTCTCGGCAGTGCCTTTGGCCTAGGTGCCTCCTTGTTGGTATCCGAGTTCCACCAACGTCTGCTGGTCCTTGGTAGTGCTTTGGAGCACAGGTACCTCCTGCTTAGTAACCGTGTTTCAGCACCGTCAGCTGGTCCACGGTTGTGCCATTGGCTCTTGTTCATTCTGCTGCCACTCCGGGTTCCAGTACCATCAGCTGGTTCTCGCCAGTTCCTCAACCTTCTTGTAACTTCTGCTACTTTTCAAAGTTCAAGCTTGTGGAAATGGTTTTTGATTCTCACTCTGGATCTCCCTGACAATGACCCTGAAGACGACGACCCTGAAGACCACACAGAAGAATACCTAAAAGATGACCCTGAAGAAGATGACCAAGAGGACAAAGAACAGGAAGACAACCACCAAGATGCAGAACAACAAGAGAGACAGAAGACCAAGAAGCATAAAAACCAAAAGCAGAAGAACATTAAGCATAAGACTAAAAATCTGAGCAAATGAGATTATCAAATTTATAAGCAGAAGAAGACTAAGCAGTGTATGGAGGTGAGTTCGTTCCTCCTCGTGGTGCCCCTGGAAAAGGCCTGCTGCTGCAGGCCAAACTGAACGCGGACAAATCCTGTTGTAAATCTTTTGTGACAGGCTGAACGGAAGGTGTAATCTTCAAACTTTTAGAGGAGGAGAAGAAGGAGAAGGAGAAGGAGAAGGAGGAGAAGAAGAAGGAGAAGAAGAAGGAGAAGAAGAAGGAGAAGAAGAAGGAGAAGAAGAAGGAGAAGGAGAAGAAGAAGGAGAAGAAGAAGGAGAAGGAGAAGAAGGAGAAGAAGGAGAAGAAGAAGGAGAAGAAGGAGAAGGAGAAGAAGGAGAAGAAGGAGAAGGAGAAGAAGGAGAAGAAGGAGAAGGAGAAGAAGGAGAAGAAGGAGAAGGAAAAGAAGGAGAAGAAGGAGAAGAAGAATCTGACAAAAAATTAAAGACTTTAACATAGTCAATATCTTTGTAACTACGAACGTCTTTAAAAAAAAAAATTCCTGCTATTCCATTTCATTGGGCTAAACCTCTATGGCTTTAATGTCTCCTACACCTCCCACAATACATTCTACATTATTATTAGTTGTTTTTCTCCATGTAGAATTAACCAACAGGGAAAGAAAGGGTTTTTTTTAATTCCGATATTTCTGTTCCATTGACTTGAATGGGACTTCCGGGATCGGAATCGGCGATACCCGATACTTTTTTATAGATCGGCCGATCCATTCCGATACGATATTTTTCAGTATCGGGTGGTATCACTCAACACTACCCCTAACACATTGTGTTGGGTGTCAGCTGTGATAATCAGCTGACACTCGGCCGCGATCAGCGGCGCTCACCACGTGGGCGCCGCTGATCGCGCTAGACGTACTATCCCGTCCATGGGCATAGGGGCCCGGGTCCCATGGACGGTATATTACGTCTGATGTCAGAAAGGGGATAAGGACCTTCAATCTACCGCTAACTTTGTAATTTGTGCCACTGTGCACCATGACCGCTGGGTTCTCACCAGCTCCTCCCAGTAATCTGTGAACCCGATCAGCGATGTGTCGGACTCGAGCACCAGGTAGGCAGCACACCGTTCGATGATCCCTATCTTTGTGACAGATTGCCCTGTTTCCAAAATAATTGAGTCCCCCACTACCAGCACCTGTCTGGCCTGCCCTGGTCTCCTGTTTCCCCCCCTTACTGGAGCAGACCCTCCTCCGGCGTTCAGAGGACATGCCTTGCTGCAGCAGTGCTACCCTTGTAATAATAATAATAAATTTTATTTCTATAGCGCTGACATATTCCGCAGCACTTTACATTTCGGAGGGGATTTGTACAGACAATAGACATTACAGCATAACAATAATCACATAGATTATAACAAATACCAAGAGGAATGAGGGCCCTGCTCGCAAACTTACAGTCTATGAGGAAAGAGGTAGACACGAAAGGTGGGTGGTAACAATTGCCCTGATTGTTTGGACCAGCCACAATGTTAAGTGTGTAACAGTACAGACACAGAGGGCAAATGGATGCATAAAGCATGTGGGAACATGATGCGGGGAACCTGGTTATGGTAAAACTTTTGACTGTGCCACCCAGGGATAGATTAGGTTAATGTGTTGAGGCGGTAGGCCAGTCTGAATAAATGCGTTTTCAGGGCACGCTTAAAATTGTGGGGATTGGGGACTAATCCTATTGACCTGGGAAGTGCATTCCAAAGAATTGGCGCAGCACGTGTAAAGTCTTGGAGACGGGAGTGGGAGGTTCTGATTATTGAGGATGCTAACCTCAGGTCATCAGCAGAATGGAGGGCGCTGGTAGGGTGGTATACTGAAACAAGGGAGGAGATATAGGGTGGTGCTGAGTCATGGAGGGCTTTGTGAGTGAGGGTAATAAGTTTATACTGAATTCTGGAGTGGATGGGTAGCCAGTGTAATGACTGGCACAAGGTAGAGGCATCGGTGTAACAATTGGTGAGGAATATGATCCTGGCTGCAGCATTCAAGACAGATTGGAGAGGGGAGAGTTTGGTAAGAGGGAGACCAATTAGAAGAGAGTTACAATAGTCGAGACGACAATGAATAAGTGAAACAGTAAGAGTTTTTGTGGAGTCAAAAATAAGAAAAAGGTCGAATTCTAGAAATGTTTTTGAGGTGCAAATGACAAGAGCGAGCCAGTGATCGAATGTAGGGGGCAAAGGAAAGCTCGGAGTCAAGTATGACCCCAAGACAGTGGACATGTTGCTGGGGAGTAATAGTGGAACCACACACGGAAATGGCAATGTCGGGTATAGGTACATTAGTAGCGGGAGGAAACACAAGGAGTTCAGTCTTTGACAGGTTCAGTTTCAGATATAGTGAGGATATGATGTTAGACACAGCATTTAGACAATCGCCAGCGATTTCTAGAAAGGCTGGCGTGATGTCAGGAGAAGAAGCGTATAATTGGGTGCCGTCAGCATAAAGATGGTACTGGAAACCAAATCTACTGATTGTTTGACCAATAGGGGCAGTGTACAAAGAGAAGAGGAGGGGGCCTAGGACTGATCCTTGAGGAACCCCAACAGTAAGGGGAAGGTGAGAGGAGGAGGAACCGGCAAAAGATACAGTAAAGGAGCAGTCAGAGAGATGGGAGGAGAACCAGGAGAGAACGGTATCCTTGAGGCCAATGGAACGGAGCATAGTGAGGAGGAGCTGATGATCCACAGTGTCGAATGCTGCAGAGAGATCCAAGAGAATTACCATGGAGTAATGACCATTTGATTTAGTTGTTAGTAGATCATTACAGACTTTAGTGAGGGCAGTTTCAGTAGAGTGTAAAGAGCGGAAACCGGATAAGACGGGAGTGGACCAGGCGTTCCAGGAGTTTAGAGATGAAGGGAAGATTAGAGACAGGTCTAAAGTTAGCGGCACAGTTTTGGTCGAGAGATGTTTTTTAAGTAGTGGATGTATGATGGCATGCTTAAATGAGGAGGGAAAGATACCAGAAGAGAGAGAGAGGTTAAATATTTTAGTTAGGTGAGGGGTGACGGCAGGGGAAAGGGACTGGAGGAGATGTGACGGAAATGGGTCACTGGTGCAAGTGGTTGGGCGAGAAGATGCAAGGAGCCTGCTTACTACTTCTTCTGTGACTGGTTCAAAATCAGAGCGTGAGCTAGATGCAATGGGGGAGGGAGGACAGTGCATGGTATGAGGTGATTGGGAGATAATTTCCTGTTGGATCTGGTCAATTTTTTCTTTGAAGTAATTGGCCAGATCGTCAGCTCGGAGCTCCGTGGTTGGGGCATGTACTCTTGGGTTGAGTAGAGAATGAAAAGTGTCAAAGAGACGTTTAGGGTTATTGGATAGTGAGGTGATGAGGGTGTTGAAATAGGTTGAAATAGGTTTGTTTGGAGAGGTGAAGGGCAGTGTTGTATGTTCTAAGCATAAACTTATAATGGATGAAATCTTCGTGTAGATTGGATTTTCTCCACAGACGTTCAGCGCACCTGGAGCACTGCTGCAGGAAACATGTTTGCAGGGTGTGCCAGGGTTGTCGCCGTCTGTGTTGTGGTGTTCTATTTATAGGGGGTGCAAATTCATCCAGGGCACTTTGAAGTGTTTCATTGTAATGCTTCAATGCAGAATCAGGACAGGAGAGGGAGGAGATAGGGGCCAATGAAGACTGCAAGTTCATCATAAGTTTCTGGGTGTTAATGGCCTGTATGTTTCTATAAGTATGGACAGTGGGGTGACCTGAGCAGCCTGGCAGTTCTTGATAGAGAATGAAAGAAGATTGTGGTCAGAGAGCGGGAGAGGGGAGTTTACAAAATCATCCCCTGCACAAAGCTGAGAGAAGACCCAGTCGAGGGAGTTTCCATCTTCATGCGTTGGAGAATTAGTAAGCAGCGAAAGGCCAAACGAGGAGGTTAGAGATAAAAGGTGAGTAGCAGATGGGGAGAGGGGAAGAGCAATGGGGATGTTGAAATCTCCCATGATGAGGGTAGGGATGTCACAGGAGAGAAAATGTGGAAGCCAAGTGGCAAAATGATCCAGGAACTGATGGGAGGGGCTGGGAGGACGACACACCACCGCCACTCACATGGAGAAGGGGGTGTAGAGTCTGACGGCATGGACCTCAAAAGAAGGGATGACTAGTGAGGGTAGTTGAGGGATAACCTGAAAGGTACATTTTGGTGATAGGAGCAGACCAACGCTTCCACCTGCTCTATTGTCTGATCTTGGGGTATGAGAGAAGTGTAGTCCCCCATATGTAAGAGCAGCAGCAGCGGTAGTGTCAGACTGCTGGATCCAGGTTTCAGTAAGAGCCAGGAGGTTAAGAGAATTAGAAAGGAAAAAGTCATGAATGAAGGAGAGTTTGTTACACACTGAGCGAGAATTCCAAAGTGCACAATTAAGAGAGACAGATAGCATGCAGGGAATATTAATAAGATTAGAGGGGTTTCTGAGTGTAGCAGTTGGGGGGTTTGTACTGACACTCCCCTAATCTGCCAACTTAGCAAACGTATTGGGGTGTGCCAGATCAGGACTAGCCTCCCTGGCGCTCTTCCCTCTACCCTGCCTTCTAACTGTCACCCAGCTTGCTGCTTCACTGTCCTGCAGCTCCAACCTAGCATCCCCCCATATCTATACCATTGAGCGTCTGCTCAGTGAGCAGGAGACTCCTTTCCATATTGTCTATGGATCTCAGTGTTTACAGCTGCACATTTAGATTCAGTATCTGGGATTCCAAATGCACAACGTGCTCACATCTCACACAGCAGTATGCACCCTCGACCGGCTGTTCAAGGATTGCATACATGTGGCAAGATGTACACTGGATGGATGGCATTGGCAATAGTGGAGCACATTCCTAATGGGGATTGCACCAGACAGAAAAGATAAGTAAAAATAAATAAAAAGTATTAATAAAATATAACAGTAATTCAGTAATACCGCCCTTGGAATCTCCCTGAATCCAAAGCCACTAAATCACAAGTCACACATTTACCACCGTTCGCACTAATGCTCCTGTCACACTCAGCTCGCTCACACTCGCTGAAGCAGAAGATTAAAGAGATTTTTTTTCCCTTCACCAGCAAACCACCCTGCTGCTCAATGCACTTCCAAATAAAATAATGTTCTTTATATTATGATTTCTGTGAGTGTACACGTATATACACGTATATCCTTTTCTCTAAAGGAACAAAGTGCCAGAATTGACACATCTAAAGCGACATTTCTGGGGTGGTTCTCTGCAACATTAACCCAATGTCCAGTCTGTTGCGTGCAATGCACTTCACTCACTTGTGGGTTAGAGTCTTCCTCAGGTTGCAGGGTCACAGTTTCCTTATTAAAGGATGAAGCTTCTAATCCTTTTCAGACCGTAGGTCTCGGACATTAATGGTTTTCCCCTCGAGCCTAGCTGCTACCATACTCATGCTACTTTGATATTTTCTCGCAACCGTCTGACTGTCAGCCTCCAGGCCCTGGACTGCTGGGCTCTTCTGCTTAAATGGTCTCCAGACACAGCCTCATTGTCCTTCCTCCTGGCTCTAACTAACTAACTCCACAAAAGTTTCTCAGGTAACCCTTTCCTGGCCCCTCCCAATCAGACATCCCCTATTGGCTTAACTAATCCCAATCCTAATCTACCGTGCTCCCTACTGTTCTAAGTCCTACACTATCTTTATGTCTTCATGATACAAGAACACAGGCACATTGTTTGACATTGTAATCCACAATGAAATGATATCACATGACATGTAAAACATACCTACTTTACACTGTGTTCCAAATTATTATGCAAATTATATTTTTCTCTGATTTTCCTAAATAGTCAGTACAAATGACAGTCAGTCTAATAAAAGTCATCACCCGTTAGAGTATACATCGAATTTTATTGAAGAAACCTCCCAATGATAACAGTATAATCTCCAAAATGACTAAAAACTCAAATTGCACTGTTCCAAATTATTATGCACAGTAGAATTTCTAAACATTTGATATGTTTTAAAGAACTGAAAATGCTCATTTGTGGAATTTGCAGCATTAGGAGGTCACATTCACAGAACAAAAAAGCTATTTAACTCCAAAACATCCTAACAGGCCAAGTTACATGTTAACATAGGAACCCTTCTTTGATATCACCTTCACAATTCTTGCATCCATTGAACTTGTGAGTTTTTTGGAGAGTTTCTGCTTGTATTTCTTTGCATGAAGTCAGAATAGCCTCCCAGAGCTACTGTTTTGATGTGAACTGCCTTCCACCATCATAGATCTTTTGTTTGATGATACTCCAAAGGTTCTCTATAGGGTTGAGGTCAGAGAAAGATGGTGGCCAAACCATGAGTTTATCTCCTTTTATGCCCATAGCAGTCAATGATTCAGAGGTATTCTTTGCAGCATGAAATGGTGCAGTGTCATGCATGAAGAGGATTTTGCTCCTGAAGGCACATTTCTTCTTTTTATACCATGGAAGACAGCTGTCAGTCAGAAACTCTATATACTTTGCAGAGGTCATTTTCACACCTTCAGGAACCTTAAAGAGCCCTACCAGCTGTTTCCCCATGATTCCAGCCCAAAACATGACTCCTCCACCTCCTTGCTGACGTCGCAGCCTTGTTGGGACATAGTGGCCATCCACCAACCATCCACTACTCCATCCATCTGGACCATCCAGGGTTGCTCGACACTCATCATTAAACAAGACTGTTTGAAAATTAGTCTTCATATATGTCTGGGCCCACTGCAACCATTTCTGCTTGTGAACACTGTTTAGGAGTGGCCGAATAGTAGGTTTATGCACCACAGCATGCCTTTGAAGGATCCTACACCTTGAGGTACGAGGGACTCCAGAGGCACCAGTAGCTTTAAATATCTGTTTGCTGGTTTGTAATGGCTTTTTAGCAGCTGCTCTCTTAATCCGTTGAACTTGCCTGGCAGAAACCTTCCTCATTCTGCCTTTATCAGCACAAACATGTCTGTGCTCAGAATCAACCACAAATCTCTTAACAGTACAGTGATCACGTTTAAGTTTTTGGGAAATATCTAATGTTTTCATCTCTTGACCAAGGCATTGCACTATTTGATGCTTTTCAGCAGCAGAGAGATCATTTTTCTTTCCTAAATTCCTTGAAACCTGTGCCCTGCTTAATAATGTGGAACATCATTCTTAAGTAGTTTTCCTTTAATTGGGCTCACCTGGTAAACTAATTATCACAGGAGTTTGAGATTGATTTCAGTGATCCAAAGAGCCCTGATACACAATAGCATCTATGAGTTTATTTGAAAAACAAAAAATTACATCTTTATGACACTTAAATCCAATTTGCATAATAATTTGGAACACAGTGTATTAAGAATGTGCACAAGGAGTGCGAGGCATAAGATAACCTCCAGTATACCTCTTACAGCTTCAGGCTGGTATTTTTAGGCTGGGAAGAGGCCAGTATGCATGGATCTTTTCAGCCTGATAATATCAGCCCCCAGCTGTCTGCTTTACCTGGGCTGGTTATCAAAAATAGGGGGGGAACCTATGTCATTTTTTAAATTAATTATTTATGTAATAGATCAAAAAAGTCTAATAAGCTTAAAAACACCATGAAAGATACTAAAGAATGCAACTTTATAACATTTAAGGTGGAGACATTTATGTAAGTTCCTCCACCTATGAACATGTCTACAGCATTACTGGGTATGGTAAGCAATTCCTGCACATTTATTGGCTGTCTAAAGGTGTGTGCACACGTTGCAGATTCTGCTGCGTTGTACAGTACCAAAAAAACGCAGTGCACATGCTGCGGATTTTTCCTCTCGGATTAGCTGTGGATTGAAATCCGCAGCATGTCAATTCTTTGTGCGGAATCCGCAGCGGTTTGACACCTGCTCCATTCTCGAAATCCGCAGGTGTCAAAACGCAGGGGTAATCCGCAGGCTAATCCGCACTAAATCAGCAGGTACAATGAGGGTCATTTTACCTGCGGATTTAGCCAAATCCGCGCGGAAGAATCCGAAACGAGTGAACACACCCTAGCAACTGCAAAACATGAGGGCCTGTGGCATATACTCACTTCTGAACCAGTGATGTCGGGTGCGCCTGCACAAATTAATTTGTCTCCTCTAACTCAAGCCAGCTCTAACCTCTGTTTTAGGCTAAAAAGTGAGCATAAATTACACCTCAACACATTCAGCACACCCCGGTTTCTTAACTCGCTGCTACCATTAATCAAACATATACGGTAATGAGTCCCCAAAATATTTTACTGTTAGACAATCAAAACGTCACATACCTTCTGAAGGGCTAAAGATTCTTTAAGAGAATACAAGGATCAAACGTATTAAAGATTTAAGCTTTACTATAGGAATCCAAGGAGCAATGTTTCTCCTTGCGGAGAGTGACATGTCCAGCATGCCGAGATGGGGAGCCTTTTAAGCTGAAATACTCCTCTGGGAAAAATGCCAATTTTCTCTTCAGAGAGGAAGAGAACTAGAACTCCAGTACCACATATAGGAAGTAACAATCCTAAAAGTCAATGTTGACCCTTTAACGAGCATTGTCCCATGACTTAGGATAAAAGTTAAAACCAGAATCTCAAGTTGTAGATGATGCATGTGTTCAATAGTAAAAAAAACATACAACATACAGTACATACGACATACAGTACATACTCACCAATCACCTAGTCCCCGATGCCCTCGTTCTCCTGTAACAAAAATAAAATAATAAACCAACCTATACTTACCTTTCCGCAGAAGTCCATTTAATAATGAGGTCCCACGATCTCCCGTGTAGAACAGTGACATTGGGAGATGTCACTGTTCTACAAGGCCCTCCGACATGCACTCGCTGCCGGGAGGTCACCTGAGTTCATGCTGTCACCGGCAACGTTATGTGAGAAAATTCTCACACAGCGATGCCGTAAAGTGAGAGCATCAACTCCGGTGACCTCTTAAGGGATGCACTGTAGGAGCCATTAACCTCCTGTCAGGAATCGCGGGAGGCCTATAGAGTGGTCACATCTCCTGATGTGACTGCTCTATAGGGGAGATCATCATGGGACACTCATTATTAAATGGATTACATTGGAACAGGGAGTATTTGTGCTTGTTTATTATTTTATTGTTTTGCAGGTGACCGAGGGCGTTGCAGGAATTAGGAGTACAATAAAAGTGGGAAAATGTGTTGTGTTATTTATTTCATTAAAATACTTTACTCTGGCTGTGTCTTTAATTAACCCAATAACAACTAAAGGATTAGTAATGGATAAGTGCTTATTGACACCTCTCCATTACTAAGCTGAGCTTGATGTCACCTTACAATACAAAGGTGACATCAACCCCCCATTACCCCATATGCCACCACTATAGGGCAGTGCGAAGAGATAGACTAAGTGCCAGAATTGGAGCATCTCAGTGATGAGCCATTTCTGGGGCGGCTGTGGGCTGGTGTTTGTAGCTAGGGGGGCCAATATCCATGGCCCCGTCCTAGGCTATAAATATCATCCCGCAGCTGTCTGCATAGCCTTTTCTGGCTATTATTTATAGGGGGACCCCACGTCATTTTTTGGGGGGTTCCCCTATTTTAATAGAAAGTAAAGGTTATGCAATTGCGGGCTGATATTAATAGCATGGGAAGATCCATGGGTATTACCCCCTTCCCAGGCTATAAACATCTGCCCCCAGTCACTGGCTTTCACTCTCTGGACTGGAAAATTGCCCAAGGAATTTTTTTCCCTTGTTTTAAATTAAACAGATATTGCTTTTAAGGCTGAGGTCACACTTGCAAGAAACTCACACGAGTCTTGCACCTCAATACCCAGCACTGCCGCCGGCACTCGGGACTGCTCCGATCCGAGTGCCAGCGGTAGTGCTGGGTATTGAGGTGCAAGACTTGTGCAAGTTTTTTGCGAGTGAGACCCCGGCCTAACGCAGATTTTTTTATATCTATAGATATATCTATAGATAGATATATCTATCTATTGTAGTACAGCAGTGTCCACGTTGTGCAGTGATGAGGCAAGTTCAAACCAAAACGTGTTTAACCCCTTTCTGACATCAGACATACTATCCCGTCCACGGTACCTGGGCCCGTATGACCAGGGATGGGATAGTACGTCTGGTGGGATAGGCCGCTGATCGCGGCCGGGTGTCAGCTGATTATCACAGCTGACACCCAGCACTATGTGTCAGGGGCAGTCACGGACCCCCCCGCACATTAACCCATGGCATACTGCGATCAAACATGATCGCAGTGTACTGGGGGATTAGGGAAGCATCGCTAGGGAGGGGGCTCCCTCCGTGTGTCCCTGAGACCCCCAGCGCAGCGCGATGCGCTGCTCTGGGGGCCTCCTTCCCTGCACTGAGGAAGTCGCCTCCCTGCAGGCCCCTGAAGGCCCCCGTGGCCATATTGGATCCGGGGGCCTGCAGGGAGGCGACTTCCTCAGTGCCTGTAGAGAGCAGGCAGTGAGGAAGCCTCTGCAGCGCCTGCTAGATCGCTGATCTGACAGAGTGCTGTCCCAACTGTCAGATGAGCGATCTGACATATTACAGTGATGTCCCCCCCCCCCCCGGGACAATGTAATAAAGTAAAAAAAAAAAAAAAAAAAAAAAATTTGGGGGAAATAAAAAAAACAATAAAAGTACACATATTTGGTATCGCCGCGTCCGTAACGACCCGCCCTATAAAATTGTCCCACTAGTGAACCCCTTAGAAAATAAAAATAAAAAACGAAGCAAAGAACAATGCTTTTTCATTATACTGCCGAGCAAAAAGTGCAATAACACGCGATCAAAAAGACGAATATAACTTACCATGGTACTGCTGAAAACGTCACCTTGTCCCTCAAAAAATGAGCCGCAACACAGCATCATCAGCAAAAAAATAAAAAAGTTATAGCTCACAGAATAAAGCGCTGCAAAAATAATTATTTTTTATATAAAATTGCTTTCATTGCATAAAAGCGGCAAAACAAAAAAAGACATAAATGAGGTATCGCTGTAATCGTACTGACCCGAAGAATAAAACTGCTTTATCAAATTAACCACACACGGAACGGTGTAAACGCACCCCCTAAAAGAAATTCATGAAATGCTGGTTTTTGTTCATTCTGCGTCCCAAAAATCTGAATAAAAAAAGTGATCAAAAAAAGTCACGTGCCCGAAAATGGTGCCAATAAAAACGTCAACTCGTCCCACAAAAAATAAGACCTCACATGACTTGGTGGGTCAAAATGTGGAAAAATTATAGCTCTCAAAATGTGGTGATGCAAAAACTATTTTTACAATAAAAAGCGGCTTTTAGCGTGTGACAGCTGCCAAACATAAAAAGACGCCATAAATAGTAAATTAAACCCCCCGTTATCACCCACTTAGTTAGGGAAAAAATAATAAAATAAAAAAAAATGTATTTATTTCCATTTTCCCATTAGGGTTAGGGCTAGGGTAAGAGTTAGGGCTAGGGTTAGGGCTGAGATAATGGTTAGGGGTGTGTTGGGGTTAGGGTTGGAGTTAGAATTGGGGGGGTTTCCACTGTTTAGGCACATCAGGTGCACTCCAAACGCAACAAGGCGTCTTATCTCAATTCCAGCCAATTCTGCGTTGAAAAAGTCAAACGGTGCTCCTTCCCTTTCAAGCTCTGCCATGTGCCAAAACAGTGGTTTACCCCCACATATGGGGTATCAGCCTACTCAGGACAAATTGCACAAAAACTTTTAGGGTCCAATTTCTCCTGTTACCCTTGGGAAAATAAAAAATTGGGGGCAAAAATATCATTTTTGTAGAAAAAACTATGATTTTTTTATTTTTATGGCTCTATGTTAAAAACTTCTGTGAAGCACTGGGGGGTTCAAAGTGCTCACCACACATCTAGATAAGTTCCTTGGGGGTCTAGTTTCCAAAATGGGGTCACTTATGGGGGGTTTCAACAGTTTAGGCACATCAGAGGCTCTCCAAATGCGACATGACACCGCAGACCATTCCATCAAAGTCTGCATTCCAAAACGTCACTACTTCCCTTCCAAGCCCCGACGTGTGTCCATACAGTAGTTTTCTCCCATATATGGGGTATCAGCGTATTTAGGATAAATTGGAAAACAACTTTTGGGGTCCAATTTCTCCTCTTACCCTTGGGAAAATAAAAAATTTGGGGACTAAAAGATCATGTTTGTGGAAAAAATATGATTTTTTTATTTTCACGCACGGGAGTTATAAACTACTGTGAGGCTATGTGCACACGTTGCGGAATTGCCGCAGTGAGAAAATCTCATTTTAATTCTAGCCTATTTCCCACGGAAAAACTAGTGATTTGCAAGCGTAATTAGCTTGCAGAATGCTAGCGTTTTCCAAGCGATCTGTAGCATCGCTTGGAAAACTGATTGACAGGTTGGTCACACTCGTCAAACATAGTGTTTGACGAGTGTAACCAACTTTTCACTATTGAGGCTGCCTATGCAGCATCAGTAGTAAAAATATCTAATGTTAAAAATAATTTAAAAAAAATAAAAAATCGTGTTTTTCTCACAATCCGGCGTCCAACGCAGCGTTCCCGATCATCGCGATGCTCCCGGCAGGTCCCGTTCCCAGTGATGCATTGCGCCAATGACCTCTGATGACTTCGCGGTCTCGCAAGACCGCTACGGTTTTGCGAGACCGCGACGTCATCAAAGGTCATTGGCTCAATGCATCACTGGGAACGGGACCTGCCGGGAGCATCGCTGAGGCCTTGTGACGCTGCGTGGGACATCGGAAGGAGAGAATATGACGATTTTTTTATTTTAATTCTATTTTTTACAGGGATATGGTACCCAGAGCCTGGAGTAGAATCTCCTCTCCTCCAGACCGTGGGTACCAACCCCAAATGTTTTGCTTACTTTTCGCATGGTGGGCACAGCCACATGTGGAAAGTAAGCAGAACAATGCATTCCTATGTGTGCAGATTTTCCCGTGATTCCGCACAAAGAATGAGCATGCTGCGTGCGTATTTTTCCGCGATGCAATTCCGCCACGGAAAAATCTGCAGCATTAGCACAGTATATGCGGAATGCCATATGATTGCATGGGATGCTTTTTTTTGCGTTTTCGTGGCAAAATCGTGCGTTTAAAATCACCAGGAAAACTCAAAAAAACACTTTGTGTGAACACAGCCTGAAGCACTTGGGGGTTCAAAGTGTTCACCACACACCTAGATAAGTTCCTTGGGGGTCTAGTTTCCAAAATGGGGTCACTTTTGGGGGGTTTCAACAGTTTAGGCACATGAGAGGCTCTCCAAACTCGACATGACACCTGCAGACCATTCCATCAAAGTCTGCATTCCAAAACGTCACTACTTCCCTTCCGAGCCCAGACGTGTGCCCATACAGTAGTTTTCTCCCACATATGAGGTGTCAGCGTACTCAGGACAAATTGGACAACAACTTTTGGGGTCCAATTTCTCCTCTTACCCTTGGGAAAATAAAAAAAATTGGGGACTAAAAGATCATGTTTGTGGAAAAAATATGATTTTTTTATTTTCACACCCGGGCGTTATAAACTTCTGTCAAACACTTTGGGGTTCAAAGTGCTCACCACACACCTAGATAAGTTCCTTGGGGGGTCTAGTTTCCAAAATGGTGTCATTTGTGGGGGTTTCCACTGTTTTGGCACATCAGGAGTTTTCCAAACGCGACATGGCGTCCAATCTCAATTCCAGCCAAAAAAGTCAAATGGCGCTGCTTCCCTTCCGAGCTCTGCCATGCACGCAAATAGTCGTTTACCCCAAATATGGGGTATCAGCGTACTCAGGACAAATTGCACAATAACTTTTGGGGTCCCGTTACCCTTGGGAAAATAAAAATTGGGGGTGAAAAGATCATTTTTGTGGAAAAATTATGATTTTTTTAATATTATCCCTGTACGTTGTAAACTTCTATGAAGCCCTTGGGGGTTCAAAGTTCTCACCACACATCTAGATAAGTTCCTTGGGGGGTCTAGTTTCCAAAATGGGGTTATTTGTGGGGGGTTTCCACTGTTTTGGCACATCAGGGACTTTCCAAACGCAACATGGCGTCTGATCTCAATTCCAGCCAATTTTGAAGTGAAAAAGTCAAACGGTGCTCCTTCCCTTTCGAGCTCTGCCATGCGCCAAAACAGTGGTTCCCCCCCAGACATCAGGTATCAGCGTACTCAGAACAAATTGCACAATAACTTTTGCAGTTCAATTTCTCCTGTTACCCTTGGTAAAATAACAAAAATTGGACCTGAAGTAATTTTTTTGTGAAATAAAGTGAAATGTTCATTTTTTTTTTAAACATTCAAAAAATTCCTGTGAAGCACCTGAAAGGTTAATAAACTTATTGAATGTGGTTTTGAGCACCTTGAGGGGTGCAGTTTTTAGAATGATGTCACTTTTGGGTATTTTATATGATATAGACCCCTCAAAGTGACTTCAAATCTGATGTGGTCCCTAAAAATAAAATGGTGATGTAAAAATGAGAAATCGATGGTCAACTTTTAACCCTTACAAAAAAAAATTTTGGTTCACAAATTGTGCTCATGTAAAGTAAACATATGGGAAATGTTATTTATTAAGTTATTTGTGTTCCATATCTCTGTGATTTAAGGGCATAAACATTCAGATTTGGAAAATTGCAAAATTTTCAAAATTTTCACCAAATTTCCTTTTTTTTCACAAATAA
This sequence comes from Dendrobates tinctorius, assembly GCF_039654945.1. Lineage (NCBI taxonomy): Eukaryota > Metazoa > Chordata > Amphibia > Anura > Dendrobatidae > Dendrobates > Dendrobates tinctorius. The sequence continues at coordinate 33,495,186 of NW_027361706.1, read as the reverse complement.
ACGCAAGTTATATCAATGAAATTTTTCCAATAACATGAAGTACAATATGTCACGAGAAAATATTGTCAGAATCACCGGGATCCATGGAAGTGTTCCAGAGTTATTACCTCATAAAGGGACAGTGGTCAGAATTGTAAAAATTGGCCATTAACGTGCAAACCACCCTTGGGGGTAAAGGGGTTAATGTCCAAAAACTCACACAGTGCTCAGTACACTGTATCCTCCGGATCGCAGCCGGGAAAACACAAAACAGTCTGTGACCGGCCATGAGCGACCGCACTATCGTGTATGCAGGTGTGCCAGACCCTTTGGCTCCACTTGGCCCTGTGTTGCCTCACACAGGGAGTGCTCTGCAGACCAACTGCTCTGTCTGCTTGCAGGACCAAAACTGACACACCCAAACTCTTCCTGTAGGGTTTTTTTCCTTCACTCCAATCTGTGGCCATAGGCCACTTATAAGATCTGGATTAATGCTCCAGTCTCTTCGGAGGCGTGGGTTCAAATCCCACTGCTGCCAATATTACGAGAATTTAAAAACACTTATAAGATCTGGGCTGGAGGAAACGGACTGGACCCCACTACCTTCCTGCAGCCTGTTTCAAAAAGAAAAGCCCATACCAGGTTTTCCTGAATAAGCTCCTTGGTCAAGATAACTTGACCAGGTTCAAACTTACTATTATTCTGCCTTGTGACTCACAGGCATGCTGCTGTGACCACAAGGCACTCCAGCGGATCTAATATGCTTCTGAGCGCATCCTGGGGGACACAAAGCTCCCCTCGCATATGACCCCGGTCACTGCCTCACACTATGTAGAGATATATCTACCTATCTATCCATCTATCTATAGATATTCACTTATATTTGTTTTGTGTGTGTAAACATTATGTGAACATGGTATGTGATGATATTATGGTCTTCAATGGAGTATGTAAAAGAAGAGGTTGGACAAAGAAATTACATCACAATTCTTTTTTTTTTTGCTAAACGACAAAAACCAGGGGCGTAACATTCCCAGTTGCAGGGGGTCGCAACTGCGACGGGGCTCCTGAGCGCTTAGGGGCCCAGGACCCAGGGCCGCCAGTCAGGGCATTAATGCCCTGACTGGCATATGGAGCCCCTATGAGCAGAGGGGGCCCACATCGGGCCCTAGCGGTGGGGCAGGCTGGGCAGGAGGGGAGGTCAGAGAGGCACCATGTCAGTGCCGACTCCCCCTGCACCGCATTGAACTATACCGGCGTCTATGACACAGTCACAGTTCAAAGCAATGATGGAGAGAGCGTCAGCTGACTTTCCCTCTCCCATCATTCCCCCCTCTGCCTTTAATACAGCGGGTGCGTGATGATGTCATCGCGCACTCACTGTGTATCAGGCAGAGCAGGAGACAGGAGCGCGGGCACGAGGAGAAGGTGAGGAGTTTCTTTTTATGCAATAGTGAGTACAGCCAGGAATGTGGGGCCATTCTCAGGGGGATGTATACCATGGTGCTGTATACCATACAGGGGATACTGTTCTCTATACTATGGGGGTGTATACCATGGGGGGGTGCTGTGCTGTATACCATGGGGGGTGCTGTGCTGTATACTATGGGGGGCTGTATACTATGGGGGGTCCTGTACTGTATACCATGGGGGCTGAATACCATGGGGGGGTGCTGTGCTGTATACTATGCTATTCTGTTTACCATGGGGGTGCTGTGTTGTATACCATGCAGTGCTGTATACCATGGGGGGCTGTATACCAGGTGGTGCTGTATACCATGGGGGCTGTATACCATGTGGTGCTGTAAACTATGGGGGGTGCTGTGCTGTATACGATGGGGGGCTGTATAACATGCGGCTTGTGCTGTATACCATGCAGGGCTGTGCTCTACTCCACGCGGTGCTGTATATCATGGGGGGTTCTGTGCTGTATACCATGAGGGGTGCTGTGTTGTACACCATGGGTGGTGCTGTGCTGTATACCATGGGCGGCTGTATACCATGCAGTGCTGTATACCATGGGGGGTGCTGTGCTGTATATCATGGGTGCTGTATACCATGCAGTGCTGTATACCATGGGGGGTGTATACCATGCGGGGCTGTGCTGTATACCACGTGGTGCTGTGCTATATATCATGCGGTGCTGTATACCATTGGGTGGGTGCTGTGCTGTATACCATGGGGGGCTGTATACCATGCAGGGCTGTGCTGTATACCATGCGGTGCTGTGCTGTATACCATGTGATGCTCTATACCATGGGGGTGCTGTATACTATGCGGGGCTGTGCTCTATACCATGTGGTGCTGTGCTGTATATCATGTGGTGCTGTGCTATATACTATGCGGCTGTGTTATATACCATGGGGGTACATTATATTCTATGGGGGAGGCTGTGTTATATAATATGGGGGGGCGACATTATAGTCTATGGTGTAGCAAGTCAGACACCTGCCCTCCGCTCCTTTCATTCTCTATGTGAGGGTGGAGTTATGGGAGCGGTGGGGCTGTGGACAGATCGAGGGATGGAGCCTGGGGTGGTCTCAAGGGGGCCCCAAAATTTTTGCCAGTATGGGACCCCGAAATTCTTAGTGGCAGCCCAGGGTGGGGGGGCCCCATTTGAAAGTTCGCACCGGAGCCACTGGCAAAAACGCATACAAATCCGCATGGAAAAACACATGAAAATCCGCATCCAAAACACACGGATTTTTACCTGCGTTTTCTGCCAAGAGAGGCAGAATCTGCGCAGAAAAATTCACAGGCAAATCCGCAACGTGTGCACATACTCTTAAGCTGCAATGCTCCTCTGGGAAATATGCAAATTAACTCTTCAGAGAGGAAGAGGACTGAACTCTTGTGCCACTTATAGGAAGTAGCAATCCTAAAAGTCAATATAGTCGATATTGACTTTTAGGGTTGCTACATCCTATAAGTGCCACTAGAGTTCCAGTCCTCTTCCTCTCTGAAGAGACTATTTGCAAGCTTTAATATAAATTAATATAAAAATATACAGTGCTAACAATAAATATATAAAGGAGGTAAAAATAACAACACATAAACATGCAAAACCGTTATAAAAAGGGGGTAATAACAGAAATAACTAAATGTTTCCATATACAGTTATCGTAGGGAGAAGTGAATCATGGGGCACGGGCTGCCCTCACATGTTAACACTTCTCTTTGTATCACCCAGCTTTCTATAGTCCTGATCATAGGCTCATATTTCCAGGATGAACCGAAGTTGCCATTTTAAGGGATGGTGTTTGTAAGTGGACGAATGGCTAAGGATGTGGCATTTGCAATCTCCTGTCTCCCCCTATACAGACAATAGGAAATATTCTGCTTAGTACAGACCATTTGCTAACCCCTTGAAGCTCAAAATCCAAGAGCTAAGGGGCCAGTTTTAACACCTCCTGCAAAAGCCCCTTTGTGCTTACAATACTGGTATATTCAGTTTCACCCTTTTGTCACCTAAATGTAACGCTACTGCTGGTATGAGTTTCCCTTATTGATTATATATCTCCTTCACAGCCGTGGACTTGACCATGGCCCTCGTGCACCCGCGATAATCGATCGAGTAACGAGCGTGCCCGGGCACCCCGATAGTCGATCGAGTATCATGCTGTGTCGAGCACGCTCGCTCATCACTAATAGGGAGGCTGTGGGGATTCATACTGTAGAGAGAGAAGATATGTGGGGATCACTCTGTATAGAGAGACTATATGGGGGTCCATACTGTGTATTGCACTTCATAACAGTGGTAAAATATGTTCAATATTACTTGCGTCTATTTGTGAAAATATCATGCCGCGACACTGACACCACACTAGTTGGAAGCATGGCTTTAAAGGGAAGGTGCCGTGTTTTTTTATAATTTAATGTAAAAAAGAAAATAGTATAAAAAGATATTGTCCCCTAAGCTTGACTCAGTGGTGTGTATGGATTTTTTTTCTGTAGTAATGCAGCCACTGGGGGCTGCCATCTTACCTCTCTGGCTGCTGAACGACACTTTCCATGCTCATTTACGGCAGTCCCTGGGCATAAGAGATAATAGTCGGCTGCCGACCCCTATCTGAATCATTGCAGCAGCATCAGGAGTGAACTGGCCACGCCTCTGTGGGCAGCTCAATTCACAGCTGTGGGTGTGGCCAGGCGCCATCTTATTAGAGCCCAGTGCTTTCCTGTTAGCTTCATTTACACTCTATTGCAAGCCCTGGATGCAGGACTGTTCCAGCATAACAGGGCTTGGATGTTCACTCTGCACATACCAGCTGTAGGAGAGGAACCAGGACGAGCTGCTGGACACCAAGCTGCTCTTTCCAAAACACACGGCCAGCCGCTGCCCCTGCAAAACATACGAGGAGCTGCTCCCTGCTGTTTCAAAACACTTGGCAATCTGCTGGACATCTAATCCTCTCCTGTGTGATACTGACTGCTGAGCCCTGTATCTAATCCTCTCCTGTGTGATACTGTGTACTGAGCCGTGTATCTATTCCTATCCTGTGTGATACAGACTGCTGAGCTATGTATCTAATCCTATCCTGTGTGATACTGTCTGCTGAGCCATTTATCTATTCCTATCCTGTGTGATACTGACTGCTGAGCTATGTATCTAATCCTATCCTGTGTGATACTGACTGCTGAGCTATGTATCTAATCCTATCCTGTGTGATACTGTGTGCTGAGCCATGTATCTAATCCTATCCTGTGTGATACTGCCTGCTGAGCCGTGTATCTAATCCTCTCCTGTGTGATACTGTGTGCTGAGCCGTATATCTAATCCTATCCTGTGTGATACTGCCTGCTGAGCCGTGTATCTAATCCTCTCCTGTGTGATACTGTGTGCTGAGCCGTGTATCTAATCCTATCCTGTGTGATACTGTCTGCTGAGCCATGTATCTAATCCTCTCCTGTGTGATACTGTCTGCTGAGCCGTGTATCTAATCCTATCCTGTGTGATACTGACTGCTGAGCCGTGTGTCTAATCCTCTCGTGTGTGATACTGTCTGCTGAGCTATGTATCTAATCCTATGCTGTGTGATACTGTCTGCTGAGCTGTGTATCTAATCCTATCCTGTGTGATACTGTCTGCTGAGCCGTGTATCTAATCCTCTCCTGTGTGATACTGACTGCTGAGCCGTGTATCTAATCCTATCCTGTGTGATACTGTCTGCTGAGCCGTGTGTCTAATCCTCTCGTGTGTGATACTGTCTGCTGAGCTATGTATCTAATCCTATGCTGTGTGATACTGTCTGCTGAGCTGTGTATCTAATCTTATCCTGTGTGATACTGTCTGCTGAGCCGTGTATCTAATCCTCTCCTGTGTGATACTGTCTGCTGAGCTATGTATCTTATCCTATGCTGTGTGATACTGTCTGCTGAGCCGTGTGTCTAATCCTCTCGTGTGTGATACTGTCTGCTGAGCTATGTATCTAATCCTATGCTGTGTGATACTGTCTGCTGAGCCGTGTATCTAATCCTCTCCTGTGTGATACTGTCTGCTGAGCTATGTATCTAATCCTATGCTGTGTGATACTGTCTGCTGAGCCGTGTATCTAATCCTCTCCTGTGTGATACTGTGTGCTGAGCCGTGTATCTAATCCTATCCTGTGTGATACTGTCTGCTGAGCCGTGTGTCTAATCCTCTCGTGTGTGATACTGTCTGCTGAGCTATGTATCTAATCCTATGCTGTGTGATACTGTCTGCTGAGCCGTGTATCTAATCCTCTCCTGTGTGATACTGTCTGCTGAGCTATGTATCTAATCCTATGCTGTGTGATACTGTCTGCTGAGCCGTGTATCTAATCCTCTCCTGTGTGATACTGTGTGCTGAGCTATGTATCTAATCCTATGCTGTGTGATACTGTCTGCTGAGCCGTGTGTCTAATCCTCTCGTGTGTGATACTGTCTGCTGAGCTATGTATCTAATCCTATGCTGTGTGATACTGTCTGCTGAGCCGTGTATCTAATCCTCTCCTGTGTGATACTGTCTGCTGAGCCGTGTATCTAATCCTATCCTGTGTGATACTGACTGCTGAGCCGTGTGTCTAATCCTCTCGTGTGTGATACTGTCTGCTGAGCTATGTATCTAATCCTATGCTGTGTGATACTGTCTGCTGAGCTGTGTATCTAATCCTATCCTGTGTGATACTGTCTGCTGAACCTTGTATCTAATCCTCTCCTGTGTGATACTGTCTGCTGAGCTATGTATCTAATCCTATGCTGTGTGATACTGTCTGCTGAGCCGTGTGTCTAATCCTCTCCTGTGGGATACTGTCTGCTGAGCCGTGTATCTAATCCTCTCCTGTGTGATACTGTCTGCTGAGTCGTGTATCTAATCCTATCCTGTGTGATACTGTCTGCTGAGCTGTGTATCTAATGCTATCCTGTGTGATACTGACTGCTGAGCCATGTGTCTAATCTTCTGTGTTCTACTGACTGCTGAGCCGTGTATCTAATCCTATCCTGTGTGATACTGACTGCTGAGCCGTGTATCTAATGCTACTCCATGTGATACTGCTCTCCTGAAATACTCTGTGCTGCTGTCACCCTGCTCCTCCACCATATATCTCCCTCTGTGCCCCCCATAGACCAGCACACTGCTCTCCTGAAATACTCTGTGCTGCTGTCACCCTACTCCCAGAATCCTTGCTGCCTGCCATCCTCGGTGACCGAAGACCCCATTCCTCTCCTCAGATCCCGTCCTGGTGATGTGTGAAAGCGAGGCGACAGGGGCCTGATATATGGTGGAAGGAGCAGGGCGACAGCAGCACAGAGTATTTCAGGAGAGCAGTGTGCTGGACTATGGGGGCGCCCTGTTCGGTGCCATGGATTGTACATAGAGCGCTGTGTTTTATACACATGGATGGACCATCTGCTTGTCTGCTCCACAGAAATCCAGGAAACATTTCTGCTGATTGATGGCCTGTCCTGATCCAGACTTTGCATGCAAAGACAGTCAGTAACTTTGCAGGCCCAATCAAAATGGCTGCTCACTATGTTCCTAAATGTCATCCTCTCTTTTCTCTTAGCAAACACCCAGAAGCGGAGGAGAGGAGTGACACCACACCCATGTCAGCAGATTCCTCCCATAATTACTGCAGGGCAGTAATGTGAGCTAGTTGTATACTAGGTTTTTGTGCCAAATTTCAGTAGCTGCTCCCCCTTGTGTTAACAAGTGGAAATGCCAAACTTTTTAAAATTATTTTTCATATTTTACAAAATTAAAAACATGATAATATTTTTTAAGAAAATGTAAACATTAATTCTTCACATTTTTTCAATTGCTGAAAAAATTTTTTTTGGATGGCACCTTCCCTTTAAGGGTATGCCAGCCTGCACTTTTATTTGTATAAATGATAATGCAGTAATGGATCCTAAACAGGATCCTTTTGGTGTCTTATTGTCCTTTACAATAAGGGAATCCCATTATAGCTTAACTTCTTTCTGACATGTGACGTACTATCCCGTACACGGTACCCGGGCCCGTATGACCGGGGACGGGATAGTACGTCACCGCGATCAGCGGCGCTCACGGGGGGTCACGGACCGTCCCCGGCACATTAATCCCCGACACAACGGCGATCCAACATGATAAGAAAAGTTAATTCAGCTCACCCTTAATAAGACCAATGTCCTCGAGACACGGACCTCGTCTCTGCCAGACGATAGACGTAGCAATCCAAGAAAGGGAATGTCCAGCTCAAGAAGATAAAATCCAAATCCTTTATTGTCCTTCTTAAAATAATGACAGGCTTGATGCACCTGACCGGATAGTCCGGAGGAAAGGTTGCTAATGAACAGCTGGACGCGTTTCGAACAAGTGTTCTTAGACTCAGCATGTCTCCCGGGAGAGAGGGTGGGTATATAAATGCAACACACAATATTCACAATAGATTACTAAAATGCAATTATCCTAAATGGAGTCTGAACAGAGCTTCTAAAATTGTTGGTAATAAATCACGCATTTCTTTACTCAAATCTGATCATTCTGTTACCACAGCTGATTCTATTATCCCCCAGAAAGGTTTTCAGGCAGGTTGTCCCACTTTGGTTTTGACGCATAGCGTCTTTTTCAAATCTGTTTCTGATATTATACGGCGCAATGCAAACATTCTCCCAAGTGATCATGTTATGGACCACATTCTTGAAAATGGAATTGTTTCCAGACGAGCCCCAACACTTGGCAATTTTTTGTCTCCAAGTTTTTATCAGAGAAAAGCATATAGAAGGGGTCACTGGTTGTCTAGTAAGGGTTTTTTTTTAGATGTGGACAATTTCCTTGCAAAACCTGCACCTATTCTCAACAAACCACCTGTTTTACTAATTCTAGGACACACAATTTTTCAGATCAGTGAAATTTTGAATTGCAATTCCGACCATGTAGCTTACATAATAGAATGCAAGCAATGCAATTTAAAATACGTTGGTTCCATGATCAGAAAATTAAAAATGCCTCTAGACATTTTATCACCTCACATAACAGAGATTTCTTTTTTCAGTACCTTTGCAATTGAACATGTAATAATAATAATCTTTATATAGCGCTAACATATTCCACAGCGCGTTTACAGTTTGCACACATTTTCATCACTGTCCCCGATGGGGCTCACAATCTAAATTCCCTATCAGTATGTCTTTGGAGTGTGGGAGGAAACCCACGCAAACACGGGGAGAACATATAAACTCCTTGCAGATGTGGTCCTTGGTGGGATTTGAACCCAGGACCCCAGCGCTGCAAGGCTGCAGTGCTAACCACTGAGCCACCGTAACTAAATCTCCACGCGGTGGTAGGAGAGACATTTGCGGGACAAAGAAGCATTGTGGATCCTTTCACTGGACACAAGAGTTCCTGATGGACTAAATCTCAAGAAAGAGTTCATGCTTTATTATTGATTTTATTACTTTGTATGAATTTTGTATATGTTTTTTTTCTTTATTTTTATGTTAATTTGTTGTTAATGAGACACCTGTGTGCTGTATTTATATACCCACACTCTCTCCCGGGAGGCATGCTGAGTCTAAGAACACTTGTTCGGAACGCGTCCAGCTGTTCATTAGCAACCTTTCGTCCGGACTATCTGGTCGGGTGTGTCAAGCCTGTCATTATTTTAAGAAGCACAATCAAGAATTTGGATTTTATCTTCTTGAGCTGGACATTCCCTTTCTTGGATCCAACATGACAACAGTGTACCGGGGGGCACAGGGAAGAATCACGCAGGGAGGGGGCCCCCTGCGTGCTTCCCTGAGACACTCAGAACAGCGCGATGTGCTCGAGCTGTTCCGAGGGTCTCCTCGCTGCAGGCCCCCGGATCCAATATGGCCGCGGAGGCTTTTGGGTCCTGCAGGGAGGCAGCTTTCTCAGTGCCTGCTAAGAGCCTCCTCAGTGCCTGTCAGATCGCTGACACTTTATAGTAATGTCCCCAGCTGGGGCAATATAATAAAGTAAAATAAAAAAAATCAAGTGTAAAAATAATTTTTTTAAAAATTCCTAAATAAATTAAAAAAAATAAAAATTCCCTAATAAATTATTTTTTTTTGTAAATTAAAAAAACAATAAAAGTATACATATTTAGTATCACCGCGTCCGTTATGACCCGCCCTATTAAACTGTCCCACTAGTTAACCCCTTTAGTGAACCCCTTAATAAAAAAACAAAGCAAAAAACAATGTTTTATCATCATACCACCGAATAAAAAGTGCAATAACGCACGATCAAAAAGACATGTATAAATAACCATGGTACTGCTGAAAACATCATCTTGTCCCGCAAAAAAAGAGCCGCCACACAGCATCATCAGCAAAAAAAATAAAAAAGTTATAGCTCGCAGAATAAAGCGATGCAAAAATAATTATTTTTTAAATAAAATTGTTTTTATTGTCTAAAAGTGCCAAAACATAAAAAAGATATAAATGAGGTATCGCTGTAATCATACTGACCCTAAGAATAAAACCGCTTTATCAATTTTACCACACGCGAAACGGTGTAAACATCTCCCCCCAAAAAAGAAATTCATGAAATGCTGGTTTTTGTTCATTCTGCGTCCCAAAAATCAGAATAAAAAGTGATCAAAAAATGTCCCATGCTACCAATAAAACAATCAACTCGTCCCGCAAAAAAGAAGACCTCACATGACTCTGTGGGTCAAAATATGGAAAAATTATAGCTCTCAAAATGTGGTCATGCAAAAACTATTTTTATAATAAACAGCTTCTTTTAGCGTATGACAGCTGCCAAACATAAAGACCCCCTTAGTTAGGGAAAAATAATAAAATTAAAAAAAGTATTTATTTCCATTTTCTCATTAGGGTTAGGGCTACGGTTAGAGTTAGGGCTAGGGTTAGGGCTGAGATTAGGGTTAGGGGTGTGTTGGGGTTAGGGTTGGAGTTAGAATTGGGGGGTTTCCACTGTCAAACGGTGCTTCTTCCCTTTCAAGCTCTGCCATGCGCCCAAATAGTGCTTTACCTCCACATATGGGGTAACAGCCTACTCAAGACAAATTGCACAACAACTTTTGGGGTCCAATTTCTCCTGTTACCCATGGGAAAATAAAAAATTGAGAGCAAAAGTATCATTTTTGTGGAAAAAAATGATTTTATTTATTTTTATGGCTCTACGTTCTAAACTTCTGTGAAGCACTTGGGGGTTCAAAGTACTCACCACACATCTATCTAAGTTCCTTGGGGGGTCTAGTTTCCAAAATGGGGTCACTTGTGGGAGGTTTCCATAGTTTAGGCACATCAGTGGCTCTGCAAACGTGTCATGACACCCGCAGACCATGCCATCAAAGTCTGCATTACAAAACATCACTGGGGGGCGGGGCCTAGCTCTTGATGTGAGAAGTCAGGTGGCTGTGCTTCTCTGCCACCATTAGCCTCAATTATCCTGCACAGAGCCCGAACCAGCTAATTCCTTTACCAGGATCAGATGTCTGAAGGTCCCAGGAGTCAGGGGCGAGCTTCTGCCAGACTCAGAGAGACAGACATGGGCCGCAAAAGGCAGAAAGATGCCGGAGCCTGCAGCAGTGCCTCAGTCCAAGATTGTGCTGAGAGAGTGGAGGAGGCGGGAAGAAGAAACACAGCCTATGCACAGAGGCTGGAAGTCTCAGCCCGGCTGAACAGGTATGTGAGGGGCATAGAGACAGATGAAGAAGGAAATGGAGGGAGTGAGAAGCACAGAGATGAGGAGGAAGACGATGAGGAGATACCTGTGCTGAATGCAGAGCTGGAGCAGGAGGAAGAGGTGGATGGTGACACTGTGCAGTTAGCTGAAAGTGCAGATGTAGCAGAGCCCACCCTGCGGGATGTATTCCAAGCTGTCTTATACTGCAAGACTGCCTTAACTGCTCTAACAAAGCAGGTGAATTGCCTGAAAGAAGAAATGGGAGGCATAAAAACATCTATGCAGAAAGTTACAGCCAGATTAACTGAGGTGGAGGACAGAGTTGGTGTAACAGAAGATCACTTAACCTCAGTGCAAAAGACACAACAACAGCACACTCAGAGGATCACGGTAGTAGCCAATAAAAATGACCTGGAAAACCGGTCACGTAGGAACAATTTGCGCATTGTGGGCATCCCTGAGAGAGCTGAGGGTGCTGACCTCACAGCCTTTATTGAAACCTGGCTGCTGGACAAGTTTGGTGCTGATAACTTGTCGAGAGTGTTTGTGGTGGAGCATGCCCATCGCGTACCCATGAGACCCCCAGTGCCGGGAGATGGACCTCGCACGATGCTAGCCAGAATCCTGAATTGCAGAGACAGGGACACAATCTTATGAAAGGCTGGAAAGTTGACAGATCTTAACCTGGAGGGCAAACGAATCGAAATATACCCGGATTACTCAGCCGAGGTGCAAAAGTTGCGACTGCGGTATGGCGAAGTGAAGAAACAGCTCCGCTCTTTGCATTTAAAATACTCTACAATTTATCCTGCTAAATTAAGAGTGGAAGCTTTTGGAAAGGTCATTTTTTTCCCGTCACCGGTTGAGGCTGCTTCGTGGTTGGAGCGCAACCGGAGCAAATTGAGAGAAGATAATGGCAATATGACCACATGACCCTGCTAGACTGATCACTGGACAGGGTTGTGGCGCTGCTTTACTCTGCGAAATAGGAGCGCAGAGGAGGGGGAGAACTCCCCACTGGGATCTACGTATTATGGTTAATTGTTTGACTAATGGTTCGGGACTATGCATACTGTTGACAATATGGCGGAGAGGCTGCCAATGATGGAGGAGGACACGACGCATGTTGAAGTGCGGAATACTGAGAAGTTGCTCAGGTTCTTTGAGCTCCCACTCTCACGTTGGGGAGAGAGTGACAACTGCAAAAGGGGAAGGGTGGGGGGAGGGGAAGCGGAGAGGGATGGGGGGAGGTGGGTGGGGCGGATTTGTAGGGAGATGGGGGTTTTCATGCTGTTTGACCGGGTATGATTGGGACCACAATGTAATGATGTTACTTGATGATGATGGATTGTTCTTTCTAATGCACAATGAGTAACCGTACTGTTCGGATGTTAAGTTGGAATGTACGTGGTATATCTGATAAGGTTAAGAGGGCGGCTGTTCTGAATCATATCAAATCCTGTGAACCTATGATCGCGTGCTTGCAGGAGACACATCTCACTAGAGACACTATGCACTGGTTGTCAAGAGCCTGGATGCTAAAGACATATCATTCTACTTATTCCTCGTACTCCAGGGGGGTGTCAGTCCTAATACACAAAAACACACATTATGAAGAGCTGGTAGTGCATGTAGACAGTGAAGGGCAGTATGTATGGATTGCTTGCAGATTGTTCGGACACAAAATGATTTTAGTGGCTTTATATATCCCTCCACCTTACTCTAAAAAGAAACTACAAGCAGTACTGGAACTGACGGGCAGATGGGGGGAGACTCCGTTGTTGATTATGGGAGATGCTAACAACACTATGAATGATTATTGGGATAAAGTAAGACCGGCAGGTACGGAAGCTGGACAGGACAGGATGACTGCCTTTGGCAAGTATGTAGGGGAACTTGGGCTGGTAGATCTGTGGAGAGTACGAAATGAGGGTAAGAGGACTTTTTCATGTCATTCGGCAACACATGGAACACTGTCGAAGATAGACCTGGCTTTGGGGGATACCGCTATGGACGGGATGGTGGGGGAGGTGGAATACCTACAGAGGACTCTCTCGGATCATGGTCCTATGGTGGTCACGCTTCTGGTGAGATCTGCTCAGGGTCAGAGGGGAGGTTGGCATCTTCACCCGACGTGGCTTAAAGTGGTGGACATGGGTGGCATAACCAAAGAGCTAGAGCACTTCTTCCAAATGAACGAAGGGAGTACTGAGGCCACAACGGTATGGGATGCCATGAAGGCATTTACGAGGGGACTTTTTATAAGTGAGATTGCGAGGTGTAAGACCAAAACTAAATTGGCAGATCAACAAATAAAAGATGACCTGACAAGAGCGGAGGCAGACATGATTTTGACGCCAACGAGTGAAGCTCACAATAGACTAAAATTGGCTCAGGAGGCAGTTGATAAACTGCACATGATGCAAGCTGAGAGGAAAAGGGCATTTCAGCAAGCCCAATTCTTTGAAGAAGGAGAGAGAGTAGGTCACTTGTTGGCGGTGATATCTGCGGCACAAAGGGAGTCTTCCAGGGTGTATAAACTGAGAGATCAAACAGGGGCGACTCTGACAGACACAAAGGACATACTGGAGGTCTTCAAGGCATATTACATGGCACTGTACACTTCGAGAGCACGGGACACAGAGGGGGATGTGGAGAAATTTTTGGAAGGCATTTCACTACCTAAATTGTCTGAGGAAGATAGGTTGAGGTTGGAAGACCCTGTGAGTGTGGAGGAGGTGGAATGTGCAATACTGTCTATGCCCAATAACAAATCACCGGGAGCTGATGGTCTACCTGGGGAGGTGTACAGGGAGTTAGTGGAACTGCTGGCTCCGAAATTGAAATCTGTGTTTGATGAGGCTTTAGTGACGGGGGCACTGCCGAGATCAATGGAGGAAGCGGTGATAGTAGTTCTGCCGAAGGAGGGAAAAAATCCCATGGATGCGGAGTCGTACAGGCCCATTTCGTTGTTGACAACGGATGTCAAAATACTCGCTAAGATCCTGGCCACCCGGCTCACCGGGGTTGCGCATACCATTATACACGAGGACCAGTCGGGCTTTATGCCTAACCGCTCCATGGCTGTTAACTTAAGAAGATCATTTCTTAATATGCAACTGCCTGCTGATAATGGTGGCAGGAGAATAGTGATGTCATTGGACACTAGGAAAGCATTTGATAGCGTGGAATGGCAATACTTATGGAAAATCATGGAACTGATGGGATTCGGCCCCGCGTTCATGGCCTGGGTGAAGTTATTGTACTCATCCCCAAAGGCGGTAGTTAAGGTGAATGGAGAACAGTCCGGGATGTTTGACTTGCATAGGGGCACAAGGCAGGGGTGTCCGCTGTCCCCGCTATTGTTCGCGGTGGCAGTGGAGCCCCTGGCGGCCAAGATCAGAGCTGAGAGGGGAGTGGTCGGATTTAAATTTGGGAAGCTGGAAGAAAAAAATATCATTGTATGCCGACGACATCCTGTTGTTTTTGGAAAATGCAGGAGAGACACTGGGGTGCGCGATGGATGTAATTAAACAATTTGGGAGCATTTCGGGACTGGAGATAAATTGGCACAAGTCTTATGTCATGGCTGTGGATAGAGCAATAGAAGCGGAGGAGATAGATGAGAGGGGGAAACAACTCCAGCTAGTTTCACAGTTTAAATACCTAGGGATATGGGTAGCTCTTCCGCTGTCCCGATTCACGGGTCTGAATTTGGTTCCTCTGCTAGAGAAATTTAAAGGGAAAATAGGTGCATGGTGCAAATTGGCTTTAACGGTAACGGGTAGAACTATCCTGATTAAGATGGTCCTTATGACACAACTAATGTACGTTTTGCACAATTCGCCGATATGGCTACCAAAAAAACGGTTTCGGGGCATTGATTCTATCTTCAGATCCTTGATATGGGGCAAGAAGCAGGCACGGATTAAATTTGGAACTCTGCAAAAAGGAAAGGAAGAGGGAGGACTGGCCGCACCAAATCCATGGGTCTATTTCTTGGCAGTAAAGGGCCAGCATGTCAGGGGATGGAGAGAGCTCGATTGTGGAGGAGCAGCTCACCGGGTGCTGGTACATGTGACGGGGAGACGCCCACTTATCCAGGGTCTAGAGGATGGTACCTTTAAGAAACTGGGAGCACCATATCCTACCATAGGCATGATTCAGAAGGTATGGGACACCATTAAAAGGATCAGAGGGGTGGATGAGCTGACTAGGTACTCACCGGTGTGGGACAATGAGCATTTGCCTGAACTTAATAAGCTGCGTCAAATGGGCAATTGGAAGGCGAAAGGAGTGAGATATGTGTGCCAGCTGCAGAGTGGAACGGACCTGAAGACCTTGAGACATTGAGAGAGGAATTTGATTTGCCTTCGGTATGGGGTTTCAATACTATATGCTTCGACATGCTTGGAGGGCACAGTGTAGATTGGGAGCCATGACGGTTCAGGGCGACATTGTACTAGACTTTGTGTGTATGAAGGGAGGGACGAGGGAAGTTATATCGAGCATATATCATGATCTACTACACTCCTATCTGGGGGACAATCACCTCACTGCAAAGAGTAAATGGGAAAGGGAGGTGGGTACCCTCACAACAGAACAATGGGAGGCTATTCTTGAATATGTCCCGAAGATCTCTTTAAGCGAGCAGGCACGGCTCTCCCAATTATATGTAATACATAGAACATACAAAACACCACTGGTCCTATTCAAGGCGGGCTTGAGGGGAGACTCTAGCTGCCCTAGATGTGGCACAGACCAGGCCGGACTGTTACACATGCTATGGTCGTGTCCGTGGCTGGTGGCATACTGGCTGGTCGTTATCAACAAAATTGAGAGAGCTTATGCATGTACACTCGACAGGAATCCAGTGCTGTGTGTTTTGTGGGAGGTGGATGGGATACCTGTCTCAGAACATTACAAAGTGGCAATAGCGAGGTTGCTGTATGTGGCACGCAAATGGAAAGGATTCGGAACCCCCACTAGGAGGGAATTTATTGCTCAGACACGTACGGTAATGCATTTAGAGGAAAGCATTTACAGGCAAAGGCATGGTGAAAGAACTTTCGAAAAAATATGGTCCGCCTGGATGGCGGTGATATGATTGCTAAGACTCTCAAGTATACCCGGCATAAGGAGTATTGGGGGAGGGGGGAGGGGGGGATGGCTTTAATTGTATTACTACAAGATATGTGAATTGTTACATGTATATTGATATCCACTGTTTATTGTTTAAAATCTTTTGAAACCTAAATAAAAATAACTGGTTTTAAAAAAAAAAAAAAAACATCACTAGTTCCCTTCCGAGCCCTGACGTGTGCCCATACAGTAGTTTTCTCCCACATATGGGGTTTCAGCGAACTCAGGACAAATTGCACAACAACTTTTGGGGTCCAATTTCTCCTGTTACCCTTGGGAAAATAAAAAATTGAGGGCAAAGATATCATTTTTGTGGAAAAAATGATTTTTTTATTTTCACGCCCCGGCATTATAAACTTCTGCGAACCACTTGGGGGTTCAAAGTGCTCTTCACACATCTAAACAAGTTCCTTGGAGGGGTCTAGTTCAAAAACTGGAGTCACTTTTCGGGGGTTTCCACTGTTCTGGCACATCAGGGGCTCTCCAAATGTGGCATGGAGCCCAATCTCAATTCCAGCCAATTTTGCATCAAACGACGCTCCTTCCCTTCCGAGCTCTGTCATGCACCCAAACAGTGGTTTACCACACATAAGGGGTATCAGCGTATTAAGGACAAATTGCACAATAACTTTTGTGGTCCTATTTCCCTTGGGAAAATAACTGTCACGATCCATGCTGGATTGTGACAAGATAAAAGCACATGTAACCTTTTTTTCCTTTAAGCTGGTTGCTTTAAGTTAGTTTTGCCCCCGGTGGCCATTAGGGTCATTACACAGTGGTGTCTTTAGTTCTAGTTTTGCCCCCGGTGGTGGCTAGTATTATTACACGGGAATCACTGGCAGGTGTGATTGCTCTGGCTCTTGCCTATAAAGGAGAGTCAGGTGGTCTCACTCACTGTTGGTGATATTGGTCATTTCCAACCATTCTTGGTGGAGGAAGGAGCTAGAGAAAAGTTCCTTGCAGCTCAGTCAGAGTCCTGGTGGTGAAGGAGCAACAGTGAGGAGTTCCTTGCAGCTCTGACAAAACTTTGGTGAAGTAGCAGCTATTCAAGAGGAAAGCTGCACTCAGGTGCTGGAATCTGTTGCTGGGAGCAATAGCAACAGAGCAAAGCTAAGTGGTTTTTCCCTGTTTGTAACTTTCCTTATGTGTGTTTTAGTGCAGTGGTGGGATTAGTTTCTGCACCATCCAATTCAATAGAAAGAGATAGGTGCAGGGCGAGCTAGGGTTTTTAGGTATCCTGCTCGTCGCCAGGTGCGGAAACTGCCTAGGGACCTCAGGAGTGTAGAGACACTGACTCAGGGGAGAGCAGGAGGTCTCCACGTCCCCGTTCCCTATTGCAGGGCCCTCCATTGTATCGGTTTCCCTGGTGTTTCCATTATCTCTGTTAATTCGCCCTGCTGGAGGCGGTGTATCCAGATACACGTGTAACTACTGAAATTCGCCTGCTGGAGGTGGTGTATCCGGCTGCACGTTACATTGTTTAAATTCGACCTGCTGGAGGTGGTGTATCCATGGTCATGGGTGTCATAGAAATTCGCCCTGCTGGAGGCAGTGTATCCAGTCACCCGTGACATCACATTATCACCAACTATACATTTTTTCTGCTGAGTCATTGTTACACCCGGTCCCTGTCCTGGCGCTGCACCCTGGTCTGCCGCTGTTACACCTGGCCCCCGTCCAGGCGCTGCGTCAAGGCCTGCCGCTGCTCTCCATTCTGGGCACTCACCTCGAGTCTCTCATGCTGCTGCTCAGCATTCTGTCCTCCCTCCTGCCTCCTCCTCCTGGCGTCCTGTGAGGAGATCTGTAGGTAAAGCTATTAGGGCACGCCCGCTCTCTTGCCTTCTTAAAGGGGTGGCGTGCATTATTCAAAAACTGCAATTAACCAATGGCAGCGCACTGGCTGCCTGAGGGGCTTTACTACGGGTGCCCGGGGATCACTAGTCACGCCCCCTTCGGAGCCCCCCGGACCGTGGTCTCGAGGTTCCACTTAAAAAATAAAAACGAATGTGAACTTCACCGTCTCTGCCTCCGCTTCCATTCATTACAGATTGCTCCGGCCATGGAATCCGCTGGACTCCAGAGGCCTCCGACGTTGGAATTGTGCCAAGAGGTGACCTGTTTAAGAGATCAACAGGATAAGATCACGACGTATCTATGTAACCTGTCCACCCGCATAGATTCTCTGCAGAACCCGGCTGCTCCTGATTCACCTAGCAACACCCAGGTACCTGCTGTCATGACAAGCAAGGGCCCCCACCTGGCGGCTCCTACCCGCTTCCATGGTGATCCCACTCAGTGTTGGGGTTTTCTTAATCAGTGTACCCTACACGTCAAAATCTTGGGGCATATGTTTGCTTCTGACCGTGCCAAAGTGGGCTTCATTATGTCACATCTAGCAGGAGAGGCTCTCGCCGGGCTGAATCCGTTATGAGAGAGAGGAGACCCGCTGGTTAATGATCTTCAATCTTTTCTAGAAACTTTTCGCAGAACCTTTGATGAATCTGGCCGGGTCATGTCGACCGCTTCTTCCCTACTTCGCTTACGCCAAGGAACCCTCACGGTGGCTCAGTATGCTGTTCAGTTCCGCACCCTCTCATCTGAGTTATCCTGGAACAATGAGGCCTTGCTGGCTACCTTCTGGGAGGGCCTATCTGGAAAAATTAAGGATGAGCTGGCGGGACAGGACAGGCCTACCATCTTGGATGACCTGATTTCCTTGGCGACCCGGATTGACCTGCGTTTTCAGGAGTGTTCCATGGAGATTAAGCGTGACAGGAGGTCCTACCACCTGGACTCTAATTCTTCCAAGATGTCTACCTCATCCTCTTCTCCCGAAGCTATGGAGGTAGATCGAGTAAGTCTGGCCAGCCGCTGCCAGGAGGCACGTCGCAAAAACAGAAGCTGTCTGTACTGTGGTAGTTCCGAACACCTGATCCGCTCCTGTCCAAAGAAGTCGGAAAACTCCTGTGCCTAGGCTCGGTAGGAGAGGTCACCCTAGGTAGAGAACATTCCTCTCCTTCGCTGCAGATCTCAGTCTCCGTGACCTGCGGAGCAAAACATTTTCTGGACTCTGTCTGTTGGACTCCGGAGCTGCCGGAAGCTTTATCCAGCAAACGCTTGTGGATCGCAACCACTTACCAGTTCAGGCTCTTCCCAACCCGTTACAGGTAGTCGCTGTCCATGGCCAGCCTCTGACCGTACCTGTCCAGTTCCATACTGAGCCAGTGGAACTCCGGGTAGGTCTTATGCATTCTGAAAGAATTCATTTTTATGTGTACCCTGGTTTATCTCACCCCTTGCTTCTAGGTTTGCCTTGGTTTCAGAAACATGAACCAGTCCTTAATTGGAGAACAGGCGAAATTCTACATTGGGGAGATTCCTGCTCAGACCGTTGTTTAATTCGGATTGAACCAGCGTCACCCCCGGTCCAGCCTGCTCCCCTGCCTGGATTACCATCCGCTTACTTTACCATCCGCTTACTGGTTCTTCTCGGATGTCTTCAGGAAAAAGGAGGCTGAAAAACTTTCTCCCCACAGGTCGTATGACTGTCCAATAGACCTTCTTCCTGGAACATCTCCTCCCCGTGGGAGAGTTTACCATCTTTCCCAGGCAGAGACTCAGGCTATGTCGGACTATATCCAGGAGAACTTGGCCAGAGGGTTTATCTGAAAATCATCGTCACTGGCAGGAGCAGACTTCTTCGTGAAGAAAAAGGACGGATCCATGCGGCCCTATATCGACTACCGAGGACTGAACCAGATCACGGTAAAAAAACGGTACCCTTTGCCTCTAATTTCAGAACTGACCGTCTCCGAAGGGCCAGGATCTTCACCAAGCTGGATCTCAGAGGCGCTTACAATTTGATCTGAATCAGAGATGGAGACGAATGGAAAACAGCCTTCAACACCCGTGATGGCCACTACGAGTACCTGGTAATGCTGTTTGGTCTAAGCAATGCTCCCGCTGTTTTCCTAGAGTTCATCAATGACATTTTCAGGGATCTGCTTTACACCTGTGTTGTTGTCTACCTAGACGACATTCTGATTTTTTCTACTGACTTGGTCTCGCATCGCAGACAAGTGCGCCTGGTCTTACAGAGTTTCAGGGAGTACTTTTCGGATTAACCGTGCGCTGCTAGACAAAACGACTCCTTTCGACTTGTATACTTTTATTTTCCCATTTTCCCAACGCGTTTCGAAGTTTATAACTTCTTCCTCAGGGGATGATATGTTTGGTACATATCATCCCCTGAGGAAGAAGTTATAAACTTCGAAACGCGTTGGAAAAATGGGAAAATAAAAGTATACAAGTACACAATCTGGAAAGGAGTCGTTTTGTCTAGCAGCGCACGGTTAATCCGAAAAGTACTTCTTTGATATCTGATGATCTATGGTCACGGGGTGGCCATTCGGATGTGCAGCAGCTTTGACCTCTATTCCTTTATGCCTTAAACTCTCCTGCCATTGGTGAGTATAACAGCTTGAACTTTTATCTCTTTTTACCTGGGTAAGACCCTATTGCGCTCTTTCTCTTTTAATTTTAACCAGAGTCTCAGGGAGAACAGACTGTACGCCAAGTTTGAAAAGTGCCTCTTTGAACAATCCTTTTTGCCTTTCCTTGGTTACATTGTTTCCTACACAGGATTAAAAATGGATCCAGAGAAGTTATCTGCTGTACTCAAGTGGCCTCGTCCGTCTGGGTTGAAGGCCTTACAGCGATTCCTGGGCTTCGCCAACTACTACAGGCAATTCATTCCTAACTTCTCCACCCGAGTGGCGCCCATCACAGCTCTAACCCAGAAAGGTACAAATCCGAAGGATTGGCCTCCTGAGACTGAGGAGGCCTTTGTTTCTCTCAAAAAGGCCTTTACTGTCGCACCTGTTCTTCATCGTCCTAACTCCAATGAACAATTTTTTCTTGAGGTCGATGCCTCTTCAGTAGGTGCGGGAGCTGTACTAACCCAGAAATCGTCCTCCGGGCGAATGCATTCCTGTGGGGTTTTTTTCCAAGGATTTTTCTGCCGCAGAGAGGAATTATTCTGTTCGAGATCGGGAATTGTTGGCTATCAAATTGGCTCTGCCGGAGTGGAGGCATCTTCTAGAAGGAGCTCTTCATCAGGTAGTCGTATATACTGATCACAAAAACCTTGCTTACCTTCAAACTGCACAAAGGCTGAATCCTCGTCAAGCCCTCTGGGCTTTGTTTTTTGCTCGTTTTAACTTTGTTCTTCATTTTTGCCCAGCTGACAAAAATGTCAAAGCAGACGCACTTTCCAGAGCCTTTCTACCTCTTGATCAAGAAGTAGAACCGCAGCATATCATTGAACCCTCAAGGTTAGTCGCGGTCGCTTCTACTGATCTTGCCCGGCTGCTTCCCGGGAAGACTTTCGTGTCAGCTTCTGAGCATACTCGTGTCCTTCGGTGGGGTCACTTGTCCAAGTTGGATGGTCACGCCGGCCAGAGAAAGACTCTGCAACTCATCGCCCGGTACTACTGGTGGCCTGCCATGGCTAAGGACATTCTGGAGTATGTCACAGCCTGTCCTTCCTGTGCTCGTAACAAGACGGCCAAGCATCTACCCGCAGGTAGGCTTCAGCCTCTTCCAATTCCATCTGCCCCCTGGCAACATATCGCGATGGACTTCATCACAGATCTCCCGATCTCATCTGGCTGTTCTGTGGTGTGGGTAGTGGTGGATCGCTTCTCTAAAATTACTCACTTCGTTCCACTACCCGGTCTTCCAACTGCTCCTGAGTTGGCGGACCTGTTCATCCGGCACATCTTCCTTCTCCATGGTTTCCCTCTCCACATCGTGTCCGACAGAGGAGTCCAGTTCACCTCAAGATTCTGGAGAGCAGTTTGTAAACTGGTAAGAATTGAACTGGATTTTTCCTCAGCGTACCATCCCCAGTCCAATGGACAAGTGGAGAGGACAAATCAAATCCTGGCTGGATTCATGCGTCACTTTGTCAACGCCCATCATGACGACTGGGTAGACTTACTGTCCTGGGCCGAATTTTCTTACAACAATCAAGTAAGTGAATTTTCTGGAAAGTCTTCCTCCCTTTCAGATTGTCTTCGGATTGCAACCCGGAATACCTCTTCCCATCTCCGGATTATCTGGCGTTCCAGCTGCCGATACCTTCTCCGAAGATTTTTCTAAGGTCTGGAGGGATACCAAAACTGCTCTGGAGAAAGCCTCCCAGCGTATGAAAAGGCATGCGGACAAGAGACGTTTGGATGCGCCTATCTTTCGTCCTGGAGACAAGGTATGGCTCTCTTCTAAGTACATCCGGTTAAAGATGCCATCCTACAAATTGGGTCCCCGGTTCATAGGACCATTTGAGATCTTGAGACAGATCAATCCACTCCTTTCATGTTTCTCTCCTCAAACCAGTAGTTTTGAGTCCCTTCTTTAAGGATCCGGGTACTACTCCTGACCCTGTCTCGGAGGATGATGTTTTTGAGGTAAAACATATCCTGGCCGTAAAAAAGTAAGGGGTAAGACCTACTACCTGGTGGACTGGAAGGGTTTTGGTCCTGAGGAGAGATCTTGGGAGCCTAGGGAGAACATCCAGGCTCCTCTTCTCCTTAAACAGTTCTAAGCAGGCTTGAAGAAGAGGGGGTGTAAAGAGGGGGATACTGTTACACCCGGTCCCCGTCCTGGCGCTGTGCCCAGGTCTGCCGCTGTTACACCTGGCCCCCATCCTGGCACTGCATCCAGGCCTGCCGCTGCTCTCCGTTCTGGGCACTCACCTCAAGTCTCTCATGCTGCTGCTCAGCATTCTGTCCTCCCTCCTGCCTCCTCCTCCTGGCGTCCTGTGAGGAGATCTGTAGCTAAGGATATTAGGGCCCGCCCGCCCGCTCTCTTGCTTTCTTAAAGGGGCGACGTTCATTATTCAAAAAATGCAATCAACCAATGGCAGCGCACTGGCTGCTATTTCTGGCCTCTCCTCCATAGGGAGAGTGCCAGAGCAATGAGTATCTATCATTGCTACATCCGGTTCTCATGCTAACCTGTGTGCGCTGCATCTGCAGTCTCTGTGCATTGTCTAATGCTCTCTGGTTCCACAGCATATCAGTATCCTGTGTTACCTGGTTATATCAGCAACTATCTGGGCCTAAGCCATCCCGTTCCGCCTACAGCCATCCGAGTCTAAGGACTGTGTGAAGGTCACTGGAACCGACTCCTTACCAACTAACCGGATCCAGGACCCAGCGCATTACGGACTCTGCTGTAACTTTTGTTATCCCTTTTGGTCCCGCTGGGACAGCTGCCACGTGTTCGGGGTCTAACTGGAGGTAGCACCTGTGTCCTCCGGGTATTCCATTCTGGCCCTGCGTGTGGGGCTTTACTACGGGTGCCCGGGGCTCACTAGTTACGCCCCCTTCGGAGCCCCCCGGACCGAGGTCCCGCGGTTCCACTTAAAAAATAAAAATGAATGTGAACTTCACCATGTCTGCCTCCGCTTCCATTCATTACAGTCATGGACCCAATGCAGACCTTTGCCCAAATGCTGCAGATCTTTACTGATGAGATTAGGGGGCTGTGCGGTGAGTTGGTGCAGCAACTGCAGCTGTTGGTGGGCTTTGGGGGCTTGGTTCAGGAACAGGCTCAGCCAGAACCCAAGATATCCCTTCCTGACAGGTTTTCTGGAGGGAGAGATCAATTCTTGGTTTTGCAGCAAGCCTGCAAGTTATACTTCAGGCTGCGCCCTCGTTCATCAGGGAGTGAAGAGCAACAGGTGGGAATCATTATGTCCCTCTTTAAGGGGGATCCCCAATCCTGGGCCTTCTCCCTGCCGGACGATTCACCAACATTAAAGTCCGTGGACAAGTTTTTTGTGGCTTTGGCGCTAGTGTATGGGGATCCTGATGGCGTCTCCCTGGTGGAATCCTGACTCCGTAGGTGTAAACAGGGAGCCCGGGTTGCTGAGGAGTACTGCTCAGAGTTTAGGAGGTGGGCCACTGACACTCAGTGGAGTGACCCTGCACTTAGGAGTTAATTTGTGCAGGGTCTGTCTCCAAAGTTGCAGGATACTCTGGTGCAGTACGCCGTCCCCAGGTCGCTGGAGGCCGCCATGTCCCTTGCCATCTGGGTGGATAGACGCCTTAGGGAGAGACATACACAAAATGTGCCCCCTGTTGTCCTCGCTAGGGAGGAGGACCCACCAGTGCGGACGGAGGAACCCAGGCAGCCCGGTGTTGTTGGTACAAAAAAGGGGTTGTCTGCGGCTCGCCGTGGTGGGGGGTGTTATCAATGGGTCACCGAGGAGAAAAAAGCAAAACAAGCTAAGTCACAGAAAACCAGAGAGGTTGGTAACTATGCAGATTGCAGATATCTGATCCTACCATACAACTAGCAGCAGCCGTGGAGCGTACCTACGATATTCCTAGACGCTTCGTCACAGCCGGAGGACTAAATAAGCCTGAAGCATGAAAAGGGGAAAACTAACTGCCCCAGAGCAGACCCCAAAGGAATAGATAGCCCCCACACATATATTGATGGTGAAACAAGATGAAGGCACAAACACAGGCAGGAAAATAGACTGAGCAAACGATGGGGCCCAAACTAACTAGAAAGGAAAGGAAAGGAAAGACACTGTCTGCAACCTGCAAAAAAACCCTACAAAAATAATGTCCAACACTTCTGATAGCAAAATTAACCCTGAAGTCACTAGACTTCTCCCACTATATCAGCACTCTGAAATATTCTGAGACAGAGCAAAAAGAGACCAAACTAGTAAGGGACAAAAAGCAAATTGGCAAAATACTGATAAATAAGAGTGGAAATTCAGCACAGCCCCCAGCCTGGGCTGGCTGACCACACAAAAAACTGAATAGACCAGCAAAATCAAGTGTGAACATTAGCAGAAAAACTTAGCTTTAGATGACTGGAACAGAGCTGAAAACCAAGAGCTGACAAGCGAGAAGGAATCACCAGCAACTGAATAGGGCGTCGGCTGTCTTAAATCCAATCTGACACTCCTGAGGTCCAATCGTCATCCTCATTCTCAGGTGGCAGATCTCCACCGATCAA
Organism: Dendrobates tinctorius; assembly: GCF_039654945.1. NCBI lineage: Eukaryota > Metazoa > Chordata > Amphibia > Anura > Dendrobatidae > Dendrobates > Dendrobates tinctorius. The sequence goes on along the minus strand of NW_027361706.1, from coordinate 33,469,907 downwards.
ATCAGTCTCACTACCTCCTGTTACCACCAGAGGGAGTCTGGAAGGAGAACTCACAACTGGTGAACCAGAGAATGAACTCACAACAGGGGGGTATGCTTTTCCTGTGGGAAGCCGAGCCATTTCATAGGAGCCTGCCCAGTGCGTGCCAAGTCTCCAGATGAACCCATGCAAGTAAGAGGAGCTAGTTTGTGTACAGGGCTGCCTACGGTTCAGGGAGTGGAGTCAGCATGTTTCTACTGCGGGCAGACTGGTCATGTCCTTAAGGCTTGCCCTACGAGCGCCAAATTATCTATGCCATCTCAGAAGCCGCATTCCCCTGGTCGCTTGGAGGGAGGTGACCAGGGAGTGTATATTTCCTCCATTTTGCCCTCCCAAGGTACTATGTCAGCGGAGGTTTTGGCTGGCGGGGTACCGGAGGTGATACCGGTGCTTGTGGACAGCGGAGAAGGAGTCAGTCTCGTGGATGCTCGCTTTGTCCAGACTCATGGCCTGAAGTGTAGGATGCTAGCCCAACCTATAAGCATCCAGGCCATTAACTTTGTTCCTCTGAGCCAGGGGAGCTTGACTCAAGTCGTAGGAAATATCCATCTGCGGATAGGACATCATGAGGAGTCCTTGGCATGCTAAGTCTTGGAGGGAATGCCGGTGCCTATCGTTTTAGGCCTCCCTTGGCTTAAAAAACACAACCCGGTAATAGATTGGCGGGCTAGGGAAGTAGTCAGCTGGGTGTAGTCGTGTGAGGGCTGCTGCCTAGGGGCTACTGTCTCTGCCATCTCTCTGCAACTGGCCCCTTCCTCTCCTGTGGGAGCAGCAGAGGTGCTGCAGGAGAGTAGGGGCAAGTCTCAACCCTCGACATTAGCCAACCCTGGGAGGCACAGACCTCGTGGTGGAAGGGGTTGAGGGTGGTGAGCCCCTTGGTGAATTGCGGGGGTGTGAGTGTGGTGACACAGGGGGATGCCTCTATTGTCAGTTCCAGTAAGAGTTCACTGTATTGTGACAAACTAATGTGTGGCAATAAACGTTCAGGTCCGGACCTGTGTGTAAACGAGCATGTATGGGTGGCCACCAAAAAACATCCAGTGGAAGTGTGTTGTTGAGTCTTGCCAGCTCGAGTTACCCCCAAACATGCACATACACAACTCGTTCCCCAGATCGGCACTTTGGAGATGTGTGGTGCCTCCAGAACATACATTGCCAATACCAGCGGTGCTCGTTTGTCATGAACCTGAAGTTCAGGTAGTGGCTGGGGTGAACTCTGGATCTGGGCGTCCCCTCTGTAGGTGGTTCCCTGATGAGGAGCGGTCTTGAGGGTCCATAGGCCCCTCATATTGAGGGAGGGTACTGTCACGATCCATGCTGGATTGTGACAGATAAAAGCACATGTAACCTTTTTTTTCCTTTAAACCCTTTCTGCCATTAGACGTACTATCCCGTCCATGTGCCCTGGGACTTAATTCCCAGGGACGGGATAGTACGTCTAATGCGATCAGCGGCGCCCACGTGGTGAGCGCCGCTGATCGCGGCCGGGTGTCAGCTGATTATCACAGCTGACACCCGGCACAATGTGTCAGGGGCGGTCACGGACCGCCCCCGACACGTTAACCCCTTGTACACCGCGATCAAACACGATCGCGGTGTACCGGGAGTTAAAGGGAAGCTTCGGCAGGGAGGGGGCTCCCTCCGTGCTTCCCTGAGCCCCCCACGGCAGCGCAATGTGCAGCGCTGCTGCGGGGGGCTCTTTCCCTACAGGCCCCCGGATCCAAGATGGCGACGGGGGCCTTCGGGGGCCTGTAGGGAGCTGACTTCCTCACTGCCTGCAAAGCGCAGGCATGAGGAAGTCTGCAGAACTGCCTGTGACAGATTTCTGATCTGTCACAGTGATCTGTGATGTGACAGATCAGAGATCTGTCACAGGACAGTGATGTCCCACCTGGGACTATGTAATAAAGTAAAAAAAAAAAAATAAAAGTGTAAAAATAATTTTAAAAAAATCGCTAAATAAATTAGTAAAAAAAAAAAAATATTCCCCAATAAATTCATTTTTTGAAAATAAAAAAAAAAAAAACAATAAAAGTACACATATTTGGTATCGCCGTGTCCGTAGCGACCCGCCCTACAAAATTGTCCCATTAGTTAACCATTTAGCGAACCCCTTAAAAAATAAAAATAAAAAACGAATGATTTATTATCATACCACCGAACAAAAAGTGCAATAACGCGCGATCAAAAAGACGCATATAAATATCCATGGTACCGCTGAAAATGTCATCTTGTCCCGCAAAAAACGAGCAGCCATACAGCATCATCCGCAAAAAAATAAAAAAGTTATAGCTCACAGAATAAAGCGATGCAAAAATAATTATTTTTTATATAAAATTGTTTTCATTGCAAAAAACCGACAAAACATAAAAAACGACCTAAATGAGGTATCGCTGTAACCGTACCGACGCGAAGAATAAAAGCGCTTTATCAATTTTACCGCACGCGGAACGGTGTAAACGCACCCCCCCAAAAGAAATTCATGAAACGCTGGTTTTTGTTCATTCTGCGTCCCACAAATCGGAATAAAAAGCGATCAAAAAATGTCACGTGCCCAAAAATGGTACCGATAAAAACGTCAACTCGTCCCGCAAAGAATAAGACCTCACATGACTTGGTGGGTCAAAATATGGAAAAATTATAGCTCTCAATATGTGGTGATGCAAAAACTATTTTTACAATAAAAAGCGTCTTTTAGCGTGCGACAGCCGGCAAACATATAAACCGCCATAAATAGTAAATCAAACCCCCCGTTATCACCCCCTTAGTTGGGGAAAAATAATAAAATTTAAAAAATGTATTTATTTCCATTTTCCCATTAGGGTTAGGGTTAGGGTTAGGGCTAGGGTTAGGGCTAGGGTTAGGGTTAGGGCTAGGGTTAGGGCTCAGATTAGGGTTAGGGGTGTGTTGGGGTTAGGGTTGGAGTTATAATTGGGGGGTTTCCACTGTTTGGGCACATCAGATGCTCTCCAAATGCAACATGGTGTCTGATCTCAATTCCAGCCAATTCTGCGTTGAAAAAGTCAAATTGGGCTCCTTCCCTTCCAAGCTCTGCCATGCGCCCAAACAGTGTTTTACCCCCACATATAGGGTATCAGCATACTCAGGACAAATTGCAAAACAACTTTTGGGGTGCAATTTCTCCTGTTACCCTTAGGAAAATAAAAAATTGGGGGCAAAAATATCATTTATGTGGAAAAAAATGATTTTTTTATTTTCACGCCCAGGCGTTATAAACTTCTGTGAAGCACTTGGGGGTTCAAAGTGCTCACCACACATCTAGATAAGTTCCGTGGGGGGTCTAGTTTCCAAAATGGGGTCACTTGTGGGGAGTTTCAATAGTTTAGGTACATCAGGGGCTCTCCAAACGCACATGACACCCGCAGACCAATCCATCAAAGTCTGCATTCCAAAACGTCACTACTTCCCTTCTGAGCCCTGACGTGTGCCCATACAGTAGTTTTCTCCCACATATGAGCATATGAGGTATCAGCGTACTCAGGACAAATTGGACAACAACTTTTGGGGTCCAATTTCTCCTGTTACCCTTGGGAAAATAAAAAATTGGAGACTAATTGATCATGTTTGTGGAAAAAATACGATTTTTGTATTTTCACGTACGGGCGTTATAAACTTCTGTGAAGCACTGGGGGGTTCAAAGTGCTCACCACACATCTAGATAAGTTCCTTGGGGGGTCTAGTTTCCAAAATAGTGTCATTTGTGGGGGGTTTAAACTGTTTTGGTACATCAGGGGCTTTCCAAACGTGACATGGTGTCCGATCTCAATTCCAGCCAAAAACGTCAAATGGCGCTGCTTCCCTTCCGAGCTCTGCCATGCACCCAAATAGTCGTTTACACCCACACATGGGGTATCAGTGTACTCAGGACAAATTGCACAATAACTTTTAGGGACCTATTACCCTTGGAAAAATAAAAATTGGGGGTGAAAAGATCATTTTTGTGGAAAAAATATGATTTTTTAATTGTACCGCTGTACGTTATAAACTTCTGTGAAGCCCTTGTGGGTTCAAAGTTCTCAACACATATCTAGATAAGTTCCTTGGGGGGTCTAGTTTCCAAAATGGGGTCACTTGGGTGGGTTTCCACTGTTTAGGTACATCAGGGGCTCTCCAAACACGACATGGCGTCCGATCTGAATTCCACCCAATTTTGCATTGAAAAAGTCAAATGGCGCTCTTTCCCTGCTGAGGTCTGCCATGCGCCGAAACAGTGGTTCCCCCCCACATATCAGGTATCGGCGTACTCAGGACCAATTGCACAATAACTTTTGCAGTCCAATTTCTCCTGTTACCCTTGGTAAATTAAAAAAATTGAACCTGAATTATTTTTTTAGTGAAAAAAAGTTAAATGTTCATTTTTTTTTAAATATTCAAAAAATTCCTGTGACACACCTAAAGGGTTAATAAACTTCTTGAATGTGGTTTTGAGCACCTTAAGGGGTGCAGTTTTTAGAATGGTGTCACTTTTGGGTATTTTCTATCATATAGACCCCTCAAAGTGGCTTCAAATGTGATGTGGTCCGTAAAAATAAAATGGTGTTGCAAAAATGAGAAATCGCTGGTCAACTTTTAACCCTTATAACTTCCTAACAAAAAAAAATTTTGGTTTCAAAATTGTGCTGATGTAAAGTAAACATGTGGGAAATGTTACTTATTCAGTTTTTTGTGTGCTATATCTCTGTGATTTAAGGGCATAAAAATTCAAAGTTGGAAAATTGCAAAATTTTCTAAATTTTCGCCAAATTTCCATTTTTTCACAAATAAACGCAAGTTATTTGAATGAAATTTTACCACTAACATGAAGTACAATATGTCACGAGAAAACAATGTCAGAATCACCGGGATCCATGGAAGCGTTTCAGAGTTATTACCTCATAAAGGGACAGTGGTCAGAATTGTAAAAATTGGCCTGGTCATTAACGTGCAAACCACCCTTGGGGCTTAAGGGGTTAAGCTAGTTGCTTTAAGTTAGTTTTGTCCCCGGTGGCCATTAGGGTCAATAGACAGTGGTGTCTTTAGTTCTAGTTTTGCCCCCGGTGGTGGCTAGTATTATTACACGGGAATCACTAGCAGGTGTGATTGCTCTGGCTCTTGCCTATAAAGGAGAGTCAGGTGGTCTCACTCACTGTTGGTGATATTGGTCATTTCTAACCATCCTTGGCGGAGGAAGGAGCTAGAGAAGAGTTCCTTGCAGCTCAGTCAGAGTCCTGGTGGTGAAGGAGCAACAATGAGGAGTTCCGTGCAGCTCTGACAAAGCTTTAGTGAAGTAGCAGCTATTCAGGAGGAAAGCTGCACTCAGTTGCTGGACTCTGTTTCTGGGAGCAATAGCAACAGAGCAAAGTTAAGTGGTTTTTCCCTGTTTGTAACTTTCCTTATGTGTGTTTTAGTGCAGTGGTGGGATTAGTTTCTGCACCATTCAATTCATTAGAAAGGGATAGGTGCAGGGCGAGCTAGGGTTTTTAGGTATCCTGCTCGTCGCCAGGTGTGGAACCTGCCTAGGGACTGTCAGGAGTGTAGAGACACTGACTCAGGGGAGTGCAGGAGGTCTCCACGTCTCTGTTCCCTATTGTAGGGCCCTCCATTGTATCGGTTTCCCTGGTGATTCCCTTATCTCTGTAAATTCACCCTGCTGAAGGCGGTGTATCCAGATACACATGTAACTACTGAAATAAGCCTGCTGGTGGCGGTGCATCTGGCTGTACGTTACATTGTTTAAAATCTCCCTGCTGGAGGCGGTGTATCCAGGGTCACGGGTGTCATAGAAATTCGCCCTGCTGGAGGTGGTGTATCCAGTCACCCGTGACATCACAATAACAATTGAGGGTGAAAAGATCATTTTTGTGGAAAAAATAGGATTTTTTTAATTTTACGGCTGTACGTTATAAACTTATGTGAAGCTCATGGGGGTTCAAAGTTCTCATCACACATCTAGATAAGTTTCGTGGGGGGTCTAGCTTCCAAAATGGTGTCACTTGTGGGGGGGGTTTCCACTGTTTAGGCACATCAGGGGCTCTCCAAATGCGATATGGCATCAAACCAATTCTGCGTTGAGAAAGTCAAATGGAGCTCATTCCCTTCTGAGCTCTTCCATGCGCCCAAACAGTGGTTTACCCCCACATATGGGGTATAGGCATACTCAGGACAAATTGCGCAATAACTTCTGTAGTCCAATTTCTCCTGTTACCCTTGGTAAAATAAAAACATTGGACCTGAAGTAATTTTTTGTGAAAAAAAGTTAAATGTTCATTTTTTTAAGCATTCAAAAAATTCCTGTGAAGCAACTGAAAGGTTAATGAACTTCTTGAATGTGGTTTGAGTACTGTCAGGGGTGCAGTTTTTAAAATGGTATCACTTTTGGGTATTTTCTACAATATAGACCCCTCAAAGTGACTTCAAATGTGATGTGGTACCTAAAAAACATGGTGTTGTAAAATGAGAAATCGCTGGTTAAATTTTAACCCTTATAACTATCAAACAAAAAAAAATTTTGCTTCCAAAATTGTGCTGATGTAAAGTAAACATGTGCGAAATGTTACTTATTAAGTTTTTTGTGTGCCATATCTCTGTGATTTAAGGGCATAAAAATTAAAAGTTGGAAAATTGCAAAATTTTTGCCAAATTTCCATATTTTTCATAAATAAACGCAAGTTATATGAATGAAATTTTACCACTAACATGAAGTACAATATGTCATGAGAAAACAATGTCCGAACCACCGGGATCCATGGAAGCGTTCCGGAGTTATTACCTCATAAAGGGACAGTGGTCAGAATTGTAAAACTTGGCCCGGTCATTAACGTGCAAACCACCCTTGGGGGTAAAGGGGTTAATTGATCATGTGGGTGTTCCATATATGTTGCTGGACTTAGGCAGTCATTTTCCTACCTCAGCACAGGCACTTTAATGATGTTCTAATCCTACTTCAGGAAGATTATTTATAGGCGACTGTACCCCTCTTCTTTCACATTTGAGATATTTCTATATCTTCACTTTCAATATATTAATGTTGGCAAAGTGTGTGTAAAGGTGTCTCCAGCCATTAGCGTCCTTCATATCTGAGGCATTTGTTTTTTTTGTTTTTTTGTTATTTTATTTTCATTACTTGTTTTCATTACAATTGTTTAATAAAAATTGCAATTTATGATTTTGAAAAAATTTCTACTTTGTGCTTTTTCTGTTCACTTTTCTCTTGCAGTTGAGAAACTGATGAAACAGACGGGATTTATTTATTGTGCTTGGCCCTTGATATTTTTTGGATCATAATTTTGATATAACTTCTGTTTTCCTTCTACGAAAAAAACCCTAGCATTTTACAGCACCAGCTTAGAGAAGAGATTTCTAAACTCTCAGTCACACGCTGCATTTCTTTTTCTCCATTTTTATCTGAAGCTTGTCAATTCTTTCAGTTTTGCAGAGTTTTTCACCAATTCAAATGAATGAATGAAAAAGCAAAACAATTAAAAACGCTGCAAAAACACGAGGATTGTACGCAGCGATTTTCCTGCTACCACTCTGGTTTTAGGGGTAGAATAAAATCCTGCAAAAATGCAACATGTGAACATATAAAACCACAAGAGAAACACCGACTAAAAGTCCAAAGTATCAAAAGTGGTTTTATGTTGTTTCTTTCCGATTGTCCATTCTGCATCTAAGGTCCATTTTCGCAGCACTGCTAATTAAATGTGGGATTTATTTTACTATATTTATGCTTTTCTACTATATCTACATAAGTAATAACCCCATTTTTCTTGGCACTCTGGGTTTGAGTCCCCCTTTCTTGTGTTTTATTTCTAACATGTGAACATAGCCTTATCCTGGTTGTGTTCTATTTGGAAATAACATAGAACGGCCGTAATAACATGGAGACATAATTCATTCCATGGTTTTCCACTTTCAGAATTGCTAGGCAGCATCTATTCCTACAGAGCCGCCCATGAAGATTCTACTCCAAGATTCCATTATGACATCACACATGATGTCGGCATTATGACATCACACATGATGTTGTCCATTATGACATCACACATGATGTTGGCTATTATGACATCACGGAACCCAGTCTCTACTTATACAATGCACACAGTGTCACTGGTGCCATTTTTTGGTTCTATAGCTAGTGGACTGTGCGCACTTGCACTTACTCGCTATGGATGACTATCTTCTAGATAACTTTCAGGCAGACCCACTATTGGGGATTATTTTCGACAGTAACCCCGACACTGCGCTTCTACCACCCGATGGCGTCCTCAGCTTCACTCACCGGCTGGTGATGCCGCTGGTAAAGGACTGCCTGACCAAATTCAACCAAGGTCAACTAACCTCAGAGTATCTGAGCGATTTATCTCAGAACATCAGGATGTTACTGCAGCAGGTAAGTGGCGGACGCTCCGCACAAATCTTCTCCATAATAATAGATAATAATGACGGGATAGAAGTTTCTTCTTTCCTCCAATATAAAACACAATGAATGCCCAGATATGGCGCCAGAGGAGCAAATGGCACATAAAATGGCCGCCTCCAATGTGACCTTTCTCATCTCAGGATTTTCATTTTGATTTATTTTCTTTTTTATAGGCTGAAAAAAGATTTCAACATGGCGATTTGTCTTTAATTAAGGAACTCGCCCAAAAAGTCCTGTCTGCACTGGAACGTCCGGCCCGCTCATCGGAACGCCTGGTAAGGAGCCGTCTTCTTCTCTATCACACGTCCTTGTTTTCTGATCTTCTCCAGATCACCAGTCAGATATCAGAAGATCTGGTGTTAGATCTTACAGGCCTCCCTGTCAGCTCCTGGCAGGCACAGCATATTTATGGCCGCTAGTCTCTGCTGCTCCCTCCCCCGTGATGGCAGTCTGTATTCTGTAGTCACAGCTCAGTGGCGGGACGTCTGTATTTCCGCCTCTGTCTAGCGCTATTATCTTCCTGATTATAAATGCTGCAGCTGAGATAATAGGCGATATTACAGAGATGTTGTGTATACAAGTCTCTTATAAAGTATATTAATCTGGACTTGTGGAGAGGAGCTGCAGTGTAAAGCATTTCCCCCTAATACTGTAATGAATGAAGTACCCCTGATATAAGGAGCGCAGGTAACACGGCTCTGGGGTCACAGGGCAGAGAAGTCAAAGTTTACACTGAACGTTTGATTTTTCAATCTTAATTTATCTTAATCCACCTAAATGAGAGAATGAGAAAAGTTCTCAACATGGCGCATTGTCTGTATAGTTACAATTGCTGCATCTGTAAATGCAGGTTTAGTTCTTCCTGATTTCTGCATTTGGTGATTTAGTGAAATCTTCCACATATTAAATCTATATAATATAACTATTAGGAAACAGCAGAAGGCGACACCGAAGATGGGCAAAATCTACACCCGGGAATGACCCCTGACCCTAATACGAGTCAGCGGGAGCTGACCAGCGATCTGACCACAGGTAAGCCGATCACCCGACCTTCTAGACGGAATCTCCAGATATTCTAGAGAACAGGGGATAATGGTGGATTTACTGTACTCTGTGTACAGGGAACCTGTCAGCCTGTTACATGTGAAGTACCGGTCTGACTGTACAGCCCATTACCCTCTAATGAAAAGATCCCTTTTGTTTTTAGAAATCTAATATCTCAGTCAGGAGTAATCTAACGTAGAAGCCATACACAAACCTGGGTGGAAGTGCACTGGGGGCGTGAAAGAAAACGTCTGAGTGCAGTGACACGCCCCTAGTGCACTTACAGGCTAATATGCATATGGCTTCTCTGCTTGAGCTTTCTTTTCCCATCACTCACATGTACAGTAAAGGCGATGACTGCCTCATATTTAGAATCCCCATATAATCAGTAATAATCCCATTTACAGACGTCCCGCCATTTCTCCGTTATATTGCTGTATTGGGTATGTAGGATTGATGTTGTCTAATACATTTTATTTATTCATCTCTTCATCACTATTTTAGATCCAACAGTGCTGGCGATTCCTGATAGTGGAATCTATGCGATCCCGGAGATCCAAGAACCTGACGCTGTGAGTATCATAGAAGGGGATGTCTGTATGTCACCAGATCATGGAGTGTGAATGACACGTCCAGTATTATCCCCCATATAACCATGGGAGATCTCTGTTCTAAATATAAATGATGCTATTGTGTTAGATAATAGAACTTATACTAAACACAATCTGGCACCAGGTTTCTGCTACCCATCTGAGAGCAGCATGATGTAGGGGCAGAGACCCTGATTCCAACAATGTCACTTTCTTTATTGGGTGCAGCAGTCACACTTTTCTCTGATGCAGATCTAGCAGAGCTCTGAATCCTGAGCGATTTATAACCCTGCCCACACCATTGGCTGGCCGCTGTCTGGATACAGTACACTGTGAATAAGCAGAAATCCTCTAATCAGTGGTGGGAGCAGGGTTACATAGAGCAATAGGACTACGTGATACAAGACTAGTCCTATAGTGATAATCTCTTGCTGATTAAACACTGATTTTAATAAAACGATACACAGCCTAGTAAATGACACGTCACTGGAATCAGGATTTCATCCCCTACATCATGCTGTTCTTAGATTACATAAAAAACCTGCTGACAGATTCCCTTTAAGGTTTCATTTGTGATCTCCCATATTATTCAGCACTGTACAATGATTCTGGTGTATGGAGGATCCCCCTTAACACCCTAACGACCTATGACGTGCTTTGCCCATGGCCTCCCCCATCTATTCCAGCACATGACAGCTCATCTGATCAGCTGTCATGTGCTCCTAACAGCCGCGGGTGTAATCACGATCCACCTGTGGCGGCTAACATGTGAAATGCCGCTGTCAAACTCTGACATCGGCATATTTAAATGGCTGCTATGGAAGTGCGTCTTAGCTCCACCCATTGGCGCCCGTGTCATATCACCGCGGATCGCCGAAGGGTTTGCATGACAATACGAGGTCTTCAGAAGACCTCTTTGGCTGTCATTGCCAAACTGCTATTGTTGCCGCCCAGCGGTCGACGCTCAGAGTAGATGAGCATATTTGCTTTGTGTAACACAAGCTGTTATGAATGAGTCACCGAGGAGGAAAAACAAAAACAAACTAAGCCCGAGAAAACCAGAGAGGTTGGTAACTAAGCAGATTGCAGACCCCTGATCCTATCCACACAACTAGCAGTAACTGTGGAGCGTACCTACGATGATCCTAGATGCCTCGTCACAGCCGGAGAACTAAATAAGCCTAAAGCAAGAAAAGGGGAAATCTAAACTGCCCCAGAGCAGACCCCAAAGCAATAGACAGCCCCCAAACATGTATTGGCGGTGAGACGATGAAAACACAAACACAGATAGAAAAAAAGGCTGAGCAAAGGATGGGGCCCACACTAACTAGAAAGGACAGGAAAGGAAAGATGCTGTCTGCAATCATGCACAAAACCCTGCCAAGAAATGTCCAACACATTCTGATAACAAAAACCCTGAAGTCGCTAGACTTCAATTCCCTATATCAGCACTCTTGCGTATTCTGAAGACAGAGCAAAAAGAGACCAATCTTATCAGGGACAAAAAGGCAAACTGGCATAAACAGAGACATAAGAATGGAAATTCAGCACAGCCCCAGCAGGGGCTGGCTGATCACAAAAACTGAGTAAACCAGACCAAATCTCATGTGAAAAATAGCAGAGCACACTTAGCTTGAGAAGGCAGGAACAGAACTGGAAACCAGAACCTCGGGGCAGGAGAAAATCACCAGCACAAAATTAGGGAGTCGGCTGTCTTAAATCCAGTCAGAGATTTCTGATGTCCACTCACAGTCCTCCTCAGGTGGCAGGTCTCTGCAATTTAGATCAGCTTCATTACCTACTGTCACCACCAGAGGGAGCCCGGATGGAGAACTCATGACTCGTCTGTCAACATAGCCATCTCCACCACCCTCACCGGAAGCCAGAGGTAAACCAGAAAATGAGTTCACAACAACAAGCGATCGGATGATCCCAGCATCTAGTCTCCCATGGAGACTATTGAAGCAAGTAAAAAGTAGAAAAAAAGGATTTAAAAAATATAAAAGTTGAAATTACCCCCCCTTTTTCCCCATTCAAAACAATTTAAAAAATACACTTATTCGATATCGCCTCACTCGGAAACACCCGATCTATCAAGGTCTATCAAGAAAAAATCCGATCTGTAAATGTCACAAAGCGAAAAAAATCAAAATGCCAGAATTACACTCTTTTAGTTGCTGCAACATTGCAATAAAATACAATAATGGGCGATCAAAACTTTGTATCTACCAACAATGGTATCAATAAAAATATCAGCTCGGCACTCAAAAAATGAGTCCTCACCCCGACCAAGATCACGAAAAATGGAAATGCTACAGGTCTCGAAAAACAGCGCCTTTTTTTTTTTTATACAAACTTTGGATGGTTTTTTTTTTACCACTTAAATCAGAAAGAACCTATACATGTTCGGTATCTACGAACTAGTAATGACCTGGAGAATCATAATGGCAGGTCAGCTGTAGCATTTAAGCATTTAGTGAACGCGGTAAAAAAAACAATTGTGGAATTGCACTTTTCTGCAATTTCACTGCACTTAGAATTTTTATCCCATTTTTCAGTACAGGTTATGGTAAAACCAATGGTGTCGTTCAAAAGTACAAATTGTCCCGCGAAATACAAGCCCTCACATGGCCGTATTGACCGAAAAGTAACAAAGCTATGGCTCTGGGAGGAAGGGGAGCAATAAACGGAGACGCAAGAACGGAAATACCCCTGGTCGTTAAGGGGTTAAATGGCATCCGTGTCTGCGGAGTGTTCTGCTTGTATCGTCCCCTACAGTCAATCGCTGTATATCAGCTGGGACATAATATTGGAGGGAGAAGTTTTCTGGAGCTTTTTTCTTGCAGCTTTTTTTATCTGAATATCATTTCTTATTTCCTTATAGGGAGCGATCGAATCATTGATCCCAGCGAGAAAGCCGCATATAAGCGACTTTGAAACAACCAAACTGATCGGCGCTGGAACTTTTGGGTGAGATTTCTGTTGGTATAATCCACATTTCTCAGGGTTCCCTATGACAACACTTCTGCCTCTGTGCTCTGCCATTCAGTGTTATCATAGGGAAATGATCGGAGTCCACATCACTGTCCACATCTAATTCTCACTATTCAGCTCATTTATATACAGCGGGGCATTCTGACCTATAACAGGTTACATTATGTTCTGCTACTTTATTAATTTCTAGAAATTTATTTCCAGTGACGGACTTCAAGAATTAGTACAGAAGATCGTAGAATGATTTCTACGGCTGGACTGTTATTAAGGATTGATTACTAACCATGGATTGTCCTTTTCTCCAGGTCCGTCTACTTAGCACGCCATAAAGACTTGCACCAGGTCTTTGCAATGAAGACAATGGAAAAGCAGAACCTGAATACTCCAAAAAAGGTGGAATTGGCTTTTATTGAGAGGGACATCTTAACATTCGCTGATTGTCCCTTTGTGGTCTCCATGCTCTGCTCCTTTCCAACTAAACTTCACCTCTGTATGGTCATGGAGTATGTGGAAGGTAGGACACATATGCATTATATTCTAGTCACTCCATGCCTGCTCACATCTTATCACCGCACATATAATTAGGATGTGTCCAGGTGGTTGGTTCCATCACCACAGAACATTTCCTATAGGTTATATATTACCTAGCTGCACGGAAATCCATTGATCAGTGTGCAGGGGAACTATGGGGCCCATGAGTCAGAGGAGGCTTGGCGCCACTTGGCATTGGGCCACATCACTCCTCCTATCATCACAATTTCAGAGCAGCCGCATCCTCAGAATGAGAATACTGATGAACAGAATGGTGCCTCAGGAAGCCAAAAGCCCCCCGATCCACCATTCAGCCCGTGGTTGTGAGACTGTGGTCTGAGACTCCGTATACTGGAGGTGCAGAGTAGTCACAGCATCCCGCCTGTAGTGTGGAGTCTCAGTACTCACACTGTACTGACCAGAGCAGCGTGCTGTGGGAATGGGGCCAGGTGAATAGTGCTTTTTTAATGTCAGCATTTGTAGGGGTGATAATACTGATTGGGTGGCTGTGGGGGACATAGTACTGTGTGAGAGGCTATGGGAGCCTGCTAATGCCACGATACTGATTTGCCGGCTGTGAATGCTCCTATACTGGGTGCGGACTTCATACTGAGTGGTGTGCTCTGGGGGGTCTTTATTCTATATGGGTGTCCTCATTTTGTGTTAGGGTTCAAATTTATGTGTGAGGGGCCATCATACTGAGAGGAGACATGTGGGGACCATTATATTGTGTGTCTGTGTGGAACGTTATACTGAGTATAGGCACTGTGGGCGCCACTATACTAAGTGGGGGCATCATACTGACACTGTATATGTGGGGTGATACGGTAGGCAGGAGGATTCACTGTGGGGATACCATACTCCGTGTTTGTGGTTGGGGGCATGCTTGAGGCCATCATACTTTGAAATGGCCATAAAAAGTGTATTGCTGGTGAGAACACGAAGGGGATTCGAAAGATATTATTTTTAGGGGCCTAATTAGAACTTTTTCTATGGGGCCCTGTGATTTTTATGTTCGCCACTGTCTGTGTGATCTCCCCCGTATGTCCACACTGAGGAAGCCAGTATCTCCAGTTTCCTCAGCTGTAGACAAGATGTGATATCACTTTATGTTATTAGTTACATGGACCACACTTCACCACTACTTTAGTCTAATATTATGTGCACTATTCATTATAACTGTATACAGTCTTTCCTGCCAAATATCTGTGCTCAATTCTCATTACACATCACGGTGGTCTGCTTTATAAACCCCTCACCGGTCATATTTCCTTTTTTCTACAGGTGGAGACTGTCGGACCCTATTAAACACCATGGGTCATTTACCTGTCCCCTTGGCCCGCTTGTACTTTGCAGAAGCGGTTGTTGCTGTAGAATACTTGCACAGCTATGGGGTGGTGCACAGAGACCTGAAGCCAGAGAAGTAAGTGCCCCCTGAAGTATAATAATGGAAGTTATCATTTATTATCACATAGTCTGTAAGGTTAAAACCATCTTTTCTTTCACAGCCTCCTGATAACATCTGCCGGACATATTAAAGTTACAGATTTTGGGGTTTCAAAAGTTGGTGTCATGACACCAAAAACCAACATCTACAAGCGATTAGCAAAAGACATCAGCAGAGAGTTCCGGGACCATGAGGTCGGCATCACTTACAGAAACGAGGCTTGTTCTTACTAATCTCATCACACTGTTGTTTCTTCTCTGCATTCTTCATTTCTAGAGAACTTTTCCACTGATATTTTATCTTCTGTCATTGTGTTTTTATGTGAGAACTTGTCATAATAATGGTATCATCAATCTCATCTCCTTCTTCTGTTGCTTTCCAGGTCTTGGGCACCCCATGTTATATAGCCCCAGAGGTCATCCTGAAAAAATACTATGGAAGACCTGTAGACTGGTGGTCAATGGGGATCATACTACATAAATTTCTTGTGGGACGTGTACCATTTTATGGGAAATCCCAAACAGAGATTTTTAATAATATTGTCAATGGTAAGTGGAATAATCCGATCATTTGCTTTGATTAGTTACATTGTTTTACTTATTTCCTTTGCTTTATCTTACAGTCCAATAAAGATGTTTTATTTTCTGTAATTTTCCATATAACAGGAGACATACGTTGGGATTGTAATCCCGTTCCCCCCTTTGATGCTCAGTGCCTCATCACAGAACTGCTCAGAAAAAATCCTGAACGAAGACTTGGGACAGGTAACAATTTGCTTATTACACATAGAACATATCACATATGTCCATGAGAATCAGCACTTCTCTATCAGCTCATCCATTTCTAATTCTTCATATGACTTTCAGTAATTTTCCTTCATGTAAATTTCATTAGTTTAGATTAAGTTAAACAGTTCAGATATGGAACAGTCTCTGACAATATCCGCAACACTTTTCTTTTGTCTTTTCCAGCAGGAGCATTTGAGATCAAGGGTCATCCATTCCTGATAGACTTAGACTTTAACAACCTTTTAAGTCAGAAGCCTCAGCTTGCGTCAAACATGGGCGCAGAAGATCGCTCTATATGGCGACGATTTGCAGCTTTTCTTGGCAGATTCCAGGGAGTCCCTAAGAAGGGTAATGATATTAATTGAAGGTTTTGGTCTTATTTCGGGATTGAAGATTAGCTGGGATAAGTCGTGTTTTTTGCCGATTGATGGAGATGACGATTGTACTGGGGAGGTGGAGGCAGGTACTAAATTAAAGGTAGTTCAGCAATTTAAGTACTTGGGGATCCATATAGTGCTTCCACTGACGAGGTTTGAGGAACTCAACTTGAGCCCGTTACTGCAAAGAATACGAATACCAAAGTCTCAGTGTGGAATAATCTACATCTATCGGTGGTGGGCAGAGTAAACCTCCTCAAGATGATTGTTATGCCTCAGTTATTGTATGCGTTACATAATTCCCCGGTCTGGCTTCCAATGTGCAAGTTTCATAGGATAAAATAATTATTTGGTGATCTGGTGTGGGGTGGGAAGAGTCCGAGACTCAAACAGAAAATATTGCAGAGGCCGAAGGAAGAAGGGGGGCTTGCATTACCCAATCCCTGGATATATTTTCTATCTGCACAATGCCAGCACCTTAAAGGATGGGGGGAGGTGTTAGGGATGGGTCAGATACCTGGATGTTTGAGGCACCTAATTAAGACATTGGTGTTAAGTATGGGTCTGGAGGCGGGAATTTTCAAAAAAAATTGGGATTTCGGTACCAGACTATTAACCTTATGATTATCCATTGTCATGGTTTGAACAGGGTTCTTGCCCTGCACTCACAGGGTTAAGTGTATGTGGCCTCTTTCTGGATCTGGGAGGGGTATTTATACTCACTCTTTACCAGGGTTCTCTGTCAGCTATACTGTTGTTCTGGTGTGTCTGACCCCTGGTGTGCGTGTATTCTGCGTTGCTTGTTTGCTTCCCGTGTATGACCTGGTCCGGCCCCTCACTCTGTACTCCGTCTCTCGTTTTGGTACTATTGTCTTTTCTGGTTCTGATCTCCTGGCTTGGCTATCGTTACTCCGTTACAGTTTGCCCCTATTGTACCGTCTATTGCCCGTTCTGGTTTTCTGATCTATTGCTAATTCCTGATTATCCATTCTGTCTAACCCTTTGGTACTGTATTGCTATCTTGTTCTTTGACCCCGGCTTCATCTGGTTTCTGTCTCTGTCTATGCCCCTTGGTAACATTGTCCTGTAGTTACCTTTCTAGGAGTTTCCCTGCAGCTCCTAGCACTGTGGAGCTTAGGTCATGCCCCCAGCAGTCACATGCTTCAGGTCCTGATACTCTGAATCACGCATCGTCACCGCTGCTGCCCTGCTCCACAGGTATCTTTGAGCACTGTTTTTGTACTCAGGACTCAAGCACTGGCCCAGTGAGCAAGTGCAGTCGGGATTCCTGACATCCATAAGGTATTGCAGAAAACCAAACAGATTAGGGGGGCCACTGGATTTACTAGGTTCTCGCCTATCTGGGGTAACAGTTATTTCCAGGAGTTCAGACATATGAAGGGATTTGAGGAGTGGAAAGAGGTAGCCATTAGTTTGATAGATCATTTAATTTACTGGAGGAAACTTAAGTCATTCAAAGTGCTACGAGAGGAATTTCAGTTCTCAGGGTTAATTCTATATCAGTATAGATGGGTTCAACATGCGTTTCAGTCTCAGTATAGAGGAGGGACCATAGTGATTAGATTTTATACTTAAAAATAGTGGAACAAGGGGGCAATATTGGAAGTGTATAGGGACCTTTTACACACGTTCTTGGGAGATCACCCTATTAAAGCTAAAAGGAAATGGGAGCTAGTTGGGAATCTATTCTGGTGTACGTACCTAAGATATCTATGAGTGAACCTGGGAGACTGTCACAATTGCACGTGATCCATAAGATCTATAAAACCCCTGATGGGTTATTCAAGACTGGGTTGAAGTCGAACTCTGACTGCCCGAGGTGCTCACAATCTCAGGCAGGTATACTGCATATGCTCTGGCACTGTCCCAGACTGTCAGCCTTTTGGATTGTTGTGCTGAACTGTATTGGAGTTGTGTATGGGTGTGCAGTCCCTAGGGACCCGCTTATATGTATACTGGGGTATGTGGAGGAGTTAGTAACTGACAGTATGACCAAAAATGTAATTGCAAGAATATTATTTATTGCAAGGAAATTGATTGCTAAATATTGGATCAGGGAGGAGCCTCCGTCCAGATGTGAATTTATGGCTCAAATGGACGATATAATACAACTGGAAAAAGTATATACACCAAGAGAAATAAACTGGAACTTTTTCACAAAATATGTCAGCCGTGGTTGGACAGATTTCATTAATGGTACACCAGTGTACAGGAATGTTGTGTTAAATTTATGGTGAACTGAACCAATATCTGACAATATGGGATCTGTTTGTTTCTGGAATGGTCTACTTGAGCGTGAGGGGGAGTGGTAAGTTACTGGAGGAAAACATTGTAAAATGAACGTTGTTTTGTGACAAGTGATATTTGTTTTCAATGCTCTTATGCTTAATAAAAAATTATCTGATTTAAAAAAATGTGGGCACAAGCTTCTCTATCAGTAAGTAGAAGGAGATGTCATCTAGACTAAGCAGCTGTTTGTCTCGTCTACCATAGTTTGAGACAATTGGTTGTCATTACTATTACAGATAAATGGTTACTGTTTTATTGACAGCCTTTAAAAGTATTTCATTACCTATGTCTTGTAGATGACGAACATCTGGTCTCAGATGAGGAAGACAATGAGAGCTATAACTACCCAAATTTTACATCTTCTTCTGAATGGCTTTCTAAAGTAAGTATGAGAAAAATAGATAAAAAAGTAAAAAAAAAAGCCTATAAAAGTAAAATTATGTATTTCATATCTTCTTGTTGTCTGCATTTAGCTCTGTACCAACGCTACCAGTAGGATGAACAAGGAGGATCCCAAGTCTCCTCCAGAGTGTACCCCAGAATCCAACACAGACATCTCAGAAATGTGAGTAGATTATAGGGTCATTACTTGGAGCTCCAGGCTGATATATGTGCACAACCCCAAATATAGGCCATAAATACCATACTATCAAATACAGCATCCATTGCCCCATGATTAGCAGTCATTGTTCTCTTGGCTTCAGAAACTGCTGATGATAACAACCCATAATTGCAGCCAGTCATGCACTTTTAGTGCTGCCCACACTGTAGGAGAGATGTACTTCTATGATGGTATTACTGATTGGGTGGATCAAGGAAATGCTGTAGATATAGTATATCTTGACTTCAGCAAAGCATTTGACAAAGTCTCTCATACAATCCTTATTGAAAAAATGACTAAGTATGGAATGGACAAGGCAACTGTTAGGTGGATTCATAACTGGCTTAGTGATCGGACCCAAAGAGTTGTCGTAAATGGCTGCACATCCAGTTGGAAGAATGTCTCAAGTGGGGTACCACAGGGCTCTGTCCTGGGCCCTGTATTGTTCAACATCTTTATCAACGATTTAGATGAAGGAATTGAGGGTAAACTGATTAAATTTGCTGATGACACAAAGCTAGGAGGGATAGCTAATACTAGAGAAGAGAGAGAGAGGATTCAAAAAGATTTAAATAAACTGGAGAAGTGGGCAGCAACTAACAGAATGGTTTTTAACAGGGAGAAATGCAAAGTACTACATCTGGGCAATAAAAATGAAAAAAGCATATATAGAATGGGAGGAATAGGGCTAAGTGACAGCACATGTGAAAAAGACTTGGGTATACTAATAGATCACAGACTGAATATGAGTCAACAGTGTGATGCAGCAGCAAAAAAGGCAAATGCAATTCTAGGATGTATTAACAGAAGCATACAGTCTAGATCACGTGAAGTAATTATTTCCCTCTACTCCTCTTTGGTCAGACCTCATCTGGAATATTGTGTCCAATTTTGGGCACCACATTTTAAAAAAGACATCAACAAACTGGAGCAAGTTCAGAAAAGAGCGACCAGAATGGTGACCGGTCTGCAAACCCTGTCTTATGAGGAAAGGTTGCAGGATTTGGGAATGTTTAGTTTGCAAAAGAGAAGACTGAGAGGAGACTTAATAGCTGTCTACAAATATCTAAAGGGCTGTCACATTGTAGAAGGATCAACTTTATTCTCATTTGCACAAGGAAAGACTAGAAGCAATGGGATGAAGCTGAATGGGAGGAGACACAGATTAGATATTAGAAAAAACTTTTTGACAGTTAGAGTGATCAATGAGTGGAACAGGCTGCCACGAGAAGTGGTGAGTTCTCCTTCAATGGAAGTCTTCAAACAGAGGCTGGACAGACATCTAACTGGGATGATTTAGCGAATCCTGCTTTGAGCAGGGGGTTGGACCAGATGGCCCAGGAGGTCCCTTCCAACTCTACGATTCTATGATTCTATGATTCTATGATTCTACTACTACATGCCAGCCATTCTTTGTAGTTTTTTCCTTTTTGCTCTATTTTCCACACTATGACTCTCATATGTCCTAATGGGCCTTATAGTTGGTGTTTATATAGTAAGACAACCCCTTTTATACTGCATTTACTTGTGATTTACATGTTTTTCTTCTTCCAAACAGGCAGAAAGAATCTTTTCCTGTATCTATTAGCGACGATGCTATTACCAGTTTGCCACCCTCGTCCCCATTGTCAGGTATGTACATGTCTACAGGAAAAAAAACATGAGAATGTTGACTTCAAGTCTCCAATATTTCCACATGTTTTTTCAGTTATTTGTATCCTATGTTATCCATGTTTCAGGGATCCCAATTATGTTGCCCATAGATTTCATTAATTTTGTAGAGTTTTCCAAGATTACCAGATCATTCATGTGGAGCAGATGTTATCTGTCAGTGATGGGATTGTCACATGTATGATGGCTGACAATGATCGCTGACTTCTATATGATAAGATTCCTCTGCCGTTCGCGCACAGTGGTATCATGTAATAAGGCATCCTTTTACTTACATTGCACTGGTAAACAGTGATTTTGGTGCCAACAATGTCTGAATGGTTTTATATTAAGTTTATGGTGCTGATTAAAAATATTACTTTGGTTTTGGCAGATTCCCTCTAGTTTCTGAAAAATTTAATAGTTAATTAATCACAATAGAATTCTGGCCTCAAAAAGTCGCTTTTATGGCACTGTAAGCCTACAAATTGAAATACAAAATAATTATATAGGCTATTTCATTACCTGAGATGCTGTTATAGTCAAAAGACCGACCCAAACACCAAAAGCTATTGCATTGGTTATCACAAACAAGTCGCATTGGGAGAAATCATTATTTTCATGGATGAAACAAAATCCATTTAATATGGGACACGAACACACAGGTTAAATGGAAGATTTGTGATTCACAATACGTAGTGATCTTCTAACCCCCGATATCTCAGGAGGACGTGACACACTTGTGACAATTACCTCAAAAACTACAACCAATTCAGCAAAAGTAATGGTGATCAATGGACCTTCAGGAGGGGAACACATGGCATTACCCTATTTACTATATATCCCTGTCCTGAAAGGGTTACATGGTGGGAAAAAATCTTTCCCTCTGTTTTTTCCATGGTACATACTCACAAGTGCTTTGCAGGTGGTTGGCTAGCATACCTGGCCATTCAGGGAACCGTAGCAGGGGGAAGGATAGGTTTCCTTTCCTGTGAATGGTCCCTGATTGGTGTATGTATTAGTACATAAAGGAGAGTGGGATAAAAGAGGGTAGCGGCACGGGTCCCTGTCTGACCTCTGGCAGTTTCCTAGCAGAAGTGCTGCCCCGCCATTCAGTCTCTCATGGCATTACGGTTAGTCATTCAGTCATTCGGATAAACGGCCTTGAGCCTTTTGGCCAAGCTGCGGGGATTGGTTCAAGTTTTTGATTATAATAAGTTACAAAATTCTTTGGTGGCCAATTTTTAGCTACTAAGTCAATGTGTCATAGTTGTGTTATTTTATGCGCTGTATAGGTATTGGGAGTAAGTTATGTAATGCCGTGAGATTTTTTTTAATTCAACACCCTCGAAATACCATAAATCTATTACAAAAAACCTTGGCACCTGACAATTTTTATTTTGCACACTAATGTTATAAGCAGATACAAAGCAGATCCTAAATGAATATTCTGTTACTAAGAGGTTTTTCTTTTACTTTCTGACTAGAAAATGAAACTGACGAGGAAACAAAATCAATATATTTCAGTATAGAGCTAGAAATGGAGGAAAAGAGACAAGGTAGGTGTGAGGATCAGCTCCATGTTATGTGATGTCAGGCAGTGAGAATAACTCATGTGGAGCAGATGTTATCTGTCAGTGATGGGACTGACACATGTATGATGGCTGACAATGATCCCTGACCTCTGTATATGATTCCTCTGCCGTCCGGCCACTGTGACCGCACTGTAGTAGCATGTAATAAGTCGTCACTTTACTTACAGTATAGATACAAAGCAGATCCTATAAGAATATATTATTATTAAGAGGTTTTTTTTACTTTCTGATCAGATATTCCTGCTCATGAGCAAAGTAATTCTTCGATATATTTGAGTATAGACCAAGAAAACGCAAAAAATGAAGAAAATTCTGAAAAGAGACAAGGTAAGTGTGATAACCAGCTCCATGTTATATGATGTCAGGCAGTGAGAATAATTCATGAGGAGCAGATGTTATCTGTCAGTGATGGGACATGTATGATGGCTGACAATGATCCCTGACCTCTGTATAAGATTCCGCTGATGTCCGGCCACTGTGACCGCACAATAGTATCATGTAACATCGAGTCCCTTTACTTACAGTATAGATACAAAACAAATCCTATAAGAATATATTGTTACTGAGGTTTACTTTACTTTCTGACCAGAATTTCCAGCTCAGGAGGAAAAAGATCTGAGTATGGAGCAACAAAACTCAAAAAAAGAAGAAAAGAAGGGAAAGAGACAACGTAAGTGTGAGAATCAGCTCTATGTTGTGTGGTGTCAGTCAGTGAGAATAATTCATGTGGGTAAGATGACATCTGTCATTGATGGGATTGTCACATGTATGATGGCTGACGATGATCTCTGACCTCTGTGTGATAAGATTCCTCTGACGTCCGGCCACATTGACCGCACAGTAATATGTTATATGGAGTCCTGTCACTTACATTATATTTACTTCTCTTCTCATAGGTTCCCGCCTCCGCCGGATCTTATCATCCTGCCGGCGTGGATTAGCCAGGGCTGCTCAAGTATTTGCAGGTTGTTGCTGCTGCCCTGAAACACAGTAAACCTCCACATCTAGCGCCCTGAAGTACAGCAGATCTGTACAACTTTGTGTACAAACAATTCTTTTATTAAGATTTTTAACAATTGTAAAAGACCAAAAATTTTGTACACAAAAGCGGGACTAACTCCTAGCCGCGGTCTACGGACCAAACATTGGGCATGGGCAGGGCCTTGGGGGCAGATCCCAAGTGCGCTCAACCATGTGAAATAGCTTACGCTCAGGAACATTGAGGGATAGCGCTATCAGATAGCTCTACCAGCTCATTTCCTTTAGGAATAGCGCTATGGGATAGCTCTACCCGTGCACTTTCTTCATGGATAGCGCCATCGAATAGCTCTACCCGAACAGTATTAACGTCAGAGCTTTTTCTTACACAAGGTAGGAGTGGCAGGAGAGGTACACCAGGTATTTATGTTTGCTGTTAGTCTGCACATATGCCAGTCTGCTGCGTGGTTACACCCCATTGTTCGGTCAGTCTGATGCGTGGGTACACCCCAATGCGTGGTTCGTAATCCCAGCGTGCGCCCGAAGGGCGCGCAGTCACTCGTTATTAATAAAAATAACTAAAAGC
This sequence comes from Dendrobates tinctorius, assembly GCF_039654945.1. Lineage (NCBI taxonomy): Eukaryota > Metazoa > Chordata > Amphibia > Anura > Dendrobatidae > Dendrobates > Dendrobates tinctorius. The sequence continues at coordinate 33,445,955 of NW_027361706.1, read as the reverse complement.
CGTTACTGTTGCTCGGATTCCATTTCATCTTGAAGTCACAACTAACTGTAAGTCACTAATTACTCTTCTTGTCACTAAATGCATTTATCATTATCCTGAATGCAGCAGTCAGGCTCATATTTCTGTCCAGCAGCTACACCGATGCCTCCACTCAGTACCAGTCATTGCACTCTCCCACAATGCTCTCCACAGTGCTGCACTGTCTTACAACTCCTCTCATTTGTCAGTCTACTACCATGTCTACAGTCCATTGAGCTGACTAGTGTAAGAAGGTGACAGGGACTAGCCCTGTAAATAATGACGTCATTGTTTTATCTTGTTATCCTTGACGTGTTTGTGTGCAGTATATGTGATATGTACATTTGTGTTTGCGGCCACATGACATTAGTTAGATATGTAGAGAGAGGTGTAGTTTGGGTATAGGGACACTAGATGGGGGCACTGAGCACACTTAGGTTGGGGCAACTCTGGAGGACACTAGTGGGTTAAGATGAGAGGAATAGTTAGCTGGTACTTGAGGAGACAGATTTCCTGCTTGGAGCCAGTGTAGCCAGGGGTAGCCTCTGGTACTAAAGTGGAGGCAGAATACCAGAGCAGAGAAGTGGAGAATTGTGCCTACAGCAGCAGCCAGTGGGGAGAGCCACTGGAGCCGTCAGCTAGGGGCTGGAAGCTGATGTGAATTGAAGCCAGTCTGTGGAAGAAGTCAGCTTGTGTCTGGGAGCTCTTGAGCCAGGGAGAACAATAGAGGAGTCCCTGTGGAGATGACAGCTGGAGTCTGGGAGCAGCACGGATAGAATCACCAGTGCTGTAAAGGGGTGAAACACAACGCAGTAGACGGTTACCTTCGTGGTCTGTAGTCGGTTGCCAGGAGAGAAGACGAAGAGCCGCATTCACCGTGTTCCTTGTTCATTGTGTGGTCCACCCAAGTGTGTCTGAAGAAGTGATGTGCTGCTGTAGAGGAAGATGTACTGTTGGTATCACATAAAGAAAGAGTCCTGATGGCGTTTGGGATGTCCTGTGCCCTGAAGAAAATAAAGTTGAGCTGTTAAAGTTTATCCCAGCCTCTGTCTCCAATCTTTTGGTCCCTAGGAGGGAGCAATGTACCTGGGATGAAGCAGCCTCCAGCACAGTGAGTACTGGAGCGGCTGATGAGGCTACCCCCCGGCGACCATGGTATTACACTAGCATCCTCCATAATCAGGACCTCCCACTGACACGTCCATGACTTTTTCTGTGCTGCACCAGCTCTCAGGAGTGCACTACTCCAGACAGTCAGGTTCATTCCCACTGTCTATGGATTTGAGTGTGCACTAAACAGATCATTTTCGGCAGGACTTTTAAGTCATCTCACTAATCTAAGTTTTGCCCACTGCACTCAGCAGCACTTAATAACTCTACATATATAGATATTGGCTGGTGACCTGTTTGTGCAGTCTTAACTCCTCGAAGATATGAAAACAAAACAACATGTTTAATATGGTGCGACAAAGTCACTGGCAAAGTACTGGAGGGAAGATATGTATCACTGCGGTCGTTAGCTTCAGTGACATGAACCTAAATAAACGCTCCAGCACCCGAAGTGCTGAGAGGGGTTAATCAGCCATGTTTAGGGCCAGGGTGAGTAAACATCTGTAAAGTGTGTGGAGTCCAGAGGATAAACACAGCATTCTGCTCAGTGTTGAGCGTACCTGGAGGTGCAAGCCCCAAGCTGTGCTTTCAGGATAAGGAAAGCTAAATTTTTTTTTGTTATTTATTCCTGAGCGGGCGGATCCCCTCAGCAACACAGACTGTGCCATATGTTATGTTTTTGGTTTCCCGTTAGGCCAGAAACGCTGTTTGATTTGCTAACGCTGCACTGGTTTACACAGTACCTTCAATAAAATAGTTGAAGATTTAAGAAACAGCGTTCCTGTGTCCACCTCTACGTGCAGCCGAGTGAGACGATCTACCACAGCAGCCAAATCATCCTTAATCATTGCAGAAATGTAATCATTGCAGACTTCACTTTAAGTTCCCACAATGAGTATTTGGTTTGTTTTTTACACTGTTTTTTCACTGCACCAAGAACGCATCTTACAAGTCCAAGAAATCTCAGTATGCTGATGCCTTGTATAGTAGTTTTCAGCAACCCCATTCATTTTAGCATATAATTAGTGATGAGGGAGCCCTGAAACTATTGGCTGCTCTTACTCGTAACAAGCTTTCCATAATGCTATAGTGTTCGTCTCTAGTAACGAATAGAGTTGAGCGAAACGGGTCAAAAAATTTCATAAGTCGCCGACTTTTGGTAAAGTCGGGTTTCATGAAACGAAACCCGACCCTAGGGTGTGGTCGTCCACCAACTCGGCGACTTTAGCGCCAAAGTCGCGTTTCAAAAGTTTGTTTTCCGCCCTTTTTCAGCCAATCAGGATCCATGGACACTGTGGGCAACGTGATGACATAGGCAGGGGTCACCATCATCTTTGAAAAGGGAATGAAAGTGATTGGCTTGCTTTGGGGGGCGTCACAGGGGATATAAAAGGGCGTGCACGCCGACCGCCATGTTCCTCATGCTGATCTCAGAATAGGGAGAGCTGCTGCTGCTGCTGATTCTGTAGGGAGAGCGTTAGGCAGGGAAGAAGACACCAAAAACTGCTTCTGCTGCTAGCGATTTTGCCTGTACAACACACCAGTCACTGTGTGTGCAGTGCAAGTGGAGGCTATATTTTGCTGGATCAGCTGTGTTGGTTGTTAGGCTGCCTTATAAGGCTTCCTGATAGCTGCATTACTGTTTTCCCACTGCTCTGCAAACTGCTTTTTTAAAAGCAATCCAAACTTTTTTTTTTGTCTTGGTGAGGTACTGAGCGTGCATTTTTTCACATCATATACCGGTGTACGCTCCTCACACAGTACCGTGTAACGGCTGTTATCACGGCCACAGTGAAGCTATCTGTGTGTGACTCTGTAAGAATAAGTCGAGGACATGTTCCGTTCTTACAGACCTCCACCTTCTAGTTTTGTCTGCTTTTCAAACAGTTAAGTATATTTGCTGTTTGATCACATTCAAAACTATAGAGAGACAGCGTGTGTCAGTCCGTATACTTAAAAAACACGGAGCTTGACAATTTTACTGACAACGGACAGCGGTGTACTTGCACGCTCCTCTCTCAGTACCGTGTAACTGCTGTTATCACGGCCACAGTGAAGCTATATGTGTGTCACTCTGTAAGGATAAGTCGAGGACATGTTCTGTTCTTACAGACCTACACTCTAGGGAGATTCCTATTCTGCCCAATCCTTTATACACCTTGTAGTTTGTCATACACTAGCCAATTTCTGCCTGTGACATAGCGATGTGATATTAACTGGGCCTCACACAACAGTGTCCTCAAGTGTGTTCAGTAATTCTACATCTCCCCTGTCCTATAGTGACATTTTTCACACCTACGACATTGAGCCTATAACATAGCGGTGTGATATTAACTGGGCCTCACACAATCCAACAGTGTCCACAAGTGTGTTCAGAAATTCTACATCTCCCCTGTCCTATAGTGACATTTTTCACACCTACGACATTGAGCCTATAACATAGCGGTGTGATATTAACTGGGCCTCACACAATCCAACAGTGTTCACAAGTGTGTTCAGAAATTCTACATCTCCCCTGTCCTATAGTGACATTTTTCACACCTACGACATTGAGCCTGTGACATAGCGGTGTGATATTAACTGGGCCTCACACAACAGTGTCCACAAGTGTGTTCAGAAATTCTACATCTCCCCTGTCCTATAGTGACATTTTTCACACCTGCGATATTGAGCCTGTGACATAGCGGTGTGATATTAACTGGGCCTCACACAATCCAACAGTGTCCACAAGTGTGTTCAGAAATTCTACATCTCCCCTGTCCTATAGTGACATTTTTCACACCTACGACATTGAGCCTGTGACATAGCGGTGTGATATTAACTGGGCCTCACACAATCCAACAGTGTCCACAAGTGTGTTCAGAAATTCTACATCTCCCCTGTCCTATAGTGACTTTTTCACACCTACGACATTGAGCCTGTGACATAGCGGTGTGATATTAACTGGGCCTCACACAATCCAACAGTGTCCACAAGTGTGTTCAGAAATTCTACATCTCCCCTGTCCTATTGTGACATTTTTCACACCTACGACATTGAGCCTGTGACATAGCGGTGTGATATTAACTGGGCCTCACACAATCCAACAGTGTCCACAAGTGTGTTCAGAAATTCTACATCTCCCCTGTCCTATTGTGACATTTTTCACACCTACGACATTGAGCCTGTGACATAGCGGTGTGATATTAACTGGGCCTCACACAATCCAACAGTGTCCACAAGTGTGTTCAGAAATTCTACATCTCCCCTGTCCTATAGTGACATTTTTCACACCTACGATATTGAGCCTGTGACATAGCGGTGTGATATTCACTGGGCCTCACACAATCCAACAGTGTCCACAAGTGTGTTCAGAAATTCTATGTCTCCCCTGTCCTATATACACCTTGTACCTTGTTTTACATTACTATATAGTTTGTGGGATTTTGTGTACATTTTTACCAAAAATGAGGAAGGCTGGTGGAAGAGGCCGTGGAATTGGGCGGGGGTTGCCAGCTGGTAATGATGGTGTTGGTGGTGGATCTGATGGTAGTGGCAAAAGCAAAATAGGACCGAATGCAGGAGGTGTTGAGCCTGCGTCATCGTCTGGCTCCACAAGGCCTCGAAGGCTTAGTTTTCTAGGAGTTGGCAAACCGCTTTTAAAGCCAGAGCTTCAGGAAAAGGTTTTGGCTTACATTGCTGACTCAGCCTCCAGCTCTATCGCCTCCTCTTCTGAAGTTGTAAAAAATAAAAGCACTGAGTCGTCATTGGAGGCTCATGTTCATGAACCACACCTTTCCTTGTGTTCTTCAACCCAACCAAGACTGAAGGGTGACGCAGGCCATACAACTGATTACTCCATGGAGCTGTTTTCACATACCATGCCTGGGTTATCAAGTGAAATGGTGAATTACCCAGGCCAAGATGAATCTGACATGGAGTGCACTGATGCACAGCCACTGATAGCTGATTCTGCTGGTACATTCAGTCAGAGCACTACATTGTCCTCGCAGTGTAATGAGCCACATTCTGACCCTGATGAGACTCAGGTGCCCCTTCCCGCATACTATACCACCATACACGGTGACACAGAGGAAGGTGCACATGACATTGAAGAGGAGGTGATGGATGACCCAGTTGTTGACCCAGATTGGCATCCATTGGGGGAAGAGGGTGCTGCTTCCAATAGCTCAGATGAGGAGGAGGAGCATCCACAGCAGACATCGACATCGCAACAGCTGTCCAGCAGGCCCAGAGCACTCCAAAGACAGGTTCCAAAAATCAAAAGAGTTGCTGGACAGCTTGTCCAGATGGTCAAAATAGCACAGTGTGCTAGGCCGCAAAATGTCTTCCAAAGTATTAAGAGTGCAGTGTGGCACTTTTTTGAACAAAATCCTCATGATCAGGCCAAGGTTATCTGTAAGAAGTGCGCAAAGACCTTTAGCCGAGGGAAAAATCTGAAAAATTTGAATACCAGTTGCATGCTTAGACATTTAACCAGCATGCACTTGCAAGCGTGGACACAACACCAAACCTCAAGTACCACATGTGCAACTGATCACAAAGAAGGTAGTCAGCAACGCTACATTGTTTCCCCCACTGTAAGCCCACCGGTTAGCACAGCAGCAAATGTTGAGGTGTCGTTGCAAGGCCAAAGCAGTCAGGGAATCCCACTGTTAGATCAACGAAAGACTGAATCTAGGCCATCAGAAAGAACACCAACTCCATCACCATCATCAACCCTCTCTCAGTCTGCCCTGCCCACCGCTAGTTCCACCATATGCAGCTCTCAAGTCCAGCTCACCCTCCCAGAGACTATGAGTAGGTCAAGAAAGTACTCAGTCTCTCATCCGCATACACTGGGTTTGAACGCCTACATTGCCAAACTAATCTCGTTAGAGATGATGCCCTATCGGTTGGTGGAAAGCGCAGCTTTCCGCGAACTCATGGCCTATGCAGTACCACGCTATGACCTACCCAGTCACCACTTCTCTCGCAAAGCCATCCCAGCCCTCCACCATCATGTGAAAGACCGCATTGTCCATGCACTCAAGCAGTCAGTGAGTGGAAAGGTGCACCTCACAACAGATGCATGGTCCAGTCGGCATAGCCAGGGCCGTTACGTGTCCATCACTGCGCACTGGGTTAATGTGGTGGATGCAGGGTCCACAGGGGACAGTGGTGGTGGGACAGTGCTGCCTAGCCCACGGTATAGGAAACAGTTGGCTGTAGGCGTTCGACCCTCCTCCTCCTCCTCCGCCAGAAGCGAAAGCTCGTCCACAGAGCGCAGTCATACGAGAACTCCATCTGCAGCTGCCACTGTTGCACACGAGGTGTCCCCCTATCGAGCAGCTAGTGGAAAGCGTCAGCAGGCTGTGTTGCAGATGATGTGTTTGGGCGACAGACACACCGCGGAGGTGCTGGCCGAGTACTTTCAGCGACAAACTGAGTCATGGCTGGGCCGTATACATCTTGAGGCAGGCAAGGTAGTTAGTGATAATGGACTTTAATTTTGTGGCAGCCATAGCCCTTTCAAAACTCAGCCACATACCTTGCTTGGCTCACACCTTGAACCTGGTGGTGCAGTGCTTCCTCAACAATTATCCGGAGTTAACAGCCCTGCTCCAGAAGGTGCGAAGACTGTGCGCGCACATCCGCCGGTCGCCTGTACACTCCGTTCGTATGCAGAAGCTGCAGCGATTGCTCCACCTTCCCAACCACTGCCTCATTATCGACATTGCAACAAGGTGGAACTCCACCCTGCACATGGTTTAGCGGCTGTGCGAACAGAGGCAGGCCATAATGCATTTGTGGGAGGATACACCGCCAGGCACTTTGAGAGCAGACATGGAGTTGACAGGTGTGCAGTGGTCGAAGCTGAAAGACCTCTGTAAAGTCCTTCAGTATTTTGAGGACTGCACATGGCTGGTAAGCGCAGATGACGCCATCCTAAGCATGAGCATCCCATTTATGCGTCTGCTCATGCAAACTTTGACGCACCTTAAGGAGCAGGCGTCTGCAGCCAATGTTGACGAGGAGGAAGAGGAGGAGGGAATCCTTGATGACATTCAGCCATTGTCTGCTCAGGGACCTCTCCTGGACGAGGTGGAGGAAGAAGAGGAGGAGGAGGATGATGATGGGGATGATTACTTAGGGGAGGAGGATGCATCTCGTGGGGCAAGTGAAAATGTTGGCGTGGCAAGGTCTGGTACAGGGTTTGTGCGTCACTGGAGGGATGTGGATTTGCCAGAAAGTGCTCCTCCAACCAGCACTCGCAGTGCATCATTGACACCGGGAACATTGGCCCACATGTCAGATTATGCCTTGCGGATCCTAAAAAGGGACCCCCGCATTGCCAAAATGATGAACGATGACGACTACTGGTTGGCCAGCATCCTGGATCCACGCTATAAAGGCAAATTACAAAACATCATGCCACAAGAGAACCTTGACCTAATATTGGCTAATAAACAAGCAACTCTGGTAAACCGGTTGGTTGAGGCATTCCCAGCACACAGCAGCGGTGATGGTTCTCACACGAGCCGTACGGGCCGGGAGCAGATTGGCAGAGGTGTTCATGGTGCACACAGCAGAAGTGGCGTTGGAGACAGGGGTTTCATAACAATGTTGTGGACTGAGTTTTCAAGTACCGCTCACACAACTGGTAATACTGCATCGATGGAAAGTGACAGGAGACAGCAGTTGTCAACTATGGTTACAAACTACTTTTCCTCCCATATCGATGTTCTCCCGCACAGGTCATTCCCCTTTGACTATTGGGCCGCTAAACTGGACACCTGGCCTGAATTGGCACAATATGCCTTACAGGAGCTCGCTTGCCCAGCTGCAAGTGTGCTATCGGAAAGAGTCTTCAGTGCAGCTGGATCAATCCTGACAGAAAAAAGGACCCGTCTGTCAACCCAAAATGTGGATGATCTAACCTTCATTAAAATGAACCATGCATGGGTTTCCAAGGATTTTGTCCCACCTTCCCCTGATGACACATAGGGTGACAGAAAAATGGCTTGCTTTGGTCCTCCTCTTCCTGGGACTTGAACAATTTCGCCTTTTGCATCAGCTGAATGTCCAACATCAACATATGCCACTTTCTAAAACTCCCTAACTGTGCTGCCTCCCCCCCCATGGCCGGGGTCACCACCTAGCGCACGAAACCGTGCGAGTGCCGTTGCCCTGGACAGGTGGGTAGGCCGACTCTTGGGCGCGGGCACTGGCACAGGGTCCCTCATAGTGCAATCAAGTGTCTCTGACGGTGGTGGTGCACACCTGCCGTCAGACACACCGCCGTACTATGAGGGGCCCAGTGCCAGTACCGACGCCCACGATTGGGCCCCCCTTGCTTGGGCAGGGCCCCAGCATTTGCAATCTTTACCTCTCCCTGCTCCTCCGCTGTGTAGTCTGGGCCGTCAAATCCATACTGGGCCTGACACCGTCTGAGCCTGCCTCCTGATCTATAGACATATATTTTGAATGTGTACACTATGCTATCCATACATGTTATCCGGTGACATGGTACCCTTTCTCACCTTTGTGCAATCACGTGTAATCCATACTGGGCCTGACACCGTCTGAGCCTGCCTCCTGATCTATAGACATATATTTTGAATGTGTACACTATGCTATCCATACATATTATCCGGGGATAGGGTACCCTTTCTCACCTTTGTGCAATCACGTGTAATCCATACTGGGCCTGACACCGTTTGATGTTGTTAGATCATTTTCCCCTTCACTACTGAGGCCCGATGAACTCCCTCTTCTGGTAAGGAAAGGTAGTGAGCCTGATTATCAGCCACCTGAGCCTAATGATGATGACTGGCTGAGTGGAGTTACAGACTGGATATAAGACTGCCGATGCCCTTCTGCCCTGCGGGTGATTTCTCTGTGGGATCCTTGGAGACCAGTCTGAATTCCTGCTCTTCTAAAGCTAAGTTTTTCTGCTCTGCTTTTTGCATTTGTGCTTTGACTTTGTTTGCTTTGTTTTTCTGGACTTCTGCCATTCCCTGCTGGGGTGAGCTGAATTCCTTTAGCTCTGTCTTCTGAAAATACCTGAGTGCTGATATAGTTTTTGAAGCCTAGCTGCTTCGGGTCTTTTTCCATATCAGCTGTTGGCTTATGTCTTTGATAGGGTTTTGGCAGATTGCAGACAGCAACCTTCCTTTCCTGTCCTGTTTAGTTTAGCTTGGGCCCCATCGTTTGCTCAGCCTATCTTTCTATCTGTGTGAGTGTTTTTTCATCTTGCTTCACCGTCATTATATGTTGGGGGCTGCCTTTTACTTTGGGGTCTGCTCTGGGGCAGTTTAGATTTCCTTTTCTGTCTTTAGGCTATTTAGCTCTCCGGCTGTGATCGAGGGGTCTATGGCACCGTAGGAACCCCCCACGGCTACTGCTAGTTGTGTTGATAGGTTCAGGGATCTGCAATCTGATAGTTGTCAATTTCTCTGGTTTTCTGGACGTAGCTTCTATTTTTGTGTCTGCCTCCTACGGTGACTCATTCATAACAGAATCACCCGCTATACCGCAGATCCTAGGGTACTCAATAGCAGGAAAGAATTGCAAAAAAAAAAAAAAAGTGTGTATATTTTTTCCTCTATATCTCTGAGGCCGTAGGGGGAATTTTTTTTTCTCTCAATGGAGATAAAGCAATTGTCTGATCGTGTGGAGCAGCTCGCTGCGGAAGTGCGGGGAATTTCCGCCTACCTTGCTCATTCACATGCTGCTGAACCAAAGATTCCTACACCTGATGTATTTTTTGGGGATCGGTCAAAATTTTTGAATTTCAAAAATAATTGTAAATTATTTTTTGCCTTGAAGCCTAACTCGTCAGGGAGCTCCGCGCAGCAGGTTAAAATTGTCATCTCTTTGCTGCGTGGCGATCCCCAGGATTGGGCGTTTTCTTTGAAACCAGATGATCCTATTCTGACTAATGTGAACGCATTTTTTCAAGCATTGGGCTTGTTGTATGACGAACCTAATGCCATTGATCAGGCTGAAAAGACCCTGCTGGCATTGAACCAGGGTCGAGATTCTGCAGAATTGTACTGTCAAAAATTCCGAAAGTGGGCAGTACTTACTACCTGGAATGATAATGCCTTGGCTGCTCTCTTTCGGAAGGGTTTGTCAGAAGCCGTAAAAGATACTATGGTGGGATTTCCTGTTCCCTCTGGTCTTGACAATTCTATGTCATTAGCCATTCAGGTTGATCGGCGTTTGTGCGAACGCAAAACTGCACGAGAGGTGTTGCCACCTGTTGAACAAATGTCTGAACCTATGCAATGTGATAGAGTTTTGTCCAGAGAGCAGCGTCAGGAGTTCAGAAGGCGTAATAAGTTGTGTTTTTTCTGTGGAGATGCCTCGCATATTATTTCTGTCTGTCCTAAACGAGAGAAACGCTTTGCACACATGTTTTCTGTTGGTGGTGTTCAACCTAAGTTTCTTTTGGCTATTACTCTAATCTGCTCCCTGTCCACATTTTCCGCCAAGGCTTTTGTGGATTCGGGAGCAGCCCTAAACCTAATGGACTTGGATTTTGCTAAACGTTGTGGATTTCCGATGACACCTCTGCAGACGCCTATCCCTTTGAGGGGGATTGATGCTACTCCTTTGGCTAAAAATAAACCTCAGTTTTGGACCCAGGTGGTAATGCGGGTCGCCCCAGACCATCAAGAAAATTGCAGATTTTTGGTGTTGCATAATCTGCATGATACCATTGTTCTGGGGTTTCCCTGGTTACAAATTCATAATCCAGTTTTGGATTGGAAATCTGTGTCTGTGGTGAGTTGGGGTTGTCGGTGTGCCTTTAGTGAGGCTCCGGTGTTTTCCACCTCTCCTCAGTCGCATGATGTTCCTGATTATTTGGCGGACTTTTATGATGTATTTAGTGAGAATGAGTCTGCGTCTCTGCCTCCTCATAGGAGTTATGACTGTGCAATTGCACTGAGCCCGGGGTGTAAATTTCCCAAGGGTCGGCTCTTCAATTTATCTGTACCCGAGCACGAGGCTATGCGATCCTATATTAAGGAGGCGTTGAAGAAGGGTCATATTAGACCATCCTTGTCACCCTTAGGTGCCGGGTTTTTTTTTGTAGCCAAAAAGGATGGATCATTAAGACCTTGTATTGATTATCGTGCCCTCAACAAAATTACTGTTAAATATCAGTATCCGTTACCCCTGATTTCGGATCTATTCTCTAGAGTTAAAGGTGCTTGCTGGTTTACCAAGCTTGACCTCAGGGGGGCGTATAATCTTATTCGCATTAAGCATGGGGATGAATGGAAGACGGCGTTTAATACTCCGGAGGGACATTTTGAGTACCTGGTGATGCCTTTTGGGCTCACTAATGCCCCTTCTGTCTTCCAGTGCTTCATGAACGATATTTTCCAAGATTTTGTGGATAAATTTTTGATTATCTATCTGGATGATATTTTGATCTTCTCCAAGGATTGGGATTCTCATGTGGAACATATTCGGACTGTGTTCCGGATCTTGAGGGAGAATTCCCTGTATGTCAAAGGATCTAAATGCCTTTTTGGAGTACAGAGGATTTCTTTTTTGGGATTTATTTTGTCTCCGTCAACTATTGAAATGGACCCGGCCAAGGTCCGGGCCATTTACGATTGGGTTCAGCCCACTTCTTTGAAGGCCTTCCAGAAGTTTTTGGGTTTTGCTAATTTTTATCGGAAATTTATAGCAAAATTTTCTAGTATTGCCAAGCCATTGACTGATTTGACTAAGAAGGGTGCTGATGTGTTAAATTGGTCTCCGGAGGCTGTTTCTTCCTTTCAGGAGCTGAAGCGAAGATTCACCTCCGCCCCGATTTTGCGGCAACCTGATGTCTCACTTCCGTTCCAGGTAGAGGTGGATGCTTCTGAGATTGGTGCAGGAGCTGTTTTGTCCCAAAAGGATCCTGTAACATCTAAAATGAATCCCTGTGCTTTCTTTTCCCGAAAGTTCTCTCCATCTGAACATAACTATGATGTGGGGAATCGGGAACTGTTGGCCATGAAATGGGCATTTGAGGAGTGGAGACATTGGTTGGAGGGAGCTAAGCATCAAGTCGTGGTCCTCACTGACCACAAGAATTTGATTTACCTAGAGTCGGCTAAGCGCTTGAACCCTAGACAGGCTAGGTGGGCCTTGTTTTTTACACGTTTTGATTTTATGGTTTCTTTTCTTCCTGGAACTAAGAATGTCAAGGCTGACGCCCTCTCTAGGAGCTTCTTTGCTGATTCTCCTGTGGTGACCAAGCCTGCTACCATCTTAGGCGAAGGGGTAGTTCTTTCTGCCATCTCGCCTGATTTGAGACGTGCTCTGGAAGAGTTCCAGGAGGACAAACCTGAGCGTTGTCCCAGTGGAAAGTTGTATGTTCCTGACCAGTGGAAGAAGAGAGTGATGTCTGAAGTTCATTGCTCTGCTTTGGCTGGTCATCCAGGTATTTTTGGTACTAGAGATCTGGTGAGTCGGTCCTTTTGGTGGCCCTCCTTGTCTCGTGATGTCAGGAATTTTGTGCAGTCCTGTGGGACGTGCTCCCGGTCTAAATTGTGTCCTCGCTCTAGTGGGTTGTTGATGCCTTTGCCTGTCCCCAAGAGGCCATGGACCCATATTTCAATGGATTTCATCTCTGATATGCCTGTCTCTCAAAGGATGACTGTTATTTGGGTGATTTGTGATAGGTTCTCTAAGATGGTTCATCTTGTACCACTCCCTAAGTTGCCATCTTCCTCTGAGTTGGTGCCCCTGTTTTTTCAACAGGTGGTTCGCTTGCACGGGATTCCTGAGAACATTGTATCTGACAGAGGAGTTCAGTTTGTGTCTAGATTTTGGAGAACTTTCTGTTCCAAGCCAGGAATTCAGTTGTCCTTCGCCTCTGCTTTTCACCCTCAGACCAATGGGCAGACAGAGAGAACAAACCAGACCTTGGAGTCATATTTGAGATGCTTTATTTCCGCTGATCAGGATGATTGGGTTTCATTTTTGCCCTTGGCCGAATTTGCTTTAAATAATAGAGCTAGTTCTGCCACTTTGATGTTACCTTTTTTTTGTAACTTTGGGTTTCATCCTCGATTCTCTTCAGGGCAGGTGGAGCCCTCTGCCTGCCCAGGTGTTGACACTGTGGTGGAGAGAATGCACCAGATCTGGGACCAAGTGGTAGATAAGCTATCTCTCTCCCAGGAAAAGGCCCAGCGGTTTTCCAACCGACATAGGACCATTGGTCCCCAGTTTAAGGTTGGTGATATGGTGTGGTTATCATCAAAAAATATTGCTATGAAGGTGGCTTCTCCTAAGTTTAAGCCTAGATTTATTGGACCTTACAAGATTTTGGAGATTATTAATCCGGTCTCTTTTCGTTTGGCTCTTCCTGTCACATTTAAAATCCATAATGTGTTTCATAAGTCCTTGTTGAAGAGGTTTGTTGAACCTGTTGTTCTGGGGGTGGCACCTCCAGTCCCTGTATTGGTTGAAGGTAACATGGAATATGAGGTAGAGAAAGTACTGGATTCCCGTCTGGCTAGACGGAGACTCCAGTATTTGGTTAAGTGGAAGGGTTATGGTCAGGAGGATAATTCTTGGGTCTCTGTCTCTGATATTCATGCCAAAAGATTGGTGCGTGCCTTTCATCGGGCTCACCCTGATCGCCCTGGTGGCGTGGTTGAGGGTTCGGTGACCCCTCCTCAAGGGGGAGGTACTGTTGTGAGTTCATTTTCCCCTTCACTACTGAGGCCCGATGAACTCCCTCTTCTGCTAAGGAAAGGTAGTGAGCCTGATTATCAGCCACCTGAGCATAATGATGATGACTGGCTGAGTGGAGTTACAGACTGGATATAAGGCTGCCAACACCCTTCTGCCCTGCAGTTGATTTCTCTGTGGGACCCTTGGAGACCAGTCTGAATTCCTGCTCTTCTAAAGCTAAGTTTTTCTGCTCTGTTTTTTGCATTTGTGCTTTGACTTTGTTTGCTTTGTTTTTCTGGACTTCTGCCATTCCCTGCTGGGGTGAGCTGAATTCCTTTAGCTCTGTCTTCTGAAAATACCTGAGTGCTGATATAGTTTTTGAAGCCTAGCTGCTTCAGGGTCTTTTTCCATATCAGCTGTTGGCTTATGTCTTTGATAGGGTTTTGGCAGATTGCAGACAGCAACCTTCCTTTCCTGTCCTGTTTAGTTTAGCTTGGGCCCCATCATTTGCTCAGCCTATCTTTCTATCTGTGTGAGTGTTTTTTCATCTTGCTTCACCGTCATTATATGTTGGGGGCTGCCTTTTACTTTGGGGTCTGCTCTGGGGCAGTTTAGATTTCCTTTTCTGTCTTTAGGCTATTTAGCTCTCCGGCTGTGATCGAGGGGTCTATGGCACCGTAGGAACCCCCCACGGCTACTACTAGTTGTGTTGATAGGTTCAGGGGTCTGCAATCTGATAGTTGCCAACTTCTCTGGTTTTCTGGACGTAGCTTCTATTTTTGTGTCTGCCTCCTACGGTGACTCATTCATAAGTTTGAGCCTGCCTCCTGATCTATAGACATATATTTTGAATGTGTACACTATGCAATCCATACATGTTATCCGGTGATACGGTACCCTTTCTCACCTTTGTGCAATCACGTGTAATCCATACTGGGCCTGACACCGTCTGAGCCTGCCTCCTGATCTATAGACATATATTTTGAATGTGTACACTATGCTATCCATACATGTTATCCGGTGATACGGTACCCTTTCTCACCTTTGTGCAATCACGTGTAATCCATACTGGGCCTGACACCGTTTGAGCCTGCCTCCTGATGTATAGACATATATTTTGAATGTGTACACTATGCTATCCATACATGTTATCCGGGGATACGGTACCCTTTCTCACCTTTGTGCAATCATGTGTAATGCATACTGGGCCTGAGAACGGCTGGCGAGCTGTTAAGCAAGCTACAGCACCTGTGGTTTGCACACGTAAGTTTTTCATTTTTTCAGGAATGACGGTTAGGCCTAATTCCGGAACTGCGGTTGACCTGCACTTACTGGGAAATCATCGTTCGCGGGTAATAATTGTAATCCCAGATCCCCATCACTAACGTTGTTCAGCGGGTTATCTGCACCTGTAAGCGACAAACGCTGGCCTTTTCAGTGTAGCGCACATGCAGCCACGGACATGTAAGGGCATGACACACCAGTTATTGGCCAATCTCACGTGCCAGAGCCTCGCGTGTTCCTCTAGTAAGCCGGACTCGGACCGCGGGGCATGACGGAGTCTCGTTCGTTAATGGAATTAAGCTTGCAATGTGTGCATCTTTTTTGTTGCTGGATGGTTGAGGTTGCCCGTGTTGAGTCAAATTACGCCGTAGGCTCCACTCCTGGTGGTGCCCTTCTGGACATTCCTTTAAGGTTCAGCTTTGCAACCATACTGCCCACGTAAAACAAACACTTTGCCTTCATGAATGCTGTTTGGAGGGTCGTGACTCGTGGGAATAACGCCGCCCAATCAGTTAACCTGCTAGAGAGATCCTTCGTTGCTCCCAAGCATGACATCACACTCCCTAGGAGGAAGGTAATGCCACTGTGGTGACCGTACTCCTGGGGGCGACACAAGTGCACTGATGCCCAGCCACTGCTCGATGAATCTGCTGGTACATTGACCCAGACCACTACATTCCCCTCGCATGCTACACGGCCTGAATCTGACCCTGATGAAACTCAGGTTACCCTTCCCATATACAGTTCCATGTTACACGGTGACAAAGAGGAAGCTGCAGATGAAAATGCAGGTTCGGCCCACCCGCCGTGAGACACACCACCGTACTATCAGGGGCCCTGTGCCAGTGCCGTCGCCAATGAGTGGGCCCCCCTGCTTGCTCAGGATCACAGCACTTGCAAGGTTGAAATATTGTGCAGTGAGATGGAAGATGGGGACGACGAGGAGTCCAGACTAGTACAGGGATTCCCTAGCGAGGAGACTTATTTCATTGTTTTCGATGTTGGGACAGCAATTTTTGGGGAGCACTATACTCTGGAGAATGATAGATGGGGCCCATCATACACTGGAACATTCCAAAGGTGGACATCAGACACTGGAGCAGCATTTACAGGGCCCATTATACACTAGAGCATTAGAAATGGGGCCCATTATGTTTGGAGCATTATTTGGGCCCATAAGACAGTGGAGCTTCATCCATGGGGACCAACATATACTGTAGCATTATGTGGAGCTCATCATATACTGTTTCAAACATTATATGGGACCAATGATTCTGTATGGAGAAATAGATGGGCCTCGTCATGAGATGTAAAAAGTGAAGTATTTTTCATTGTACTATACCGCTATTTTTCTGCCGTATCGGAGCATCATGAGTTGTGGTATGTGTTAAAGGGGCGCTCTTTCGCCCAGGGCACATGAAAACCTGGAGCCAGCCCTACCCCCCCCACAACTTTAGCCAAATAACCCCCATTTTTCAGTGCGTAACTAGTATTATGAAGTAAATTGAGGTTGACAAGCTTAAGTAAGAAGAATTGATGCTTTTGGCATTCAAATGGGCACTGTAGGTGTGTTTCCTGTCCTCCTCTCACTGCCGACATTAATTCCCCATTGACTTACATTGGGTTTCGTGTTTCGGTCGGACCCCCAACTTTTCCCTATAGTCGGCCGATTTTGCTCGACCCGACTTTTGGAAAAGTCGGGTTTCATGAAACGAAACTCGACCCTAAAAAAGCAAAAGTCGCTCAACTCTAGTAACGAGTATAACTGAAGTCAAAAGGAAACTCGAGCATTTTTCTGGTGGACCTCCCCAGCAGGTCTGGGGGGGGCATTAAAATTGCTGAAATAGATGGAAAAAGTGCTCAGAAGGAATGAGAACAGCATGGGGAAGATGCATGTGCACAGCGTCAGACTAGAACTCCTTGGGCCCACTTGGGGCCCACTATGTAGATACATAAAAATAAATACAAGATCACAATTTGTGGTGTAAATAATAATATAAGGTAGTACACGTCTTAATGATGTAGCAGGGGTTGGGGTAGCCCATCTCATAGAATATAATGTAGCCTCCTCATAGAATATAATGCAGTCCTCATATAGTATAATGCAGCCCCCTCATAGAATATAATGTAGTGGGTCACCCTCCCAGGGCTGTGGGGTACTCGGTACACCTGTGGTGTTTGGCAAGCAAGATGTTAAGCCAACGCTGCGTGCAGATCCTCTGGGGCTGATGGTGTGTTGCAGCATAGATGGTGTAGCTCCCCACAGGTGAAGCTGTAACCCCAGGGCAGTGTAATGGCAATAGATGAGAATAGGCGCAGGCGGTGTGAGGAATGTTGGTACCCAGATGTAGTGGTGCTGACGGTGTTAGCGCACAAATGAATGGAAGACACCAGGGCTTGCAGTTCCAAAGCTTTACTCACAGTCCGTGGTACATACTGGTGCCTGCCTCCGGGCCGTGTCCTCCGGGGCAGAGACTCAATCGACCTCCTGGGCAAGTCAGGATTCTCCTCTCCAACACTGCGCCAACATGTACCTCTCCTGAACGACTCCTCTATTGCGCCTTAAGGTGTGAAGAGCTCCAGTACCGTGGTACTCTGGAGTTCCTCCTTTCAGATGTTCCTAACAAGTCTACTTGTATGGCAGACAGCTGTAGCCTCTCTCGGGGACTCCCTTCTCTGGAGTCCTGGCTCTCTATTCAGTTGCTGTTGTGCCCCAAGTCTTAGATGGGAGTAGTGCATTTACAGCCAACTACTCCACCGATGTCTGCTGCAGAACCATAAGTGCCCATACAACCTTGGGGACCGGGCCCCGGCCTTGCGCTGAGAACCTATAGGCAGGGTTCCTCTTCCAACCCACAACTCCTCTCTGTTCTCCTACTCCTTCGTTCCACACTGTTCTTTCTCTCTCATATGGAAGCTTAGGTCGAAGTTCCATGTCTTTCTCCTTCTTGTTCCTTTCCCGTGCAAGCTGGCTCATACCACTGAGGCAGCTGCAGCACTCCTTCTTCTCTCCCTCTTCTAGGGATCTCCTTCTTCCCGGACCCGTCCTCAGACTCTCTTGACTGACAGTCCTTCTCTTGCCTGACCTCCCGCCAGACTGAACCTCCAGACTGCTCTGTAATTCTAAACCTTCCAAACCTTTTATATGGATCTCAACTCCACCCACCTCCCAGCACATCCAGTGTTCCATGCAGGGAACCACCAAGGCACTCCTAATGTCTAGGAGAGAGACACCTCAATGTTGTTGTGCAGAACTACCCTGTTGTGTGGGGTGCGAGTATTGGAGTGTGGAAAGGAGTTCCCAACTTACCTAGTTGGTGGGGTACTACACCTTAGGAGAAGGTGCAGTACCTCTGTAGCGACTGAGCCTCAGGGGCGCCACAGTAGCCCCCTCTTAGAATATTATGAAGCCCTTATATAGTATAATGCAGCCAGCTCATAGAATATAATGCAGCCCCATCATAGAATATAGTGTAGCCCCCTCTTAGAATATGAAGACCTTATCTAATATATAAAGCTCAAGTGTGTGTATGTATGTATGTATGTGTGTGTGTATGTCCGGGATTGGCATCCGCACCGTCGCAGCTACAGCCACAAAATTTGGCACAGTCACATGTCTGGACCCCGAGAGCGTCCTAGGCTATGTTATGAGGTGAAATTTTAACCCCGCACGTTCCAATTCACCAAACAATTTTGCCCCTATCTGCATAATGGGGAAAAAGTGTGTGTGTGTGTATCAAGCCCCACCCCTCATTATGATGTCACAATGGTTGCCATGGCGACGCTGATGTCATCATAGGTTGCAAGCCCTGCCGCTCACTATGATGTCATAATGGTTGACTATGGGATGGAGGATTTGTGATGGGTATATGGGCACTGGACTATGGGATGGAGGATATGTATGACGGGTGTCACGTCGCCGTCAGACTCGGGGCCTGCTGTTCCGCCCTCAGCCACTAGGAGGCGACAGACTGTCACGCCGCCCTCGGGCTCGGGGCCTGCTGTCCAGGCCTCGGCCACCAGGAGGCGCCAAACTGACACATCGCCGTCGAACTCGGGGCCTGCTGTTCCTGCCTCGGCCACTGGGAGGTGCCGTGGCTCGCGCCCGAGTGATGGCGGCAACAGTGAAAGGGCTTCTGCGCAGGCATCTAGTGGACGCAGACTCCGCTCCTCTGTCAGTCATGAAGGGGTTGGTGCATCATAAGGTCTGGTCCTGGGGGCGGTCCTGATGACATCATCAGCCCGGGAGCCTGTGAGGGATGACCTGATCTCTCAAATACCTTGGGACTGGGCTTGCAAGCTGCCGGATATATTCTTGGTTCCCCTGCGTGCTACTTTGTGATTTACTATAGTTTACTCTTACCTCAGCCTGGATTTCTGACTATTGTATTGCCTACTGTTTTTGTACCGTTACCTTTCTCCCGACTACTGACGCTGACCTTGGCTTGAATCCCTGACCTCTCTTCTGCCTGCTGATTCGGTACTTCTGCTATTCTCCTGTTTTGTAACCTTGGCCTGGGCTTTCGACTCTGCCTCTGCCTGCCGTTTCTGTACCTCCCACTGCTTGCCTGGTTCTGACCACGTTTTTGGCTCCTTCCTGCTTTTCTATTGGCGACCGTTCTGCTCTGGCGCACTGCCCCTATTTTGACAGCGCCTCCTGGGCTCTGCTGTAAATCCAGATCCCTGTAAAGGGTATCGGGGTTACTCGGGGTGCTGTCTTTCTGCAGCCCAGACTTGCAGACGGACGTTATAACAGGTATATGGGCACGGGACTATGGGATGGAGGATATGCATGACGGGTATATGGACACGGGACTATGGGATGGCGGATATGTATGATGGGTATATGGGCACTCGACTATGGGACGGCGAATATGTATGATGGGTATATGGGCATGGGACTATGGGATGGAGGATAATTATAATTTGCTATAACTAACCACAGTTAGTTACTATGCCTGGGCTCTTCAGCTAGTATAGTATAATGCAGTCAGCTCATAGAATATAATGTAGCCCTCCTGTAGAATATAATGTAGCCCCCTCATAGGACATAATGCAGCCCCCTCTTAGGGTATAATGTATCCCTCTCAATACAGCATAATGCACCCTCCCATAGAATATAATATAGACTCCTCATAGGGAATAATGCAGCCCTCTCATAGGGTATAATATAGCCCCCCTCAGGGTATAATGCAGCCCACTAATAGGATATAATGCAGACCCCTTATATAATATAATGTAGCCCCCTCAGAGTAAAATGCTGCCCACTCATAGAGTATAATGCAGCCCCTCATAGGGTATAATGCAGCGTTTGCCATCTGTACATACGTATGCAGTGTCTGACTGAGGTGCCAACTGCCGAACAGTAACAATGACTGTGGGGGCCCATTTTCATCTGCATACAAAAAATACACTACTGTCATTCAAAAATGTACCTATATAATAAACTAGGTAGTTTAGTTAATGAATGATGAGATGCTGTTTTTTTCTCTACGGAGTAAATCATGTAAATTATGCCAAGAACTATCCATGTAGGGAGGTTGTGGGCCCGTGTCTGCACAGGGGACCGCTGTGGGATTCCCCTATGGGCCAGTCTGAGCCTGTACATGTCACATCCGCGAGTCCGATTGCTGTCTGTGACGCCAGTCACTACTCATAGACAGGCCGTGAGGCAGAAGAGTCAGACGTTCCAGGGTCAATACTGAAAAAGACAAAGGTGTAAGTCAGGTCACAGTCCAGGGTCAATAACAAAAAATAGCGGATCAAAAGCCAAAGGACAAGACAGACGGAGAGTCAGAACACGGTCTAAAGGGTCAGGCAGCAGAAGATTAGACCTCAGAGCAACAGAATTAGGCTGGAGTCACACTAATCTGCGCAAAATACGCTCCGTAGTTTACATGCGTAAAACGAATGAATGACCACTAAATAGTGGTCCATAGGGCATCCGTAAGCAAGGTGAGGTCGCGTATTTTGCGCATGTGTGTATCCGTATGTAATCCGTGTGGCATCCGTATGCAATCCGTATGGCGAGATTTTCTTGCAGCCTTGCAAAATGGACATTTAACGGTTTTGAGGCCTGCAAACAATTTAAATCATTAGCCTGCACCCTATTTAGACACTCAGAAACAGGTGGCTGCCTACGTTCTGTACATTTGTCACCTTGCTTTCACGAGGTGTGTTGGTGTTCTTTGTGCAGCATGGCAGAGGGTCTGCGATTCAGTACAACTGAGCAGGTTCTCTTTACCTGGCTTTTGTCACGGCGCTTTGGGCAACCATATCCTGTGATAGTGGATCCGCGGAGGAGGAGACGCATGTGGGTACATCCACTTTTGAGGCAACGACTCACAAGAGGTCATTTTCACCGCCTCTATTCTTCTCGGCGGGAGCATCCGGAGAAATTTTACCAGTACTGTCGTATGAGCATTTCCACATTTGATCGCCTCTTGGAGACAGTGCGCCCTGGGATCACCTTTCAGGACACAAGGATGCGCCAAGCCATATCTGCCGAGGAGCGACTTCTACTCACAATACGGTATGTACTACACAACTAGAGTTGAGCGACTTTTGGTTTTTTAGGGTCGCGTTTCGCTTCGTGAAACCCGACTTTTCCAAAAGTCGGGTCGAGCAAGATCGTCCGATTATAGGGAAAAGTCGGGGTCGTACCGAAACACGAAACCCAATGTAAGTCAATGGGGAATAAAAGTCGGCAGTGAGAGGAGGACAGGAAACACACCAACAGTGCCCATTTGAATGCCAAAAGCATCAATTCTTCTTACTTAAGCTTGTCAACCTTAATTAACTTCATAATACAAGTTACGCACTGAAAAATGGGGGTTATCTGGCTACAGTTGTGGGGGGGGAGGGCTGGCTCCAGGTTTTCATGTGCCCTGGGCGAAAGAGCGCCCCTTTAACACATACCACAACTCATCATGCTCCGATACGGCAGAGAAATAGCGGTATAGTACAAGGAAAAATACTTCACTTTTTACATCTCATGACGAGGCCCATCTATTTCTCCATACAGAATCATTGGTCCCATATAATGTTTGAAACAGTATATGATGAGCTCCACATAATGCTACAGTATATGTTGGTCCCCATGGATGAAGCTCCACTGTCTTATGGGCCCAAATAATGCTCCAAACATAATGGGATCCATTTCTAATGCTCTAGTGTATAATGGGCCCTGTAAATGCTGCTCCAGTGTCTGATGTCCACCTTTGGAATGTTTCAGTGTATGGTGGGCCCCATCTATCATTCTCCAGAGTATAGTGCTCCCCAAAAATTGCTGTCCCAACATTGAAAACAATCAAATAAGTCTCCTCGCTAGGGAATCCCTGTACTTGTCTGGACTCCTCCTCGTCCCCATCTTCCATCTCACTGCACATTATTTCAACTTTGCAAGTGCTGTGATCCTGAGCAAGCAGGGGGGGCCCACTCGTTGGCGACGGCACACACTGGGTGGTGTGTCTGATGGCGGGTGGGCCGAACCTGCACTTTCATCTGCAGCTTCCTCTTTGTCACCGTGTAAGATGGAACTGTATATGGGAAGGGTAACCTGAGTTTCATCAGGGTCAGATTCAGGCCGTGTAGCGTGCGAGGGGAATGTAGTGGTCTGGGTCAATGTACCAGCAGATTCATCGAGCAGTGGCTGGGCATCAGTGCACTTGTGTCGCCCCCAGGAGTACGGTCGCCACAGTGGCATTACCTTCTTCCTAGGGAGTGTGATGTCATGCTTGGGAGCAACGAAGGATCTCTCTAGCAGGTTAACTGATTGGGCGGCGTTATTCCCACGAGTCATGACCCTCCAAACAGCATTCATGAAGGCAAAGTGTTTGTTTTACGTGGGCAGTATGGTTGCAAAGCTGAACCTTAAAGGAATGTCCAGAAGGGCACCACCAGGAGTGGAGCCTACGGTTAAATTCGACTCCACCTGGGAAACCTCAACCATGCCAGCTACAGAACAGATGCACACATTGCAAGCTTAATTCCGTTAACGAACGAGACTCCGTCATGCCCCGCGGTCCGAGTCCGGCTTACTAGAGGGACACGTGAGGCTCTGGCACATGAGATTGGCCAATAACTGGTGTGTCATGCCCTTACATGTCTGTGGCTGCATGTGCGCTACACTGAAAAGGCCAGCGTTTGTCGCTTACAGGTGCAGATAACCCGCTGAACAACGTTAGTGATGGGGATCACTGATTACAATTATTACCCGTGAACAATGCTTTCCCAGTAAGTGCAGGTAAACCGCAGTTCCGGAATTAGGCCTAACCGTCATTCCTGAAAAAATGAAAAACTTACATATGCAAACCACAGGTGCTGTAGCTTGCT
This sequence comes from Dendrobates tinctorius, assembly GCF_039654945.1. Classification (NCBI taxonomy): domain Eukaryota; kingdom Metazoa; phylum Chordata; class Amphibia; order Anura; family Dendrobatidae; genus Dendrobates; species Dendrobates tinctorius. The sequence continues at coordinate 33,422,543 of NW_027361706.1, read as the reverse complement.
AAACAGCTCGCCAGCCATTCTCACGCCCAGTATGGATTACACGTGATTGCACAAAGGTGAGAAAGGGTACCGTATCCCCAGATAACATGTATGGATAGCGTACACATTCAAAATATATGTCTATACATCAGGAGGCAGGCTCAGACGGTGTTAGGCCCAGTATGGATTGCACGTGATTGCACAAAGGTGAGAAAGGGTACCGTATCCCCAGATAACATGTATGGATAGCTTACACATTCAAAATATATGTCTATACATCAGGAGGCAGGCTCAAACGGTGTCAGGCACAGTATGTATTTGACGGCCCAGACTACACAGCGGAGGAGCAGGGAGAGGTAAAGATTGCAAATGCTGGGGCCCTGCCCAAGAAAGGGGGGCCCACTCGTGGGCGTCGGTACTGGCACTGGGCCCCTCATAGTACGGCGGTGTGTCTGACGGCGGGTGTGCACCACCACCGTCAGACACTTGATTGCACTATGAGGGACCCTGTGCCAGTGTCCGCGCCCAAGAGTCGGCCTACCCACCTGTCCAGGGCAACGGCACTCGCACGGTGTCGTGCGCTAGGTAGTGACCCCGGCCATGGGGGGGGAGGCAGCACAGTTAGGGAGTTTTAAGTGGCATATGTTGATGTTGGACATTCAGCTGATGCAAAAGGTGAAATAGGTCAAGTCCCAGGAAGAGGTGGACCAAAGCAAGCCATTTTTCGGTCACCCTATGTGTCATCAGGGGAAGGTGGGACAAAATCCTTGGAAACCCATGCGTGGTTCATTTTAATGAAGGTTAGATCATCCACATTTTGGGTTGACAGACGGGTCCTTTTTTCTGTCAGGATTGATCCAGCTGCACTGAAGACTCTTTCCGATAGCACACTTGCAGCTGGGCAAGCGAGCTCCTGTAAGGCATATTGTGCCAATTCAGGCCAGGTGTCCAGTTTAGCGGCCCAATAGTCAAAGGGGAATGACCTGTGTGGGAGAACATCGATATGGGAGGAAAAGTAGTTTGTAACCATAGTTGACAACTGCTGTCTCCTGTCACTTTCCATCGATGCAGTATTACCAGTTGTGTGAGCGGTACTTGAAAAATCAGTCCAAAACATTGTCATGAAACCTCTGTCTCCAACGCCACTTCTGCTGTGTGCACCACGAACACCTCTGCCAAGCTGACCCCGGCCCGTACGGCTCGTGTGAGAACCATCACCGCTGCTGTGTGCTGGGAATGCCTCAAGCAACCGATTTACCAGAGTTGCTTGTTTATTAGCCAATATTAGGTCAAGGTTCTCCTGTGGCATGATGTTTTGTAATTTGCCTTTATAGCGTGGATCCAGGATGCTGGCCAACCAGTAGTCGTCATCCTTCATCATTTTGGCAATGCGGGGGTCCCTTTTTAGGATCTGCAAGGCATAATCTGACATGTGGGCCAATGTTCCCGGTGTCAATGATGCACTGCGAGTGCTGGTTGGAGGAGCACTTTCTGGCAAATCCACATCCCTCCAGTCACGCACAAACCCTGTACCAGACCTTGCCACGCCAACATTTTCACTTGCCCCACGAGATGCATCCTCCTCCCCTAAGTAATCATCCCCATCATCCTCCTCCTCCTCCTCTTCTTCCTCCACCTCGTCCAGGAGAGGTCCCTGAGCAGACAATGGCTGAATGTCATCAAGGATTCCCTCCTCCTCTTCCTCCTCATCAACATTGGCTGCAGAAGCCTGCTCCTTAAGGTGCGTCAAAGTTTGCATGAGCAGACGCATAAGTGGGATGCTCATGCTTAGGATGGCGTCGTCTGCGCTTACCAGCCGTGTGCATTCCTCAAAACACTGAAGGACTTTACAGAGGTCTTTCAGCTTCGACCACTGCACACCTGTCAACTCCATGTCTGCTCTCAAAGTGCCTGGCCGTGTATCCTCCCACAAATGCATTATGGCCTGCCTCTGCTCGCACAGCCGCTCCACCATGTGCAGGGTGGAGTTCCCCCTTGTTGCAATGTCGATAATGAGGCGGTGGTTGGGAAGGTGGAGCAATCGCTGCAGCTTCTGCATACGAACGGAGTGTACAGGCGACCAGCGGATGTGCGCGCACAGTCTTCGCACCTTCTGGAGCAGGGCTGTTAACTCCGGATAATTTTTGAGGAAGCACTGCACCACCTGGTTCAAGGTGTGAGCCAAGCAAGGTATGTGGCTGAGTTTTGAAAGGGCTATGGCTGCCACAAAATTACGGCCGTTATCACTAACTACCTTGCCTGCCTCAAGATGTACACTGCCCAGCCATGACTCAGTTTGTCGCTTCAAGTACTCGGCCAGCACCTCCGCGGTGTGTCTGTAGCCCAAACACATCATCTGCAACACAGCCTGCTGACGCTTTCCACTAGCTGCTCGATAGGGGGACACCTCATGTGCAACAGTGGCAGCTGCAGATGGAGTGCTCGTACGACTGCGCTCTGTGGACGAGCTTTCGCTTCTGGAGGAGGAGGGTCGAACGCCTACAGCCAACTGTTTCCTATACCGTGGGCTAGGCAGCACTGTCCCACCACCGCTGTCCCCTGTGGACCCTGCATCCACCACATTAACCCAGTGCGCAGTGATGGACACGTAACGGCCCTGGCCATGCCGACTGGACCATGCATCAGTTGTGAGGTGCACCTTTCCGCTCACTGACTGCTTGAGTGCATGGACAATGCGGTCTTTCACATGATGGTGGAGGGCTGGGATGGCTTTGCAAGAGAAGTGGCGACTGGGTAGGTCATAGCGTGGTACTGCATAGGCCATGAGTTCGCGGAAAGCTGCGCTTTCCACCAACCGATAGGGCATCATCTCAAACAAGATTAGTTTGGCAATGTGGGCGTTCAAACCCAGTGTACGCGGATGAGAGACTGAGTACTTTCTTGACCTACTCATAGTGTCTGGGAGGGTGAGCTGGACTTGAGAGCTGCATATGGTGGAAGTAGCGGTGGACAGGGCGGACTGAGAGAGGGTTGATGATGTTGATGGAGTTGGTGTTCTTTCTGATGGCCTAGAATCAGTCTTTCGTTGATATAACAGTGGGATTCCCTGACTGCTGTGGCCTTGCAACGACACCTCAACATTTGCTGATGTGCTAACCGGTGGGCTTACAGTGGGGGAAACAATGTAGCGTTGCTGACTACCTTCGTTGTGATCAGTTGCACATGTGGTACTTGAGGTTTGGTGTTGTGTCCACGCTTGCAAGTGCATGGTGTTTAAATGTCTAAGCATGCAACTGGTATTCAAATTTTTCAGATTTTTCCCTCGGCTAAAGGTCTTTGCGCACTTCTTACAGATAACCTTGGCCTGATCATGAGGATTTTGTTCAAAAAAGTGCCACACTGCACTCTTCCTACTTTGGCAGACATTTTGCGGCCTAGCACGCTGTGATCTTTTGACCCTCTGGACAAGCTGTCCAGCAACTTTTTTGATTTTTGGAACCTGTCTTTGGAGTGCTCCGGGCCTGCCAGATAACAGCTGTTGCGATGTCGATGTCTGCTGTGGATGCTACTCATCTGAGCTATTGGAAGCAGCACCCTCTTCCCCCAATGGATGCCAATCTGGGTCATCCATCACCTCCTCTTCAATGTCATGTGCACCTTCCTCTGTGTCACCGTGTATGGTGGTATAGTGTGCGGGAAGGGGCACCTGAGTCTCATCAGGGTCAGAATCTGGCTCTGTACACTGCAAGGACAATGTAGTGCTCTGAGTGAATGTACCAGCAGAATCATCCATCAGCGGCTGTGCATCAGTGCACTCCATGTCAGATTCATCTTGGCCTGGGTAATTCACCATTTGACTTGATAATCCAGGCATGGTATGTGAAAACAGCTCCATGGAGTAATCAGTAGTATGGCCTGCGTCATCCTTCAATCTTGGTTGGGGTGAAGGACACAAGGAAAGGTGTGGTTCATGAACATGAGCCTCCAATGACGACTCAGTGCTTTTACTTTTTACAACTGAAGAAGAGGAGGCGATAGAGCTGGAGGCTGAGTCAGCAATGTAAGACAAAACGTTTTCCTGATGCTCTGGCTTTAAAAGCGGTTTGCCAACTCCTAGAAAACTAAGCCTTCGAAGCCTTATGGAGCCAGACGATGACGCAGGCTCAACACCTCCTGCATTCGGTCCTATTTTGCTCTTGCCACTACCATCAGATCCACCACCAACACCATCATTACCAGCTGCCAACCCCCGCCCAATTCCTCGGCCTCTTCCATCAGCCTTCCTCATTTTTGGTAGAAATGTAGACAAAATCCAACAAACTATATAGTAATGTAAAACAAGGTGTCTATAGGACAGGGGAGATTTTGAATTTCTGCTCACACTAGTGGACACTGGACACTTTTGGATTGTGTGAGGCCCACTGAATATCTGAGCGCTATGTCACAGGCTCGATGGCACAGCTGTGACCAAAGTGACTAGAGGATAAGTGAGATTTTGAATTTCTGCAGACACTTGTGGACACTGGACACTTTTGGATTGTGTGAGGCCCACTGAATATCTGAGCGCTAAGTCACAGGCTCGATGGCACAGCTGTGACCAAAGTGACTAGAGGATAAGTGAGATTTTGAATTTCTGCAGACACTTGTGGACACTGGACACTTGGATTGTGTGAGGCCCACTGAATATCTGAGCGCTATGTCACAGGCTCGATGGCACAGCTGTGACCAAAGTGACTAGAGGATAAGTGAGATTTTGAATTTCTGCAGACACTTGTGGACACTGGACAATTTTGGATTGTGTGAGGCCCACTGAATATCTGAGCGCTATGTCACAGGCTCGATGGCACAGCTGTGACCAAAGTGACTAGAGGATAAGTGAGATTTTGAATTTCTGCAGACACTTGTGGACACTGGACACTTTTGGATTGTGTGAGGCCCACTAAATATCTGAGCGCTATGTCACAGGCTCGATGGCACAGCTGTGACCAAAGTGACTAGAGGATAAGGGAGATTTTGAATTTCTGCAGACACTTGTGGACACTGGACACTTTTGGATTGTGTGAGGCCCACTGAATATCACAGCGTTCTGTCACAGGCAGAAATTGGCTAGTGTATCACAAACTACAAGGTGTATGTAGAATTGGGCAGAGTAGGAATCTCCCTAGAGTGCAGGTCTGTAAGAACGGAACATGTCCTCGACTTATTCTCACAGAGTGACACAGATAGCTTCACTGTGGCTGTGATAACAGCCGTTACACGGTACTGTGTGAGGAGCGTACACCGCTGTATGGTGTGAAAACATGCACGCTCAGTACCTCAGCAGGACAAAAAAAAAAAATTGGGATTGCTTTTAAAAAAGCAGTTTGCAGCTCAGTGCCTCAGCAGGACAAAAAAAAAAAATTGGGATTTCTTTTAAAAAAGCAGTTTGCAGAGCAGTGGGTAAACAGCAATGCAGCTGTCAGGAAGCCTTAGAAGGCAGCCCAACAACCAACACCACTGATACACCACAATATAGCCTCCCCTTGCACTGCACACACAGTGACTGGTGTGTTGTACAGGCACAATCGCTAGCAGCAGAAGCAGTTTTTTTTTCTTCTTCCCTGCCTAACACTTTCCCTACAGAATCAGCAGCAACCTCTCCCTATGCTAAGATCGGCAGAAGTAAGATGGCGGTCGGCGTGCACGCCCTTTTATACCCCCTGTGACGCCCACCAAAGCAAGCCAATCCCTTGCATGCCCTTCTGAAAGATGGTGGTGACCCGTGCCTATGTCATCACGTTGCCCACAGTGTCCGTGGATCCTGATTGGCTGAAAAAGAGCGCAAAACAAACTTTTGAAACGCGACTTTGGCGCGTAAGTCGCCGACCTCGTGGCCGACCTCATCCTAGGGTCGGGTTTCGTTTCATGAAACCCTACTTTGCCAAAAGTCGGAGACTTTTGAAATTTTTCGACCCGTTTCGCTCAACTCTACATTTCACACAAAACTCCAAAAATGTGCCAGACAAAAGTATTGGCACCCTCAGCCTAATACTTGGTTGCACAACCTTTAGCCAAAATAACTGCGATCAACCGCTTCCGGTAACCATCAATGAGTTTCTTACAATGCTCTGCTGGAATTTTAGACCATTCTTCTTTGGTAAACTGCTCCAGGTCCCTGATATTTGAAGGGTGCCTTCTCTAAACTGCCATTTTTAGATCTCTCCACAGGTGTTCTATGGGATTCAGGTCTGGACTCATTGCTGGCCACTTTAGAAGTCTCCAGTGCTTTCTCTCAAACCATTTTCTAGTGCTTTTTGAGGTGTGTTTTGGGTCATTGTTCTGCTGGAAGACCCATGACCTCAGAGGGAGACCCAGCTTTCTCACACTGGGCCCTACATTATGCTGCAAAATTTGTTGGTAGTCTTCAGACTTCATAATGCCATGCACACGGTCAAGCAGTCCAGTGCCAGAGGCAGCAAAGCAACCCCAAAACATCAGGGGACCTCCGCCATGTTTGACTGTAGGGACCGTGTTCTTTTCTTTGAATGCCTTTTTTTTTCTCCTGTAAACTCTATGTTGATGCCTTTGCCCAAAAAGCTCTACTTTTGTCTCATCTGACCAGAGAACATTCTTCCAAAATGTTTTAGGCTTTTTCAGGTAAGTTTTGGCAAACTCCAGCCTGGCTTTTTTATGTCTCGGGGTAAGAAGTGGGGTCTTCCTGGGTCTCCTACCATACAGTCCCTTTTCATTCAGATGCCGACAGATAGTACGGGTTGACACTGTTGTACCCTCGGACTGCAGGGCAGCTTGAACTTGTTTGGATGTTAGTCGAGGTTCTTTATCCAACATCTGCACAATCTTGCGTTGAAATCTCTTGTCAATTTTTCTTTTCCGTCCACATCTAGGGAGGTTAGCCATAGTACCATGGGCTTTAAACTTCTTGATGACACTGCGCACGGTAGACACAGGAACATTCAGGTCTTTGGACATGGACTTGTAGCCTTGAGATTGCTCATGCTTCCTCACAATTTGGTTTCTCAAGTCCTCAGACAGTTCTTTGGTCTTCTTTCTTTTCTCCATGCTCAATGTGGTACACACAAGGGCACAGGACAGAGGCTGAGTCAACTTTAATCCATGTCAACTGGCTGCAAGTGTGATTTAGTTATTGCCAACACCTGTTAGGTGCCACAGGTAAGTTACAGGTGCTGTTAATTACACAAATTAGAGAAGCATCACATGATTTTTGAACAGTGCCAATACTTTTGTCCACCCTCTTTTTTATGTTTGGTGTGGAATTATATCCAATTTGGCTTTAGGACAATTCTTTTTGTGTTTTTTCATTTAAGACAAATTAAATGAAGATAATAATACCAAAGAATTTGTGTTTGCAATCATTTTCAGGAAGAAACTGAGTATTATCTGACAGAATTGCAGAGGTGTCAATATTTTTGGCCACGACTGTATGTATGTTGCATGTATGTGTTATGTTGTATGTTTGTTCTATTTATGTAGTATGTTGTATGTATGTAGTATATAGTATGTAGTATGTTGTATGTATGTAGTATGTTGTAGGTATGTGGTATGTGTTATGTATGTAGTATTATGTATGTTGTATGTATGTGGTATGTTGTATGTATGTAGTATGTTGCATGTATGTTGTATGTATGTGGTATGTGTTATGTATGTAGTATGCATGTAGTATTTTGTATGTAGTATGTATGTAGTATGTATGTTGTATGTATGTTGTATGTATGTAGTATGTATGTAGTATGTATGTTTGAGGGTTTTTTTTACATTCAACACATTAACCGGATGATGGGACTACTACTGTCCCATCATTGGCTAATGTGTCAATCACTGTCATTGTAGCAGGCATAGCCCAATTGGACTTGTAGTCCCATCGGACGATGCCTACACACAGACACAAAGACCCCCGGCAGGCCCACGCAGGCCCGCACAGACCCCCGAGTGGCCCGTACAGACCCCCGGCAGGCCCGCACAGACCCCCAAGAGGCCCATGCAGACCCCCGGCAAGCCCGCACAGACCCCCGAGAGGCCCGCACAGACCCCGCCCGCACACACAGACACGCAGTCTCTGCCCACGCACCACCCACACTCCATCATAGTGCATCATGACATCATTTGAGCAGCCAATCACAGCCATGCCATTAATTAACATGGCTAACATGCCTAACAGGATGTGCCCACACTTCTTAGGATCCTCATTGGCTGAATAGAATAAAACTGGCTCATTGCATTATGGGAACTTCCGATTCCGGTATTCAACATTGTAAAAGTATCGGAACTCAGTATCGGAACTCCGATACAGCGAATATTGGCCAATACCCGATATTGCAGTATCGGAATGCTCAACACTAGTGGTTAGTATAGGCTGAAAACAAAGATCACTGTCTGAAGTGCAATGGACAGTGAGCTTATTTGTCTATAAGAAGACATTAGATGTCATGGCGTGGTGTGGTTTTTTTTACATTTAACATTGATAGAAAACAAAAACAAGTATGTACCCAAATGAATAACACTACACTCTTTGGGCAAATTTATAACCTGTGATTTAAGGTATATCCTTTAACATATTCAACAAACAATGTAATAAACATAGAAAGCAGATTGTACTATCTTCCCCTATGAAATAAGTCAAATTAATTAATTTCACCTATAACCAATTCAGACCCAAAGATTATTATTCTGTGCCATTTATCATTTTCATGGAAACATACTTGGGTGTTACGCGGGGCTTAGGTCAAAGAAGGCGGAAATACCCGGGGCCCCTGCGGAGTCCCTCCAACTAGGGAAAACCCTGTCTGACCCTCAACCCAGGGTTTTTGCTAATGGTGCAAATGCCTGAGCCTCCAACCTTTCCTTATCTCCTGCTCAGCCCTAAGCTGAACCCTCCACCCTCCACCCAGTGAGTCGTCAAACCACCAAAGCCCACACAGTAATGACAGACAAGGAGAACTTAAACCGCACCGCGCCGCATACACACAGGACAATACCGTAATGTGAACAGGGCAAAACAAAACACAAATATAGGAAGGCGAAAAGGTAACAACAGATCATACGCCACCAGATACGAATTTCTCTCCAACACCTCCTCTCCAGACCGGAACCTCTTGGCATAAAACACAAGCTATAATCGGCGACGCCCATAGGCCAGCACGACTATTTAAAGACCGTGGGCGTGACCAAGCATCCCATCTGATTTCCAGCTAGATTAACCCCCGATAACCTGAGTAAAATCAAGCCGGCGCCACTGCGGCTATAGTGGACGGAGATGGAACTACCGCTGCCTGCCGGACGCTGTGGTGTGAATAGCGTCCGACATGACAGTACCCCGTCTTCTATGAGGGACCCCAGGGCCCTCAAGACTCATAGGACCCGGCTTGTCCGGATGACGGCGGTGAAACGAACTGACCAGCCGATCCGCATGTATGTTCGTGGCTGGTACCCAAGACCTCTCCTCCGGACCATATCCCCGCCAGTGTACCAAATACTGAAGAGAACGGCGCAGTACTCGAGAGTCCACCACCTTGGAGACTTCAAACTCTAAATCGCCATCCACCATGACTGGAGGTGGCATCGGCGTCGTGTCCACAGAGCCTACCACCTTTTTCAATAAAGCCCTGTGAAACACGTTGTGTATCTTGTATACCGCAGGAAGTTCCAACCGATAAGCAACCGGGTTAATGATGGCAGCAATCTTAAAAGGGCCAATAAACCTTGGACCCAATTTCAATGATGGAATTTTGAGTTTTATGTTTTTAGTAGGTAACCACACCCAATCACCCACACACAGGTCCGGACCTGGCACGCGTCTAGCGTCAGCCACTCGTTTGTACCTTGCACTCATGCTCAGCAATCGCTGTTTCACACTCCTCCAGACCGATGATAGTTGAACTCCTAGCTGGTCCTCCTCCGGGACGCCCCCAGAGCCACCCTGACGCAAGGTACAAAATTGATGATGGTGCCCGTAAACACAAAAGAACGGAGACTATCCCGATGATTCTTGGCGGTGATTATTTAACGCGAACTCGGCCAAGGGAAGGAATGTCGACCACTCCTCTTGGTTGTCAGACACAAAACATCGCAAATACTGCTCCAGATTTTGGTTCATGCGCTCAGTTTGACCATTTGACTGCGCATGAAACGCCAACGAATGAGACAACTTGATCCCCAATCGTGAGCAAAAAGCTTTCCAAAACTTCGCCACAAACTGGGTACCCCTATCAGACACTATGTCCGACGGAACTCCGTGTAGTCTGACCACCTCCTGCACAAAAACCTGAGCCAACGTCTTTGCATTGGGCAAGGAAGGCAATGACACAAAATGCGCCATCTTCGAAAATCGATCAACCACCACCAGGATGACCGTGTTCCCCGCCGAGGCAGGCAAGTCCGTGATAAAGTCCATGGAGATTTCTGTCCATGGCCTAATAGGTACCCCCAGAGGCTGTAGAGTGCCAGTAGGACGGGATCTGGGCGACTTGGCCCTGGCGCATATGATGCAAGCTGCCACGTACGAGATCACGTCCTGCTGGATCTTTGGCTACCAGAAGCAGCGCGATACCAGCTCCAAGGTGCCCCTAACCCCTAGATGACCGGCCAGGACAGAGTCGTGGTGTTCCCCCAACACCTTAAGACGAAGATGAAGGGGTACGAATGACTTGTTAGCGGGAAGTCCTGGCGGTACCTCCTCCTGGGGCTCGGCAATCTCCGCCTCTACCTCAGTCGTGAGAGCCGAAACCACTACACCTTCCTGGAGGATGGGTACCGGATCTTCCCGAGGTTCTCCCCCCGGAAAAAACCTGGACAAGGCATCCGCCTTGGTGTTTTTAGCCCCAGGACGGTAAGTCACCAGAAAGTTAAATCGTGTAAAAAACAATGCCCAGCGAGCCTGCCTGGGAGACAGATGCTTGGCCGACTCCAGATAGATCAGGTTTTTATGGTCGGTGATGACTGTGACCTGGTGGGCCGCCCCCTCCAAGAAGTGTCGCCATTCCTCAAAAGCCAATTTGATGGCCAATAACTCCCTGTTGCCGATATCGTAATTCCGTTCGGCAGGCGACAGCTTCTTGGAGAAGTAGGCGCATGGACGCATATTGCTCAAGGACGAGCCCTGTGACAGTACTGCCCCCACTCCCACCTCAGACGCATCGACCTCCACAGTAAAAGGTTTAGATACGTCCGGTTGCACCAGAATGGGGCTGAAGCAAAACGGTTTTTCAGAAGCTCAAATGCACGCACCGCAACCTCAGACCAGATAGCGAGATTGGTACCTTTTCTCGTCATGTCCGTGAGCGGTTTGGCTATAGTAGAAAAATTCTTAATAAACTTCCTATAATAGTTGGCAAACCCAAGGAACCGCTGGAGTGCTTTTAGATTATCAGGCCGTTCCCATCGCAGCACCGCTTGCACCTTCGCGGCGTCCATTTTAAACCCTGCGGCGGACACAATATATCCCAAAAAAGGCAACTCCTGAACAAAAAATACGCATTTTTCAAGCTTAGCATAGAGCTTATTCTCACGGAGCAACTGTAACACCTGCCTGACATGCTCTAAATGAGTGTCCCGGTTGCTCGAATAAATGAGGATATCATCCAGGTAGACAATCACAAATTTCCCCAGCACATGAGCGAATACATCATTTATGAAATGTTAGAAAACAGCAGGCGCGTTTGTCAACCCAAATGGCATAACTAGGCTTTCAAAATGACCCTCAGGGGTATTAAACGCCGTCTTCCACTCATCCCCCTGACGGACCCTTATGAGGTTGTACGCCCCCCTGAGGTCAAGTTTGGAAAACCACTTCGCACCAGCCACCTGGTTGAACAAATCAGGGATCAGAGGCATCGGGTAGGGATCACGGACCGTAATCTGGTTTAACTCCCGGAAATCAAGACACGGGCGTAACCCCCCATCTTTCTTCTTAATGAAGAAAAACCCCACTGCTACAGGCGAGGATGAAGGCCGGATGTGCCCTTTACTCAGACTCTCCGCGATGTAGTCTTTAAGAGCTTGTCTCTCCGGACCAGAAATACTAAACATCCTAGCCTTTGGCAATTTGGCCCCGGGTTTTAACCTAATCACACAGTCATAGGTTCGATGTGGAGGTAGTTCTGAGCAACCCCTCTCAGAGAAGATGTCCGCAAAATCCAGCAATGCCTCCGGAAGGCTGGACTTCATGGCGGACACACATGTGGCCAAGCAATTTTCCTGACAGAAACCACTCCACTGGACTATGTCCTGGGTTCTCCAGTCAATCACCGGGTTGTGCTTGGACAACCATGGGAAGCCCAGGACCATTTGTGCTGGGAGATTATTGAGTACCCTACATGTAACCCACTCAGAATGTAGGACCCCAATGTGGAGTTTAACCTCAGCTACAAACTCAGTAATCTCCCCCTGTGGGAGGGGAGCAGCATTAATGGTAACCACGCGAATAGGATGAGGGAGTTTTTCGATCTTAAAACCAGCCGTGCGTGCAAACTCCTCATCCATTAGATTGGTGGTGGAACCGCTGTCCACAAACACTGATATTGGTAGCTCTCTGCCGGAAAATAATAACCCTGGCAGGGAGCATACATTGAGATACCATCATGGAGGATATGCATACGCTCAGTTGGGCCTCCTCCATACCCTCTGAGCTTACCAGTTTTCCGCCGGTGCGACTTTCTTAGGTAGCACAGGACAAGCATTTACATAGTGATCTCTTTTACCACAGTAAAAACATGCTCCTTGCTTCCTGAACCCAGGAACGCGACGCTTAACATGTGATACCCTAGCGATTTGCATAGGTTCTGTGGGCTCACCTGCAGCAACCACACTTGCACCCCTGCTTTCCCCCAGGGGCAGCATCTCCTGCGCCCCCTGACGCAAACGGCGATCAATACGAATAACCAAACTCATGGCAGACTATAACGATGCAGGAGTCTCATACATCAGGAGGGCCTGTTTAACTCTTCCTGAAACCCCATGAATAAACTGACTCCGCAGCGCTGGGTCATTCCACTGTGTGTCTACTGCCCAACGGCGAAATTCTGAGCAATAGTCTTCCGCCATCCGGTCCCCCTGACGGAGGGCGCGGATTTTAGATTCCGCTAGAGCCAATCTGTCGGGATCATCATAAATGAGCCCGAGTGCTGAAAAAACATTCTCAACTGAATGAAACGTAGCAGAGTCAGCTGGTAAGGAAAACGCCCATGCTTGGGGGTCCCCACTCAGTAATGATAACACCAGACCCACCCGCTGAGCCTCATTACCTGAGGAGACAGGGCGCATACGAAAGTATAACTTTATTAACCAGGAGAAACGGAGTACTTAGATCCAAAATTGTGTAAAAAAATATCAAATTTTATTAACACCAAGGTACAGAAAAAAACACATACAATAATCATAACATAATTGCATGTAAAATATGACACCAAGAGCCAGGAAAAGGGAAATGTGGAGGTAACCCATTGAGCACCATCACGCAAGGCCCACCCATTATCAATGAACCCTAAGAAAGGTACAAACAGAATGCCACTACCTACATACAAAGGCATATAGGGGTCATGACCATACTGAATATCAAAATGGTAGGGGCAAACTGAGTATAACAAAGGGAAAAATTGAATGATGGTAGTCCAGAAAGACCAGCGGTTCCATAGTAAATAGCAATGGGAACGGTTAACTGAGGAGCTCAAATGCCCCAAGCTGTGAAAAAGTTTCCATGTGGAAGTCACATATAGGGCATTGTCGCACGAAGGCCACCTACAGTGGGTAAGCCCTACCGAAGTACAGGCCAACAACTGCTACCTATATGTAACAAAGTAAATGTCACATAGCCGAGGCATGTAGGATATAACAGAAAAAATGGTATAAACAGTAGCGATCCCAAAACCGCTAATAATGCGATGATAGCAAGAGGTCATCTGGTGGTGGGGACACTTACCTAATGGTGCTCAAGTCCCCCAGACTGTGGTAGCATCTCCGACGCGCGTTTCGCGCTTACAGATAGCGCTTTCTCAAGGAGATATGGCCATTACTGGCACAGGACCTTTTGTATCTATGGTAACGGTCACATGTCCGCTCATGTGACTAGAATGAACCAATCACTAATGGCCACAACGGCGCATGCGTCGTGACACCATCCAAACCTCCAGCATGGAGACCAGCGTCCAGCAATAGGCGTACGCCCCGGGACAAAAATCCCCAGCGCCCACACCGCATGCATAAGGACACAGCACCCATGGGGAGGTATATGGGGGACACAAGCCGCATGCGCACAGCCACAGGATACTAACAAGAGCGGGTTGTGATCCGGTTTAAAGAATGTATAAATAACCAAATTAAATTCAAAAAAACAAAATAAGTATATACATGGTGCCGAATATCCATATCCTTAGAGGGCATGAATCACCCATTAAATCTCTATCCTTCCAGAGTATCTTCCACCGTCATTAATCATCATTTTAATCAAAAAATAAAAAAATGAAAAAAACAACAAAAAATAAATAAAGAAAAATATATATGAGATATAATGAGAACAGAGAATCCAGGTATGATATCCAATCACCAAAAGACCAATGGTAACGTTAGAGTTGGAACCATGATAGGAGAACGGTGATAAATCCATGTATCCAGAACAGCAAACAGGGAACAATAACTAAAAATTAAAAAAAGAAATAAGTTAGTTAAAAACAAATAAAACACAGGCATGAGGAGTAGACAACAGTAGTGGACGTGACCAAAATAAAAATTAGCAACTACAGGAACGAGGCAAAGCTCAGAGACTCATTGAGGCCCTTCGGGGCTATCGTATCTAACAACACAATCCACTTGGTTTCTTTTTGTGCCAGGATTTTTTTGTAGTTACCGGCTCTAATCCCTAAATGGACACGATCTATCCCCCTCACCATGAATGTCTGTGGATCACAGTCATGCACCAATTTAAAATGGCGAGGGATCGTCTTTAAGATCGAATGGTCGGTCACCGTCTTGGCCGCCAGAATGTCACGCACATGTTCACGTATCCTCACACGAAGTTCTCTAGAGGTTAGCCCGACGTATATAAGGGAACATCCACAGATAGCAAAATACACCACATTGGTGCTACCACATGATATACATTCGGTAATACGAAAATCTCTTGTCCCATCAGAGTTATGGAACATAGTGCACCGCGAGACATTCCGGCAGGCAAGACAGTGGCCGCACGGGAATGAGCCAGCTATAGGACCCTTAGTACCAAATGGATTGGTTAGGGCAGGGACATAATGACTCCTAACAAGGAGGTCCTTTAAATTCTTGGACCTTCTTGGGGTCATCAGAGGAAATTCTCCAATTGCCTGATTCAATGAGGGTTCGGATCTCAGAATTGCCCAATGTTTGGTGAGAACGTCTCGCATATGATCCCACTCGTGATTATGAGCTGAAATAAACCAGAGAGAGCCCGGATATCGAGGAACACCCTTCCTACAAGAACCCCCACTGTCAAGAGATGCTCGGGGGTACAATAGATCCCTCCGTGCTACGCTCCTTGCCCGGTCGTAGCCCCTCCCTATACACCTGTTACTATACCCACGATCCTGGAAACGAATTCTCAGATCGTGGGCCTGTTTTTCAAATTTAGCTTCGGTCGAGCAGATCCACCTCATCCGTAGGAACTGCCCGACCGGAACGGCCCTAATGGTGGAAAAGTTGTGTGCGGAAGTGGCATGTAGCAAGGCGTTTACTGAAGTTGGTTTCCTATGTACGTCGGTCTGAATACAACGTCCGTCATCCACCTCCAAAGATACATCCAAAAAGTCAATAGACCTTGGATCGTATTTATAGGTGAGTTTGATGTTAAATTTATTCACATTCAGCCATGCCATAAAGTCCCCGAGCTGCTGTGCCGTCCCATCCCAAAAGAATAACACATCATCAATATAGCGGTGCCAGCACAGCACATGGGAAGCGGCCGGTGCTCCTCCGTCGCCAAAAATGAATCTTTCCCATGAACCAAGGAAAAGATTAGCGTACGAAGGCGCACAGGCCGCGCCCATGGCTGTGCCACACCGCTGAAGATAAAAATAGTCCTTAAAGACAAAAAAATTGTGAGTCAGGACGAAGCGCAGCAGCTCCAAGATCAGCTCGCACAATGGGCCATCCAGGTCGGACATCTCCAAGAAGAGGCGCACCGCATCCACACCCAAAGCGTGATCAATACAGGTGTATAGGGATTCAACGTCAGCCGTGACAAGGAGCGTATGGGTATCCACAAGAACGCCATCGACCCGCGTAAGGATGTCCGTCGTGTCCTTGACATAGGAGGGTAATGATTCCACCAAAGGTTTTAAGTAGTAATCCAGAAATTTACATACTGGATCACAAAGGCCCCCTATGCCAGACACGATCGGGCGTCCAGGGGGGTCGAGGGCGTTCTTGTGGATCTTAGGTAGGAGATAAAAAGTTGGTGTCCTAGGGTATTTGACCATCAACCCCTCAAAGACTATCTTAGTAATAATATTCTGGTCCAAAGCTTGAGCCAGAATACGATGAAGTGAGAGTGAGAAGGAAGTCGTGGGATTATATGACAATTTCTCGTATGTACAAGGATCTCTTAATTGTCTGAACACCTCGCGCTCATATAACTCTATAGGCCAAACTACGATGTTCCCACCCTTGTCAGCAGGTTTAAACAATACCCCCGGGATTGACTGTAGTTCTATAATAGCCGTCGTTGTTTGTGGGTTAAATTGTCGTGCCTCCGCCGAGAGGATAACTTTTTAAAATCCTGTTACTGATTTAGTAAAGATGTCAATGGCGGGACATAATGACAGGGGTGGGAACCTCGTCGATCACCCTGCTGACAAGGGTGGGAACATCGTAGTTTGAAAAACAGGCCCACGATCTGAGAATTCGTTTCCAGGATCGTGGGTATAGTAACAGGTGTATAGGGAGGGGCTACGACCGGGCAAGGAGCGTAGCACGGAGCGATCTATTGTACCCCCGAGCATCTATTGACAGAGGGGGTTCTTGTAGGAAGGGTGTTCCTCGATATCCGGGCTCTCTCCGGTTTATTTCAGCTCATAATCACGAGTGGGATCATATGCGAGACGTTCTCACCAAACATTGGGCAATTCTGAGATCCGAACCCTCATTGAATCAGGCAATTGGAGAATTTCCTCTGATGACCCCAAGAAGGTCCAAGAATTTAAAGGACCTCCTTGTTAGGAGTCATTATGTCGCTGCCCTAACCAATCCATTTAGTACTAAGGGTCCTATAGCTGGCTCATTCCTGTGCGGCCACTGTCTTGCCTGCCGGAATGTCTCGCGGTGCACTATGTTCCATAACTCTGATGGGACAAGAGATTTTCGTATTACCGAACGTATATCATGTGGTAGCACCAATGTGGTGTATTTTGCTATCTGTGGATGTTCCCTTATGTACGTCGGGCTAACCTCTAGAGAACTTCGTGTGAGGATACGTGAACATGTGCGTGACATTCTGGCGGCCAAGACGGTGACCGACCATTCGATCTTAAGGACGATCCCTCGCCATTTTAAATTGGTGCATGACTGTGATCCACAGACATTCATGGTGAGGGGGATAGATCGTGTCCATTTAGGGATTAGAGCCGGTAACTACAAAAAAATCCTGGCACAAAAAGAAACCAAGTGGATTGTGTTGTTAGATACGATAGCCCCGAAGGGCCTCAATGAGTCTCTGAGCTTTGCCTCGTTCCTGTAGTTGCTAATTTTTATTTTGGTCACGTCCACCACTGTTGTCTACTCCTCATGCCTGTGTTTTATTTGTTTTTAACTAACTTATTTCTTTTTTTAATTTTTAGTTATTGTTCCCTGTTTGCTGTTCTGGATACATGGATTTATCACCGTTCTCCTATCATGGTTCCAACTCTAACGTTACCATTGGTCTTTTGGTGATTGGATATCATACCTGGATTCTCTGTTCTCATTATATCTCATATATATTTTTCTTTATTTATTTTTTGTTGTTTTTTTCATTTTTTTATTTTTTGATTAAAATGATGATTAATGACGGTGGAAGATACTCTGGAAGGATAGAGATTTAATGGGTGATTCATGCCCTCTAAGGATATGGATATTCGGCGCCATGTATATACTTATTTTGTTTTTTTGAATTTAATTTGGTTATTTATACATTCTTTAAACCGGATCACAACCCGCTCTTGTTAGTATCCTGTGGCTGTGTGCATGCGGCTTGTGTCCCCCATATACCTCCCCATGGGTGCTGTGTCCTTTATGCATGCGGTGTGGGCGCTGGGGATTTTTGTCCCGGGGCGTACGCCTATTGCTGGACGCTGGTCTCCATGCTGGAGGTTTGGATGGTGTCACGACGCATGCGCCGTTGTGGCCATTAGTGATTGGTTCATTCTAGTCACATGAGCGGACATGTGACCGTTACCATAGATACAAAAGGTCCTGTGCCAGTAATGGCCATATCTCCTTGAGAAAGCGCTATCTGTAAGCGCGAAACGCGCGTCGGAGATGCTACCACAGTCTGGGGGACTTGAGCACCATTAGGTAAGTGTCCCCACCACCAGATGACCTCTTGCTATCATCGCATTATTAGCGGTTTTGGGATCGCTACTGTTTATACCATTTTTTCTGTTATATCCTACATGCCTCGGCTATGTGACATTTACTTTGTTACATATAGGTAGCAGTTGTTGGCCTGTACTTCGGTAGGGCTTACCCACTGTAGGTGGCCTTCGTGCGACAATGCCCTATATGTGACTTCCACATGGAAACTTTTTCACAGCTTGGGGCATTTGAGCTCCTCAGTTAACCGTTCCCATTGCTATTTACTATGGAACCGCTGGTCTTTCTGGACTACCATCATTCAATTTTTCCCTTTGTTATACTCAGTTTGCCCCTACCATTTTGATATTCAGTATGGTCATGACCCCTATATGCCTTTGTATGTAGGTAGTGGCATTCTGTTTGTACCTTTCTTAGGGTTCATTGATAATGGGTGGGCCTTGCGTGATGGTGCTCAATGGGTTACCTCCACATTTCCCTTTTCCTGGCTCTTGGTGTCATATTTTACATGCAATTATGTTATGATTATTGTATGTGTTTTTTTCTGTACCTTGGTGTTAATAAAATTTGATATTTTTTTACACAATTTTGGATCTAAGTACTCCGTTTCTCCTGGTTAATATAGTTACTTATGGAGTAGAACCATTTATGATTATGGCAGGCCCTTATGTGAGGCCATTGCCATCTGTTTTGTATAAAGTATTGGGCTATTTTGTCGTACCGAAAGTATAACTTGCAGGCCTCCAGAAAGATGACAAATTTGCTGCGTTCCCCAGCAAATCGTTCAGGCAGCGGAATCTTCGGCTCTGCACCTGCACCTGCAGAAGCCGCTTGCACATTAGCTACAACCAGGCCCTGCTGCTGAACTGCCCCCTTCAACTCGGTGACCTGTAAGGACAGCGCCGCCAACTGGCGGTTTATGGAAGTCATGGAATCCATGGACTACCAAAATATTGTGGGCCGATTATAATGTCACGCGGGGCTTAGGTCAAAGAAGGCAGAAATACCCGGGGCCCCTGCGGAGTCCCTCCAACTAGGGAAAACCCTGTCTGACCCTCAACCCAGGGTTTTTGCTAATGGTGCAAATGCCTGAGCCTCCAACCTTTCCTTATCTCCTGCTCAGCCCTAAGCTGAACCCTCCACCCTCCACCCAGTGAGTCGTCAAACCACCAAAGCCCACACAGTAATGACAGACAGGGAGAACTTAAACCGCACCGCGCCGCATACACACAGGACAATACTGTAATGTGAACAGGGCAAAACAAAACACAAATATAGGAAGGCGAAAAGGTAACAACGGATCATACGCCACCAGATACGAATTTCTCTCTCCAACACCTCCTCTCCAGACCGGAACCACTTGGCATAAAACACAAGCTATAATCGGCGACGCCCATAGGCCAGCATGACTATTTAAAGACCGTGGGCGTGACCAAGCATCCCACCTGATTTCCAGCTAGATTAACCCCCGATAACCTGAGTAAAATCAAGCCGGCGGCTATAGTGGACGGAGATGGAACTACCGCTGCCTGCCGGACGCTGTGGTGTGAATAGCGTCCGAAATGACATTGTGTTACTTAGGAAATTAAAAAAACATTCTAATGGACAATGACAGACACAACACTTAATTTGTAGTTATGAAATCTCAGTTTTGTATTACCAAGCTAACCAGGTGATTTATATTTTTATTACGTGTTCAGAGTGGCATAGGTGTTTTTAATGTAAGTGTATGTAATGTTTTTTTTTCAGTGCTCAGTGTGCCACATTAGGGTTAGAATTTCAATGTAAGTGCATGTAATGTTATTACGTCACCTTTACAATGGACAACATTCCCGATCACAAAGACTATAAACAGGACAACAGACCACACATATCTTCAGGCCTGAGCCAACTAACACGCCGGTCATACAACCCTGATGCCAGACAGCCACCCAAATGTACGCCCTGCAACAGCGAACATGCACGTTGTAACATTCGTAAGCGCAACCCTGTTAGTCCAGCGATGGGTATAGACTCAACCACTGAGACATACTAAAGTCTCTTATCTGCCTTTTAAAGATCTTAATGTGACTATATGGCTGCTCTTCGTACATCACAACATTCCTAAGCCAACAACCTAAAAATTTTATGCGCATTAAAATGATCCACTGTATATAGAATGCAGGAATGTTACACTTTTCACAATGACACAACTCACTTTAGTTGCATTTCATAGATATTACAAGGATTGGTAACAACTAAAATTTATGTCTAATTATCATAGTTTACTAAAACCATACTACTAAATCAACAACCTTGATCAGGTACATAAAACTTAATAACCCACATATTTAGAAATTATTGTCAGTGACATGAATATAAGCATTTATAATATGTAAATTTTCTAATATTATTATCAATTAGTTTCACATAATTTGTGCCTATAATACATACAGTATGAATATCTATGTGAAGCACGACTTCCTTGCACACTAGTTGACAAGATGATACTTGTCAGCAATATTTATACATACACTGGAGCAGTTTCGTATTTATAGCAAGACCTCCAACATCTAACCTTTTTGAGATATCAAAACAAAAACCATTCAAAAAACTTACATTAAGCAAGTAAATTTTTAAGTAAAATGTGGAGACTGATCTCATCATTTACTTTTATTCTTAAACATATTAAATATTTTATATACCCAAATATAAATATAGCTTTCAAACAGGACAAACACAACAACACTGAAATTCAGACTGGAGGTTACAGTGTAAGTTAACTCAAGTATGGCAATTCAACACAAATCCTTCCCATGGACAGATGACACTAACAGACAATCCTCCAAGTAGGGCCACTCGATGGAATACTTCGATGGCTTCCAAGTGAGTGTATCACTTCAGAACAGTCATGACATGGACTCTTTCAATGCCTAGCATAGGTTGAGTTTCTTAAAATTTGGTCACACATGATGGTATTCTGTTTAATACCATGTGATAAGCCCCTCATTGTTTCTACAAGACTCTAAGGAGTCTAGGTATACAGTTCCTGTTGACTCATGTAATTACCTTTGCCAGGGAAGGTCACAGACTCTGACAAATCAATTATGCTAACCTTTCATTTTATTGCTCCATTCTATGTAAATTAGCTGACTCTTCCTCATCTCTGTTAGACACCATTACTACTATGGATATTATGTATGCGGCTTGGAATCTAGCACACTCTTATTCCACCAATCATGAAGCCCCAAGGGTCTGAATTGACAGCTCAGGGGTATAGAATGAGGACTGTCCAGTGACCAAGTCTCTCTTGCTGCATGGTACCAATTTTGGATCTGCGGATCTGATTGGCAGGCCATAACCCCACATGGATTATAAGACTACATGGACTTCAGCATCGAATGCAAGGATTCGGCTGAGATATCCAAGACTACATGAGGATGGTATCCAGCTTGGGACAATTCAGTCACCTGACTACAGAATTTGCGGTAGTCAGTCAGCTTACTAAATCTGGCATTAATCCTTTCTCGGTGGGTGCCCGCCGAAAGCGGGGTGCTGCTGGCTTGGAGTAAGTAGCCCTGGAAGCTCTGACGAATGGATATTATAATCCCTGATGAGCCAGTGGAAGGGTGATAAACTGAATGGGAGGAGACACAGATTAGATATTAGAAAAAACTTTTTGACAGTTAGAGTGATCAATGAGTGGAACAGGCTGCCACGAGAAGTGGTGAGTTCTCCTTCAATGGAAGTCTTCAAACAGAGGCTGGACAGACATCTGACTGGGATGATTTAGCGAATCCTGCTTTGTGCAGGGGGTTGGACCAGATGGCCCAGGAGGTCCCTTCCAACTCTATGATTCTATGATTCTAAACTGTTTGCTGTTACATTTTGTGTTTTGCTGGTTGTGTGATATATGCCATTAATTGTTTGGGGATCCAAGAAAGTCCTAATATTGTGATTCCCTCACCCTGTGTTGTCTGAGTAGTGAGCCACCCACTGTTAAAGAGGTCGGGCGTTCAGTTGGGATGAGCCATGGTCCATGCTGTCTTTGTAAAGGCGGCTGGACCAGCGGACGAGAGCACCCACTGACTCCCGTGTCTACACAAGAACCACTATGTAAAGATAAAAAAAAGGTTAATAATGACGTTACAATTACATATAAATAATTTGATGACATAAAACTTTGTTAAGTGTAATTTCACACACAAACTTAGCATCTGTTCAACAACTCTTGAATTAAACATACTGTAGATTAGTGGGTCAAGCCCTTATGGAAACTTCAGGTAAGTTGTGATAGCAAACAGTGAGGTACCTATAAAATGTTTCACATGTGGAGTTAGCATATTTTGTATAACTCTTCAACTATACACGGAGTTGAGAATTTTTTGGGCAAAATTTGTTAGATTGAGTGTGTTTGATCATTAGCGACATAAGAGATTTACGTGAATAACTTCTGAACTACACATAGAGTTGATCTTTTTTTGGCAAACATTATTCAGGTCATTGAGCTGGTCATTTTGAGTACTAGTGGTCCAGGGTACCTCTTTTCAAATAAATCTTATGTACGATTGAGTGCGTTTGTTTATTCGCGACATTAGCGATTTACGTGAATAACTTCTGAACTACACATAGAGTTGATCATTTTTTTGGCAAACATTATTCAGGTCATTGAGCTGGTCATTTTGAGTACTAGTGGTCCAGGGTACCTCTTTTCAAATTGAACTTATGTACGATAGAATAGGTTGCGTGACATAAATGATTTACGTGAATAACCCAGGACCAACATCTCACAGTCCTGAACAAAATTTTACCCATTTTACCCATCCACTCTATAATTTAACCCATCCACTCTATGAATAATTCATCATACATGAAAATCGAATATCTAACTAATAACTAATAGCTAACTGCAGACTAACTTGAGTCCGGTTGATGCTTGCATGGGGCTGCATGTGCATGCTGGAAGGGGGGAGTCTGCCTGGGGAGAAGGCGGTGATGTGGCTTGCATGTGCATGCTGGAGGGGAGTCTGCCTGGGCAGAAGAGGGTGATGTTGCTTGCATGGGGCTGCATGTGCATGCTGGAGGGGGGTCTGCCTGGTGAGAAGGGGGTGATGTGGCTTGCATGGGGCTACATGTGCATGCTGGAGGAGGGGGTCTGCCTGTGCAGAAGGGGGTGATGTTGCTTGCATGGGGCTGCATGCTGAAGGGGGGTCTGCCTGGGGAGAACTGGGTGATGTTGCTTGCATGGGGCTGCATGCTGGAGGGGGGCCTGCCTGGGGAGAAGGGGGTGATGTTGCTTGCATGGGGCTGCATGCTGGAGGGGAGTCTGCCTGGGGAGAAGGGGGTGATGTTGCTTGCATGGGGCTGCATGCTGGAGGGGGGTCTGCTGGGGAGAAGGGGATGATGTTGCTTGCATGGGGCTGCATGCTGGAGGGGGCGTCTGCCTGGGGAGAAGGAGGTGGTGATGCTTGCATGGGGCTGCATCTGCATGCTGGAAGGGGGGTCTGCCTTGGGAGAAGAGGGTGATGTGGCTTGCATGTGCATGCTGGAGGGGAGTCTGCCTGGTTAGAAGGGGGTGATGCTTGCATGGGTCTGCATGTGCATGCTAGAGGGGGGGTCTGTCTTGGGAGAAGGGGGTGATGTGGCTTGCATGGGGCTGCATGTGCATGCTGGAAGGGGGGTCTGCCTGGGGAGAAAGGGGTGATGTGGCTTGCATGGACCTGCATGTGCATGCTGGAGGGGAGACTGCCTGGGGAGAAGGGGGTGATGTTGCTTGCATGGGGCTGCATGCTGGAGGGGGGTCTGCCTGGGGAGAAGGGGGTGATGTTGCTTGCATGGAGCTGCATGCTGGAGGGGGGTATGCCTGGGTAGAAGGGTGTGATGTTGCTTGCATGGGGCTGCATAATGGAAGGGTGTCTGCCTGGGGAGAAGGGGGTGATGTTGCTTGCATGGGCCTCCATGCTGGAGGGGGTCTGCCTGGGGAGAAGGGGGTGGTGATGCTTGCATGGGGCTGCATTTGCATGCTGGAGGCGAGTCTGCCTGGGGAGAAGGGGGTGATGCTTGCATGGGGCTGCATGTGCATGCTGGAAGGGGGGATTCTGCCTGGGGAGAAGGCGGTGATGTGGCTTGCATGGGCCTGCATGTGCATGCTGGAAGGTTAGGCTCTCTCTGGGGCAAAGAGGGTGATGTGGCTTGCATGGGGCTGCATGTGCATGCTGGAGGGGTGTCTGCCTGGGGAGAAGGGGGTAATGTTGCTTGTATGGGGCTGCATGTGCATGCTGGAAGGGGGGTCTGTCTGGGGAGAAGTGGGGTGATGTGGCTTGCATGGGCCTGCATGTGCATGCTGGAAGGTTAGGCTCTCTCTGGGGCAAAGAGGGTGATGTGGCTTGCATGGGGCTGCATGTGCATGCTGGAGGGGTGTCTGCCTGGGGAGAAGGGGGTAATGTTGCTTGTATGGGGCTGCATGTGCATGCTGGAAGGGGGGTCTGTCTGGGGAGAAGTGGGGTGATGTGGCTTGCATGGGGCTGTATGTGCATGCTGGAGGGAGGGTCTGCCTGGGGAGAAGGGGGTGATGCGTGCATGGGGCTGCATGTGCATGCTGGAGGGGAGGTCTGCCTGGGGAGAAAGGGGTGATGCTTGCATGGGGCTGCATGTGCATGCTGGAGGGGAGGTCTGCCTGGGGAGAAAGGGGTGATGCTTGCATGGGGCTGCATGTGCATGCTGGAGGGAGGGTCTGCCTGGGGAGAAGGGGGTGATGCTTTCATGGGGCTGCATGTGCATGCTGGAGGGGAGGTCTGCCTGGGGAGAAAGGGGTGATGCTTGCATGGGGCTGCAAGCTGGAGGGCGGTCTGCCTAGGGACAAGGGGGAGATGTTGCTTGAATGGGGCTGAGGGTCTGTGTGGGGAAGGAGGGTGTCCTGTTACTTGCTTGGGGCTGCGTGCTAGGGGTCTGCGTGGGTAAGGAAGGGATGCTGTTACTTGTATGGGGCTGCATGAGAAAGGATGGGGTCTTGTTACTTTTGTGGAGCTGGGGGTTTGTGTGGGAAAGGAGAGGGTCCTGTTACTTGTTTGGGTCTGGGGGTCTTCGTCGGGAATGGGATGGAGGAGGCACTGTGACTTACTGGGTGTCTGCGGTTCATTGGGCTGCGTGCTTGGGGGTCTGCGTCGGGAGTGAATGAGTCCATTTACTTGCATTGGGGTCTGCGTGGGGAAGGAGAGGGTGTTACTTGCGTGGGCTGCAAGCTGGGATCTGTGTTGGGAAGGAGGGGGACATGTTACTTCCATGAGGATGCGTGCTGGGCGTCTGTGTGAGGAATGAGGGGGTCCTGTTACTTGCCTGGGGCTGAAAGATGGGGTTTTCTGCGTGGGGCTGCATGCTGAGTGGGCTGCATGGGGAAGGAGGAGGTGCTGTTACTTGCGTTTGTGAGTATGCTGGAGGTCCCGTGTCTCCCAGCCCTTTTTTTTTCCTCCCGAGCCTCCCGCCCTTTTTTTTTTCCCTGCGCCTCCCTATCCTTTTTTTTGTTTGTTTGTTTTCAGCACCTCCCAGCCCTTTTTTTTTTCTAGCGCCTACCGGCCATTTTTTTCCAGCGCCTCCCGTCCCTTTTTTTCTCTTTTGACCTGCAGATTTACCTGCGGATTTTGCAAAATATGCGCAGATCAATCCGCAGCGTGTGCACACACCCTTATGTCCCTCAAGCAGTTTTCACCGTGTTTCTTTTCCTGGACTCCTGCCGGTGTTGCCATTGCTGTGGAGTTTCTCCTATCCTTGCACTATTCCTTTCCGCGTCAAACATCCAGATAGAAGATCTAGGTGCCGTCTGTCACCATTGCCATTTGGGAACACTGTGTGGTTTCCCAGCTTCTGCACTTTTGCTCCTCCTGGGCCTATCTTCATTTTTTCCAGGCACCCCATCATCTTGCTGGGAGCCCTGCAGCAGCCTCTGTGGTCATTTCAGCTTGGAGGGAAATCTCTCCTTCATGGAGATCTGGATGGCTCCTGTGCGTTGGGGTCTCGGGTACAAGAGGTTTTTGCTTGCATTGGCCCTAATGTCCAAATTAGCTTTATTCTATGTATTGTGTAAGGTTTATTGTTCTACATTTGTGTGTATAAATATATTTATACCTGTCTCCTTTTTGTTATAATTATTTGTTTTTTAATAAAACTGTGTGAGAACTCTGGGCTGAATTTTAATTTCTATAATTATAAATCTTGTTGTTATATTAGTGATGAGTAACTGCAGGTGTATCTCTATCAGGGCGTGTTCACATATTCTTGAGGAAATGATCTGTAGTAAAGTCCTTCAGATCTCACCGACAATTTCTTTTGTCTTCAGCAGCCTCGTTTAAAAAATGAAATCCTCTCTTATGCGACTTGGCTATCCATATGACCCCTACAGCCTGATTAGTTGTCTAGGCCAAATAATGGGGCAATATGTAGAGGGAAGTCCAGCACTCCTAGTGTGTATTAGGCTAGTTTCAGACTAGCGTTTCGGGGCGCAGGGCCGCCGCTAAGCCCCGCCCCGGCTGCGCCCCCTTCTGTCATCTCTGATCGCATGACTGTGCATGCGATCAGCGTACCCTATACTTAGCGTTGGGTGCGCTGGTCTCATTTTTCTGGTGCTGCGCCCAGCGCACAAAAACGTGCTGTTGCATTTTTGTGCGCTGGGCGCAGTGCCAAAAGGGCGCCGCACCAGCAAAATCAGACCAGCGCAGATCAGCGCACCCAACGCTAAGTATAGGGTACGCTGATCGCATGCACAGTCGTGCGATCGGAGGAGGAGATGATCGGAGGGGCGGGGCTTAGGGGCTGCGCTGTGCCCGGAAACTCTAGTCTGAAACTAGCCTTAGGTGCATGGATAGGGTCCTAATCCTTACAGTTTAAAAAATGTGGAATACGGTACTCTTTTGAAGTTTTATTTAGACGTAAAGTATAGTGTATGAAAAACGATGACGTTTCGGTCTGTGACCTTCCTCAGAGCATACACTAGTGATGAATAGATAGATATATTCACATCTATTTTCATCTATATAAAGTCCACATGGGATAATCCCAGAGTAGTGAGGGGGGGTAATCAGTTTACAGGCAGAGCGCTGCTAACACAGCCGCTCCGACTGTAAACTACTGTAGAATGAATGTTGGGTTTTGAAATGATTTTTCAGAAGTCGGCAATTGATTTAGCGGCTATTCCGCTATGTAGAACTCTATGAAATATAAATATATGTCTCATTGACATGTATGTGTGTGTATATCCTTTCGTTTGGGATTTAACCTGTCATTCGGCTCCATTATATGACCACTTTGCAAGCCTGCGAGAAAATCTTGACATGCGGATGCTTACATGTGCAAAAAACTGAGCCACACCTTGACAACGGATGACATACAGATCACTGTTCAGGGAACATTTCTGCGTATTACGACCGTAAAATACGGTCTGTATTTTTATACGTTAGGTCTGACCTCAGCCTAACTCCTATCTAGTGATCTCTGTTGTGAGACAAAATCCAAGAAAAAATAATTTAGCCTATAGTAAGTTAATAATAGCACACTATTTAGTTGCATAGTATGAAAAAAGAGAAAACCAAGAACAAAAAAACAAAACACAAATAACAAGAGTAAACTGCCCAAAAAATGCATGAAGGTAATAATAAGGGTATTTAGTAAACATAATTGTGATCAAAAGAATGTACAAGCCATCCCGCCATGTCAAGGCAACCCTTGTGGGACAGTCCTAACTCTTGCATTAAAACCTTTCCACTTGTCAAGTGACGTAAATGTGAACAAGGACCGAGGGACTGAACCACCAGTAAAAGCATAGGCCAGACAGGATGGATTTCCCAGCTCAGAAACAGGGCGGTCACACCCTTATATGCACAGAATGCACATTGAACTGATTAAAAACCTGGGGTCTGAGCTGAAAAAGTAAG
This sequence comes from Dendrobates tinctorius, assembly GCF_039654945.1. Taxonomy (NCBI): domain Eukaryota; kingdom Metazoa; phylum Chordata; class Amphibia; order Anura; family Dendrobatidae; genus Dendrobates; species Dendrobates tinctorius. The sequence goes on along the minus strand of NW_027361706.1, from coordinate 33,394,155 downwards.
TCAATGTGTATGCAAAATGTAAATGCATATAATCACATGACCATTAAACAGAGAAAACCAAGAACAAAACACAACCTAAAATAAAGCCTATGCTTTTACTGGTGGTTCAGTCCCTCGGTCCTTGTTCACATTTACGTCGCTTGACAAGTGGAAAGGTTTTAATACAAGAGTTAGGACTGTCCCACAAGGGTTGCCTTGACGTGGCGGGATGGCTTGTACATTCTTTGAAATTTAAATTTCAAAATTTTGAAAATTATGTTTACTAAATACTCTTATTACCTTCATGCATTTTTTTGGCAGTTTATTCTTTTTATTTTAGGTTATTTGTTTTTTTGTTCTTGGTTTTCTTTGTGTAATGGTCATGTGTTTACATGCATTTACATTTTGCATACACATTAACTTATTTTTTCAGCTCAGACGCCAGGTTTTTAATAGGATGAAAAAAGACCTAGGTCCTTGAAGTCCAAACTTTCTCCACCAATTGTACAATTTTGTCACTAAAAAGGGTATATGCTCAACTTTTTTATCTTGTGTTTTCTCTCTGGAATATCCATGGAGTGAACATGTTCTTACAGTTTCCACATATATCAATTAATGCTTCGGCTCATTTACTTGTTTTTCTGTAGTGAGGCAGCTATAATAGAGTTGTTGCAAGGAAGACGTCCTTCTACTCCAGGAATCCTTTACATTTCTGTAGTAATTTACATTGTTTTCTGTTGTAAATTCTGATGATGGTCGGCTGTCCTCCGTTACGCTTCTCCCCGTGAAGTTCCGACCACTGTTCAAAACGGCGTTGATGCTGTCCAGCACTGGTCTACATTTGTTTAAAGTTGAATTTGGGACAAACTGGACAATCAGCACTGGGTCTATGCGCCAGCTACTGGTGGCCTCTAAGTAATCTATAACAGCCCGTCTGACGTCTAGGGAGCAGAGACTGCTCTTTCTTATTGGAAGGGTTGTCAAAAAAGGAAGGTAACACGATCTCCTGGTTTAGATTCTGACTAGAGGCTACCTTCGGTATGAATGCAGGGTCTAATCTTAAGATTATACCGTCTTCCCTGACCTGGAGATACAGGTCTCTGGTGGATAGGACCTGGATCTCGCCTACCCTCTTGGACGTGGTAATGGCCACAAGAAATAGTTTTCCAGGTGCGAGTCAAGATGGGCATATCTTTGTTGGGGACATATGGATCCTTACACAGAGACATGAGGACCAGGTTTAGGTCCCAAGGCGGGGTGAACTGCCTGATTGTAGGGCACAGCATTTGTGTTGCTCGTATAAATCTTACTATCAATGGATGAGACACCAGAGAGTAGTCAAAGAAAGATCTCAGGGCCGAAATTTGGACCTTCAAGGTGCTAGGCCTAAGGCCCTTATTGAACCCTGCTTGAAGTTGGACCTACCACCCTCCAGACAGAACCTCTTCTAGATTTTTAGGTAAATAGCAGATGTGACAGGTTTCCTGCTGGCCTGGATAGTGGCTATGACCTGGTCTGATAAGCCTTTAGGCCTCAGGATGTCCCTTTCCAGATCCAGGCTGAGAGGTGGAGTCTTCCTGGGTTCGGATGGCGGACCGGGCCCTGGTGGATAACATCCTCCCTTAGAGGGAGCTCGATTGGGTTCTCTATCGCCATGGCCCCCAGTAGGGGAAACC